>NC_053433.1:115554514-115918634 GCF_007990345.1 Gossypium hirsutum | reverse complement strand
TTTTTTTTCAATTCAAGTTTGTTTACCTCGATTTACTATTTCATGAAGAAATTATTTTTATTTAAAATTTTAATTTAGATTCAAGTTTTAAAAAAATACATTAAATTTAGATTCAATCACTTTTTAAGAAATAAATACAATAGCAAAACAAGAGAATCTGTAGGGCGAAAGGTCGAGGGCCGTACAACATAAATTGAATCGGTATAGAACTGTTCTTCTTCTATTTGGCTTTGATTAGAATAGAGTTTTCTAACGATGTAGTCAAACTCTTCTTGTATCATTCGTTTTTCAACATGGGTGAATTTCTTCTCCCCTCCCCATGATTTTTCCTCGAAAAGGTTCCAACATAAATATACATGTTCTTTTTTATTATTGTTGTTTTATGATTATTTTACCGCTGTTATCAACATTTATTATCACGGACATCTACATAGATAGTGTTAACGAGTTATTTAATTTTTGAAATAGAATCTTTTATGTACGTTTTACTAGAATATTCATATGCCATATATTATTATTTTATTAAAATTTTTAAATAATGGTTTTATATTTTTGTTGACAATTTTACCAAATAAAATATCAATGGGATGATTTTTAAATAATGACAAATAGCTAATGCTAAAAAGTCAAAAGTAATTAGGATAATTATTAGTTGGTTGATTGTTTATTGTTAATGAAAGGTTGATGACGATGTTCATAATTACATACCTATCAATGGAATTCATTTTTCACAATTAAATACTTACACCTATTCTTAACTTCTTAAATTAAAATTTTTCATTTTGACAAAAAAACTCAAACTATTGTTAACACGCAATTTGGTAATATTTTATCCTAAACCCTAAAACCCTCAACTTAGAACTTTGAACTCTGCTTTTGAATCTTAAACTCTGAACCCAATGTTATTAAATAATTAGAAATAAACCGTAGATGATGTGGTGGGAAAAATTCATAAAATAATTTCTCGTGAATTATATACAGACCATCATTTCTAGATTTATTATATATTTCGGTTATTAATTTAATCGGGTTTTGATTTTATTAAAAACAACTATAAGAATTTAAAAAAATCATAGGTTTATTTATTAGATAGAGTAGACATTTGGGTGATTATTTTTTTTTTGATAAATTAAAATCCCAAGTAGGCTAGGATTCATAATCTACTTATATTCTTTGATAAATCCTAGCTAGTGCCTCCAAATTATAGTATTTACATAATAAAATTAGTCAAGTAAATGAATATTTTAATGTGTATTGTTATTAATAAAATATATTTCACTGATGTCAACAACAGTAGTATAATGAAAAATATAATATTTATTTTTATATGAGTATTTAGTTATATTTTTAAAAATAATATTTACTTTAATTTGTTTATGTAAAATATATTTATGTGTAATTTAAGAAAAAAAATTGTATAATATAAATGAAGTACTTTTTTCTTCTTCTTTTTTTTGGGCAATTTACCTAATTTTATTGACAATTTGACATTTCTTATTTAATACTGTTGCAGACATTTTCAGGTGATTTTGATCCTAATCAAAATAGACAAAATAAACATCCAATTGATGGCTGCCACGTACAAACTTACCCTCTACGTACGTAATTTAACATGGTCTTAACTTTGGATTTAGTCCCTGTATTATGTTAAACTTTGAGATTTAATCATCTGTTTTAATTTTGACATAATTTGATCATGTACGTTTATAAAGTTAGTTGTTGCCGTTAAAGCGATGACATTAATGTTTTTTTATATATTTTCATTAGATCGTACAATCAATTATAAATCAAACTGTTAACATTGTTAAATTTTTTTGTTAAATTCTTACAACGTCATTTTTTAAATTACAAGGCTACCGAGTGGCTATTTTTTCCTATTTTCAGACGTCACACCAATAAATTTAACAAAAGAAAATTAATAGTGTTAATAATTTGACTCAAATTTTGAAATATGAAAAATATAGGGACTATAACATATTTTAACCTAGATTATATGTCAATTCAATACTTAATATTTTTTAATGGTTTCAATTGACGTAATTATTGATTTAGACTTAAAATATTATAAAAGTATAGATGCCAAATCAAGTCAAATTAAAATTGAGGGACTAAAATCAGAATTAGGCCTTTTAACATTAAGTCGTCAGATGATTGTCACATGACCTCACAAGCAGCTGCCACGTCATACAGTGTTTAATATTGACTTACATATAGCCCTCAACCACTATTTACATTACAGCTGTCACATGATCTTGCCAACTGCCATCAGTTAACTTTTGTCACACTGCTCTTGTTTTTTATGAATAATTATTCCTTTTTTTAAATATATATTATAATATTATAAATTAAAATAGAAAGTAAATTATGTAGAAATTTGTATGTTCCATAATAAATTATGATAAGATTGAAATAAAAATTCGAATTTCACTTTATAATTTTAGTTTATTTAAATTTATAATAGTTAATTTTGATAAAATATTAATAGATGGATAGAAGAAATAGAGTTGACTTTTTTTCTCGGGTATATAGATTGGGCTCAATTTTTAAAGTCTTCAGTTCGATTGTAAACTGGAGGAGAACACTTAAGGTTATACTAAAAGAATTTAAATTTGTAAATTTCTATTTACAATTGCATTTGTATTTATAACTTCAAAAAAAAAATTCGTGTTAATTTTTTATAAAAATTTGAATAACAATTTATATTTATTGTAATTTCAGTATAGTACGTCGTATGAATAAGAATGATAATGAAGCAAAGTGAGTGGTTTTTTTTTTTTTGCACTTCTTGACCCGACTTGATTTTTATGCCTCATTCCCTAATCCAACACCAAACTTGATTCTATTTAAATTTTTAATACTCGACTTTGACCTTGAAAGAAGAAAAATTCCCAGCTCTAATCTGACTTGCCTCGAAATATTATACATATTTATATTATATTATTTTTTACAAAATTAAATAAATATTTATTTCAAAATAATATAAAATTAAAAGAAGAATATGTTAATATCTTCTTCTTCTTTTTTAAGAAATTGTGCGAGATTAATATAAATTTAACCCAATCAAAAAATTGTAATTAAAAATTCATCATTCTCATCCTCGAACTTGATTTAAGAAAGAATAAACCTTTACAAAATCGAATCAAATTTGAACTCAATAAATTCAGATTATTTTACCATTGTGATGTGTGAGCTTTCAAAATGTTTGACAAAATATTGAAATTTAAATAAATCATAATATTGAAATAAATTAGATTTAGTAATAAAATATTGTTAACTGACATTGAAAAGGTTATTTATATAAAAATAATATTTTTAATTAACATATAAAGGATTTTGACTAAATGACTAATTATTGATTCAATACCAAACTAGAACTATATTTAAATTTAAATAATTATTAGGCAAAGCTTTGAAATTAATGCAAGTTAAATAAAAAATATTGCCGCAAATTTGTCCTTTTTATGATTATCGGCTACCAAAAGTATCTTTCTTATTTCAACTTTTTGGATTTCATTGGGATGTGACACTATTCTCTTTTTACTTTACTACTTCATTTAAATATTATAAAAAAATAAATTATTTATTTAAATAATAAGTGTTTAAAATAGAAGTCCTTTAATTGTGATAGCAGTTGAATTTCAAATCAAGAGTAGAATGATCAAATTCCTGAAGGTAAAAGTAAAAATTTTAAATTTTAAACATGCAAATAACATAGGGACTGAAAGCATAATTAACCCTTCAAAATTTTTTATAGTTAAAACACCATAAAAAATAAAAAAATGCAAACAAAATCATTTTCCTTTATGGAAAGCAGTGGAACCATTGTTAGACATGATAGGACATCTTTGATTTCCCACTTGGCTTATTTTATTTTAAATAAATTATTAAAAAAATGGATCAAATTGCATAAATAAATTATTAAAAAAATATTGTAAGCCTTGAGTGGACATCTTTGTCTTAAAAAAAACAAAGAGAGAACTTTGTTTCAAACATTAACTAAATTATTAGCAAATTTATTAAAATATATTGGCTCCACTTTGACATAATTATTATGTACTAGAATTAAAAACATTTTAAAATTATTTTCAAAATTGGTTGGTTTATATAATAATTAATTTATCATTTTTTATATATAATTAAATACTAGAATTTCCATCAAAGTAATTATTGATATTAAAAATACAATAAAATAATAGTAAGAAAGGAATTTTATTTTGTCAAAAAAGATTCTAAAATTAAGAATTTATTAAAAGTGAATAATTTAGGTTAAATACTTTTATAAAGTTAAAAATTTCCCCACTAAATTAACTCAAAGATATGGAAATGTTTACTTTATTTATTCTTATTCCAAATTTAGTTTATTTTATTATTTTTTAATATAATTTTTAATTCATATAATTTTATTTACATATTCTTTTATCCACACAATTCTATCTAAATTCTAAAAGCCACTAATTGATTGTATGGATTAAAGATTAAAGACAAATTAAAAGTTGAGATTATGTTCTAAACAAAGAATTTCCGGGATTCAAGTTTTATAGACAGAGAAAATAATATCGAAAAAGTTTTATTTTTTAATTATAGATTTGACTTAACTCGATGTCTGATTAATCGTGATTCAATGTAACAATTGAATCGAATACAACGCTATTAATAATCAAATTGTACATTGACTTTTAATACAATGATAAAATTTTAATTTCAGCAAACTTAATTCTCGACTTCTGTATTAAATATTTTAGAAAAGCAAAATAAGTTGATTTTATTGAAAAAAATTAAAAAAAGCTTTATGATGGCAATCACATGAGTTGATTTTTTAGTTCAAAAAAAATATGTAAAACCTTTTAAACTTAAAACAGTAAATAATTTAATTAATCAAACAAGATTTTACATTTATCCAAAAAAAAATAAAAATTCTTACATCAACTTTTTCTTACCGTTATAGATTTGTCCCATAAGATAGCAGGAATCTACTGCACTAAAAAGTACTATAATACAGTTAAATTAACCAATCAATTACTTCCACGTCATATTCCACCCAAATTATTACATCTATATTAAAATCCATTGTATTATATTATTCAGTCACTTTCATTTATTTCTTCTATTTTTAAATTATAGAGCCGAGCTTGATCTACTACTTTCATTATCAATCGTCAGATCTTATCTTTCAAACCAATCTCGACCATTCATTTCTTCTCTTAGCTTCATTCTACTACAAAGCTTTTTCACAGCTTTTCTTCAATTTTTTTCTGTGTGCGATCTCTCTTCGTCTTCTTCTTCTCTACTATGTCTTCTCGATCCAGTTCATACCCGACTCGGTTCGTTTCATTACTGGACCTATCCCGTTCCGTTTCGGATCATACCGCCGGTTGTTTTCTTCTACTTCGGCGACTATAAAAAGAAAGGTTCGAAGGAAAACCGTTTTGTTGCTTATTTCTCGTTTTTTTCTTCTTTTGTTCCAAGAAAAGAAAACCGGGTTCGGTCTTTTTTATTCCGATTTGATTATTGGATGGAGGAAAATGATAACCAACGGCGAAGAACGGTTCCGTTTACCGGTATGTCCGACGTCGTATTGGTCTGTGTGTTACCGTACATACAAGACGCAAGAGACCGTGCAGCCGTTTCGCTTGTTTGCCGGCGTTTGTACGAACACGACGCGTTGACACGTAAGCATATAACTATAGCGCTTTGTTACACGACGACTACCGATCGGTTACGGCGGCGTTTCCCGCACTTGGAGTCGTTGAAACTGAAAGGAAAGCCACGGGCGGCGATGTTCAATTTAATACCTGAAGATTGGGGAGGGTACGTGACTCCATGGGTGTTTGAAATAGCAGAGAACTTCAATTTCTTGAAATCGGTTCATTTTAGAAGGATGATTGTTAAGGATACGGATCTCGAAATTTTAGCTCGGTCTAGAGGGAACGTTTTACAGGGTTTGAAGCTTGATAAATGCTCTGGTTTCTCCACTGATGGACTCTTCCTCATTGGAAGCATGTGCCGGTAATTTTCATTTTCAGTTTTTTTTAATGGTTTTCAATTCGACAGTGTTAATTTTGCTTATTAAGTGCGATTCAGTTCATTCTTTAATTCAATGTTATTGAATTTGATCCAACGAACTGCTAGATCCCGCTTTGAATCCATAATCTGGAATTTAATTGAATTGGTATCTCTGCATTTCTTTGTGTTTGATAGATCTAATAAGGGATGGGGGCATCTTTAATAGAATAATATGGCTTGCCTGAGAGGGAAAGTGTAGAAAAAAGGGTTGATTTGAATTGGAGGAACTATTGGGGTTGTTTGTAGTTGAAGGGTTTTAATAGACTTGTATGCAAGCCAGCTGAATTTTTTTTTTCTTGTTTATTGAAAATTAGGTAGATCTCTCTTTTTCAATGTGTAACAATCAAATTTATTGATGTAACATGAGTTATTTTACTTTTACTCTTCATTTTATAAGGATATGACCTCCTAAGATTCTCCAAATACATTGAAATATTTAGAAAAATTCAACTATACCCGTATTGGATACGTACTTGTATCTCACACATTCCCGAGTTTGAATAACATAGGAAATCAGTATCAAACTATTGCCTCATCATGTGAATCATTGATATTTCATATGTGCCGAAGAATGGCGGAGTTTAAAGTTGCTTGAAGGGTAAAAGAGGCCGTTGTACTAGTAATTAGATTGCATTTTGCTCCCTTTACTCAAAAAATAGGTAAATTAGTCTTTGTTCATCAGATCAAAGATTAAACTAGTCCTTTCTTAAACCTCGCTTGAACTTGTATTGGTTCTCTTATTGAATAAGTAGGAAATGAGTATGAAGATTGCTTCTTTTTGTTGTTTTAAATGCTTGAAGTGGATTGGAGCATTGCCATACAATGCCATGTATCTTTATGAAGTATTGAGGTTGCACAAGGCACTTTAGCGTAAGTTATAGGATGCTGATAGCAATGGTTGAGCTTTTACTTGATTGATCAATTAATGGTTCATTTATAGAATGCATGTGTGGTAGTCCATAGTTAGAGTTGAGATTTCACAAAGTAAAAAGGTTTCTTAGCTATTTAATATATGGTTTTCTATTTGGTCCTCTGAGTTTTTTTATATATTTAATTTTTAATTTTTTTACTACATCCAACCATCACATGTCACCCTTTCAACTTTGTTTTTGAAGTCTAAAAAGGTAACTCAAAATAAACCAAATAATTCTCCTTAGAATCTTAAGATTAACCAGCAAGGTCCATATAATTGCTTCATAGCCATTTGAAAGAAGTAAAAATTCCTTGTTTATGACTGAAGTCTTGATTTGTTTCTGCAGGCAACTAAGAACCTTGTTTCTTGAAGAGAGTTCAATTGTCGAGAAAGATGGTCGATGGCTTCACGAGATTGCGGTAAAAAACTCTGTTCTCGAGACTTTAAACTTTTACATGACCGATCTTGTCCAAGTGAGTTTCGATGACCTTGAACGGATTGCCAAAAATTGTCCCAACTTGACCTCGGTGAAAATTAGTGATTGTGAAATTCTGAATCTTGCTGGCTTCTTTCGTGCTGCTGCCGCTTTAGAAGAATTCTGTGGTGGTTCTTTCAATGAACAATCGGAGAGGTATAATGCCGTAAAATTCCCCCCAAGGCTATGCCGTTTGGGTTTAACATACATGGGGAAGAACGAAATGCCAATCGTGTTTCCTTTTGCATCGATGCTTAAAAAGTTGGACCTCCTCTACGCATTACTCGACACGGAAGATCACTGCTTGTTGATTCAACGATGCCCCAACTTAGAAGTTCTCGAGGTAAAACTGCAAACCTATAATTTTTTAATATTTTGCTGCACCGCTTTCGTGTAATTGCAACTCTTGAGACACTGCAAAATGCTGAAATTCCGAGAAATATTCTAGGACATTGTTTGTCATTGTAGTTTCCAATCATGTCTTATCGAATGTATTTTCTGGGTGAACAGACGAGGAATGTTATTGGAGATAGAGGACTAGAAGTTCTTGCTCAAAGTTGTAAGAAACTAACGAGGCTTAGAATCGAGCGAGGTGCAGATGAGCAAGGAATGGGTGATGAAGAAGGTCTGGTTTCACAACGAGGACTAACAGCGTTAGCTCAAGGATGCCTTGAGCTGACATATATAGCCGTTTATGTATCTGATATCACGAATGCATCATTGGAATCCCTCGGGACATACTCCAAAAATCTCTGTGATTTTCGTCTCGTCTTACTTGACCGAGAAGAAAGGATAACAGACTTGCCTCTTGACAATGGAGTACGAGCACTATTGAGAGGCTGTGAAAAGCTTAGAAGATTCGCTTTGTATCTCCGAGCTGGTGGTTTGACCGATGTAGGCCTCAGTTATATCGGGAAATATAGCCCTAACGTTAGATGGATGCTTTTAGGATATGTCGGGGAGTCAGATGCCGGGCTTTTGGCATTCTCCCGTGGATGTCCTAGCTTAGTGAAACTCGAAATGAGGGGTTGCTGCTTTAGCGAGCAAGCAATAGCACAAGCCGTGATGCGGTTACCCTCTTTGAGGTACTTATGGGTGCAAGGATATCGAGCATCACCAGCCGGTCGCGATCTATTAGCCATGGCACGTCCATTTTGGAACATCGAACTGATCCCTGCAAGACGAGTCAATATGACTAATCAAGTCGGAGAACCAGTCGTGGTCGAACATCCGGCTCATATACTTGCCTATTACTCCCTAGCTGGACCAAGAACAGATTTTCCAGATACTGTCATTCCTTTGGATCCGGTGCTGTAAATACAAACCCTTTTTTCGCACGTCCGATTTTTCTGTTTATACAGATTATGTACCTTTACGGTTTAGAGGGTTTCGGTTTGATATTTTCGGTTTTTTTTTTCGATTTCATTCCTCGACTTTGTCTTTGTAATAAGATTTGCGTTTCGGTAGAAAAAAAAAAGCATTTGCAGTCTTACTTGCTTAGTGGGCAACCATGGATAAGTAGCTTAGGTATTAAGCTTTTTACTGATATAATTTTACTTTTGATTATGCATATTGAATCTTAATTGAATAACATTTTTATAGTGGCAGACATTGGAAATGTTCAATTAAAAAGGTTTATTCTTGCTAAGGATTTTTGATTGCTTGGAATGTTTCATTTAATATAGTCCATTTTTTGAGTAAATGGGAAAGAATGCAACCAAGACTCTTAGTGCAAGGGCCTCTATAGTACTTTTACTCCTTCCCGTTCCATCGAATGAGCATTGATGATTAGGGATGACAAAACTTAAACTGCTTAATGAATTTCGAACTTATCCACTCTGAATGAAGCAGATTTTTTTTTAAAAGGTGGACATAGTTCAAGGCATAGTGGATTCTTTTTGGACAATGAATGTGGAGCGATTATAATATTTGCTTGTCCCATCCCACTTTATGAAACTATCATTTTACATTTGTATTTATAACTATTAAAATGATAAAATTATAAAAAGTGTTTTGAAAAAATACGTGTTTTATGTTTAATTTTTAAAAAAATTATGTTTAATATTTACCTGCCTTTAAGAAGATTGAAAATATTAAAAAATATTCACAAAAAATAAAGTGAAGTGAAACAATTGAAATGAATGTATCTAATATTCATGGAGGTGATAATGGTTTTCGTTATTATACATTCATAGTGAAATGGGACGAGTGATGGAATATAACGTGACAACTGTAGAATAATGGTAGATTTGACAACTTCTTCCCTTATCTCGCTCAATTATCATCCCTATGGGTAATAAAAGTTATCTTTATACTATATAGGACATGCCCACCTATATTATTAATTTGATAATGGGGGGAATTTAAACTTAAAAAGAACAATAATAAAGAGAATATATTTATTCATCGATGAAGTCGGGTTTAAGTAGATTATTAATATGTTTTATAATTATCTAAGCTTAGTTTAATCTAAATATGAAAATAATTTTTAATGAAGTTCAATTTGAAAAATTCAATTTAAAACCCGATTTGACCCACTCATATTTGTCCATTTTAATATATAATTTTTTATGGTTAAATGAATATTTATTATATAATATAAAATAAAATATATAACATTATTACTTATTGCTATATAGAGAATGAAACATTATATATATTATAAATATAAATAAATATTTATATATTTTAAAAGAAGAAGAATTAGTTTGGTCTTTAATCTAATATAGAATGATTAATTTATTTATTTTTTCTTAATAAAGAGGACAAAATACAATCTATCTTTTTGTACAAGGACCTCCATAATATTTTTACCATAAACATACCCAAATTATTATCATTATCATTGGGTTTTTTTATCCGTTAAATACTCGAAAGTTTCCAATTAAGTACAGGTAGTAAGAGGAATTTATGGGACCTTGGATTTGAGGACCAGAAAAGAAATGTACTTATTGTAAAGTGGTGTGTATGTATTATATAAGAATTGACCTCTATTTTCTCTTTAATTGTCATTTTCATCCTTTTTCCACAAGGTAGAAAAGAAAAAAAAAAAGAATGTACCGAAACCATAATTAATAGCTTTGCAATTTAGTTTTGTACTTGAGTACATAACAAAAGATAGAAAAATATGATTTTTTTTTACTTGGAAGACTCGTGTCCGATACGTATTCAAATATAAGAATATAATTCTCTATCGATCACCAAAATATAAAGAGAAAATTTAAAAAAATTGAATATATTCATATCAGTAAAAGTATCACGGAGGCCTCTATTCCATGAGTCAAATTGCATTTTTCTCCCTCTACTCGAAAAACAGGTAAATTAGTCCTTATAGATTAGATTAAAGAACAGATTGGTCCTTTCTATTAAAATTTTCATCCATTAGTATTGTTAAAAATTGACATGTTGTGTCATATGTATTTCATGTTGACATACAATAATCATTTTTTAACCATAAACGTAGATAAAATTTTTAACAAAATGATCAGTTTACTTTTTTATCTAATGTATAAGAACTAAATTTTCTATCTTTTTGAGTAAAAGAAGTAAAATGTGATTCAATTCTAAATACAGGGACCTCTATGATATTTTTACTTACTCATATCAAATTTGTATCCAAATAATTTATTTTTTAAAATTCTTTTAAAAAGGGTTTTGGTGGTCTAAATATCTGATCAATAACACCCATACATTTTATGGCTGGTTTGGGCCTTAAAGTTTTCTAGATATTGACAGTTCAGGACAGATTCTACATCATACCATTTTCATTTTCAGGACCCATTCTAGAAGTAGCTTTCATTTTTATCTTTTTTTTGGGGTGGGGGTCTAAAACCTTCGATGTGCAATAATTATGTTAATCTCGATTAAATTTAAAGTAGAGCCGGGTTGGACAGTTAAATTGAGATAACATTTTTTAGTATTTCTATTTATAAGATCTGGATTTAAAACTTTATTTAAAAGACATCAAACTTTTTATCACTTAATCCAATAAGCGTTGGTTGATAAAATATTTCTCGTGGCCAAGAGTTACTAGAACCGCTACAATTAAGCGTAAACCATGTAACTTCGAATGTGAGTTTAAAAATTCAATCTAGTCAACTTAAATTTAAACTTGATTCAACTGCTTGATCATAAAAAAATAATAACCTAAATTTAAATTTATCCAAACTCAAAATCGAGTTAAATTTAAAATTAACCACATCTAAAATAATTAAAAATTGAATTAACCCGAGTCTAAAATAATTCGACTTGAAAACTTCGAATCTCAAACTTAAATGATTTAAATCAAAACAATCTAAATCCAAAATCAACATGAAAGTTTTAAAAACTTATTCCATCCGACCTTCCACCTGTCTAATACTCCATTCATGATCAATGCTGCAAATTTATTCGCAATTAATTCACTCAATAAATTTAGGGATGAATATTAAAATTATACATGAACTTTGATTTAATGTGTAATATTGTATATGAACTTTGATTTTGTAGTCTGTACGATTTTATATATGAAAATTTGATTTGATTCAGTTTTCAGAAATTACTAACACCATTATCAAATTAGTATAACTTTAGGTTGATATATTGCATACACAAACTATTGTATTAATCCAATATGAAAATAAATGTACATATTCATTTATTTAAATGAATACAATTGAATCAATATCAAGGTTTCATGTATACATATGAATCACAATTCAAGTTTCATGTGTATAATTGCACTAAATTAAAAGTTCATTTATAAAATTGATATTTATCCCATAAAATTATAATTTAAACATTGACAAGTTAACGTGGAATAACATGGTTTTTGAAACCGGATCAATGCTAAAATCAATTGGGCAATTAGTTACTGATTCGATCAGTTTTAATTAAATAAATTATTAAAATTTTATAAAAATTATAAGACTCATTCCAACTTTTGACTCAATTGGTTTTTTTTTTTATCTCATTTCATACCAATTCATAGGTCAATTAGTTCTCTCTCTTACTCCAACCTAATGTATTGGCCAATCTAGTATGATTTCAACAACTATAAGAAATCATTTTGGTTAAAAGATACCATAAGTCCCTATAATTTTTGAAAATTTAAAATTTAGTCCATCTACTTTTTAGATTTTAAAATTTAAGTTCAATTGGGTGTTAAATTTTTTTCTTTAAATTCAAGTTCATTACAACATCAATTTTTAAAAATGAGTACTTTTGTTTATTTCAAAATGCTACACCAACAAATTTGACAAAAGAAATTTAATAGTGTTAACAGCTGGACTTGAATTTTAAAATCTGAAAAAGTAAAGCACTAAATTCATATAAATAAAAATACAAAGACTAAATTTCAAATTTTCAAAGAGTATGGAAACTTACGCCATATTTTAACCAATAGTTTCTTTTATCTAAAATATTATTATTATTATTTTTAAAATAAGGGTTTGTGAACTATATTTTTATCCAACATTGATACAAAAACTAAAACAAAATCCCTCGTGACCCCAAATTGATGTCCTTCCAATAAAGAAGCCTAATCTAATGTACGTTGTAACACTAAATCTATCTCTTGCTTTACAATATTAAAAAAAAAGATTATGCCAAATAAAATATGTACCAAAGTGATAACATCAACTCCACTTTAACATCATGTGTGAGATCTGACGACAAAAAAAGAGAGTACTAAAACCAAACATCATCGTTTAAATAAAAAGCATCGACCAATTTGCAAAATTATACATCATGCTAATGTAATAGTAAAATTTATCTATATTAGTAATACGAGTCAATTAAATATCAATTCGATTGAAAATTTTTTATATTTAAAAAAATATACGAGATTTTAACTTAAAACACCAAGTGGTTCAACTTCTCTACTTTTCCATTTCAATTGAAGTGTGTATACCATAATCTAGTATGTGTGTGTGTGAGAGAATTTACTTGGTAGGTCCCTCTATTATAGGAACCGAATTAAATTAGTCTTTCTACTATTGAATGGATTAATTTAATCCTTATATTATTAAAAAAATTAAATAAAGATAAATTCCAATTAAAAATTTTCAATAGAGTTAACAATTTTTTTAAACAATAAATGTTAACTCGGTTACAGTTTTACTTTTATTTGATTCATTCTAATTATACAAGGATTGAACTGAATAATTTAATAGTAGAAGGACTAATTGAATCGAGTCACTAGGGGGTTGATATAAAAAGAGGTAGGTCTCATATTTGCATGGGTATTTAGAAGGTTGATAATTGGGTTGTTGTTAAAGTTGAAGATTGCCATATATTTCTTTATGGAGTAATTTAAAAAGAAGAAGAAAAAGTTGGGCAAAAAGAAATTAGTATATAATGTTAACCTTCTCAAAAGGGTTTCATCAATCTTTTTTGAATAAAGTGGGGAAATAGAGTGCTTTCATATTCAACTTGCAAAAAGGTTTCTTTTGCTTAGAAAACATATATAAATATAAAGTAGATGGTTTTTGTCATTTTATGTGAAAAAAAAATAAAGTAAATTAAAAATAATCATGTTTGATTTGTAGCTTTTGAACACCTAAAAAGAAAGCTTTTCTTTGGGGGGCATAGAAAATGATAGATTTTACATGCAATGTGACATGGGGTAAGGCACTAACTTAGCTATTTCATCATAGTTGTAGCACTACCAATAATCTATATTTTTTGGACTCAATTGTAAAATGATGGGTTTACAATTTTTTTTTAATTATATGTTATATTTTCGGGCTAAATTTGGTACCTAAATTTATTAAATGTTATACAAATTACGTAAAATACTAACGGTGGTAAAATTGTTTTTATTTTGCTACAAAAAATATTGTTTGTATTAGAGGAAAATCATGTTTAAAAAATAGGTATTGAATGCTTAACGAATTAATATTAAATAAGAAAAAAAACCCCAAATTAAAATAAATTTATTATTTTTTAATTAATAAAATAATCAATAAATTAAATAAAACTCAAAGTAAATGAACATGTAAAATAAAAAAAATATCATATCATCTGTCATAAGTCGATTATACATTAATTTTTTTTTGCTACCTCATAAAAAAATAACATTTTTATTATGTTGGAGTAATTTGTAAGACGTTTGATAAGTATCAAATTAGGAAAAAGAGTCAAATTTAAGTAATAAATTAGACGCCCAAAAAGATTAAGTGCCAACTTAAGAAAAAATGTCAATGTACCAAATTAAGAAAAAAGTATCAAGTTTGGGTACTAAATTGAACCACAAAAATATTTAGATATCAAATTAAGAAAAAATATTAAGGTTCAAGTACTAAATGTTATATTAAATCTATATTTTTTATAAGGATTTTTTTTCATCTACTTAAGTCTTCAAATATAATTTTTTTATACTTATATTTAAATATATATTCAATATGAAGGTCGGATACAAAAAAGAAAAAATAAAACATGAATACAATGTTGTTAAAATCGAATCGAGAAACAGTTAGCATTACTAATCTAAATAAAGAGATTAAAATTGGTAAAAATTCGAAAATTAATAAAAAAAATTATTAATTAATTGAGCCATTTATATATATTTTTAATTATTTATTTAATTATTATTAGATTAATGTGAAAAATAAAATCCAATTTAATTTTAATCGCATGCATATGAAAAGTAGCAATGGTAGGTGGTAAATCCCACAATTTCAATGCCTATTTGGCTACCTATGAGATAGAGTGGATTAGCCAAATGGACATTAATTAGCCAAGTGGAGGCTACGGATTTTTATGTAGAGAAGTCGTCTTAGAGGATTTTGACGTAAGTATTCTATGTTCTATCACTTAATTTTAGTGAAGACAATGCTCCCAAATAAAATTGAAGATATTATTCTTTTTATTTATTCAGTGGCATACATCGAGAAGGACATAACTTTACTTCGATTTAATGAAAACTCGAAGAGTAAAATTTAAGATGTCAAAATTTAATAAATAGTGTTTTATTCTGAATAATATTTTGATTTATGTTTTTTTAAGTAAATTAATATTAACATGTAAGAAGTATTAAATTACTTTTTATCGTTCGATTATACGTGTATTTTTCCCTTTTAAAATCAAATATCAGATTAATTCTTGATTATCATATTATTTGTGAGGTGTGTTTTGCGTTTTCGGGTAAACTAGAGAAGAAATAGAATGGACGTCACGACTGGGAGGAGCACGACGACGCGACAGACGACGTCCCGATGAGACGATATGTCTTGTCACGATGTGGCGGCGTGTATTCAATTTAAATCAAGTTTCTTCTCTTAGTTAAGTTCTACTATCTTTTCCTAGTTCAACTCTGATTATTTTAGGGATATCTTCTTCTAGTAACCCTAGAATTTACATCTTCATCACATTAAGATTAAGAGAAGATTAAGAGAGTTTTTGAGAGAGTTTAAGGGAATTTCTTGTTTTAGCTAAAGAGCTTTATTTTTTTGAGACCCAAGGTTTTCTATTTTTGGTCATCTCTATCTTGTACACTTTCAGATTATTTGCTCAATCAGTAAAGCCAACTTTGTCCATTCTTTTTTTATCTTCTTCAGAAAGATTTTTCTACGTAAATATTTGTATGCCCAATTTTCTTTTTCTCTTTTTTGTCTCTATTCATTGCGTAGACAGATCAATCCCCAACACTACCGATTTAAATTTAAATATACGTGGAATATAAATATTTTTTTAAAGATAAAGAATGTATTAAATTAAAACACAGTATTTTCTCAGATTCTTATCAGAAGATTAACAATTTTCTTTTATCTTGGAATATATTGTAAACAGTAGGCAATTTTGCTTGATTTCCAGGATCATTTAGCACAAATTTAAGCACATAATAAAGTAATAAATTAGCAGTTCCAGTCCATAAGGAGGAATCTCAAAAAAAAAAAAGTAAATAATATTCTTTCCTTTATCCATAAGGGAAAAAAAATACTCTTAAGTTCAAGGAGAGAAAAAGTCAAACATCAGATTCTGCCTAATTTCAAAGCTAGATTTCAACATGGTAATAAAATGCGAAAATAAAACATAAGCACATTTGGTTTATAAGTAAACATTTTCCAATTCAGTAATTACCGAGATAAGCTTGAATTTTTCGAATCGAATTTGAGTTTAGTAATATTCAGCTCAAACGGTTCGTGAATCTTATTAAGTTTGGGTTTGAATTTGAGTACAAAATTAATAAACGAGCTTAATCAAGCTCAATTATATCTTGAGCCAAGCTCGAACTTGAAAATAAATGTTCAATTAAACTCGAGTTTGTTAGTATTCAAGTTCTACCGAGCTCAATTACACCCCTAACGGGTAAGTTTTTCTTTTACAACCTTTTAGTATGTATAAATTTGCGTTAGATATAAATGTCTGTCCGACACCAACGCTTCAAAGAAAAATAGAGAGTCGAGGACCGCACAAAAGGACATAAAGAAGCTACTATGTTAAATGAATCAATCTTTGCCACGCATTGAGAGTTGGGTTGGCTGAAAGAGGAATCTCAAAAGAAAATGGCGAATTTGGATTGGACCAATATAAAGTTGATCAATAACATATATATAAACATATTATATATATAATAAGTGTATATATATTCTGTAGAAGATTTGAAGCATGTGATGCTGAGTTAAGTGGAATGCAGACTCAGCTTCTACTAAGTGATTGCAATCAAAAACTGAGTCAAGTTGGCCATATTGAATCCATAAAGAAAAGGTGAAAATGGCGGAAAGGGGTCCCTAACACAAAGCAAAGCAATTAGATACCATGGAATTTCAAATGGGAGAGTGCCCATTGAGTCACCTTTTTCAAGACCAAATCACAATTTGACATTGCGGTTCCATGCCGTTTACAGATAATCATCGATCTTGGCCTCGAACGTGTCCGGTCGTGTCTCAATTCGTGGCCTCGTAGGGTTTGGTTTCAAGCTATGGATGTCATAATCATCCCAACAAGGCTTTTTAGTACCCTGCATGAAAATTATGAACAAATGAAAGATTTTAAGTGTTTAACATGTTATTATCGTACTCCGGATGGCTGGTTTTTTGGCGAACCGGAATAGCGTATTTATTTTCGAATTTACAGTACATGATTTGTTTTCATCCTTGTATAACAATAAGACCATTTTTTAACATCATGAAAGAACCCCAAACATTATTAGATTCGAAAAACCGAGACGACTTTCGAGTACAACAGAGAACAACAACAGCCTTACATATCCTGTTGTGAAGGGTTTTAGAATACTGAACTTTGGTGTTTGATATGAGCTCCATGATAAGCATTACCATACAGATTTTGAGCAGCCTGGTACTGCGACGATGTAAACCTGTTTCCATTCCCCGAATCGAAAACAGTAACCGACCCATTAAGGCTTACAGCTTTTGACATACTCGCTATCTTATGCTGCAATGCAAGGACATTAGACTGGTTTACAGACAGAGCCTTACGATGGTCCGAAAACGTAGTGGTGCTAGTGAGATTGAGAACTGTAATATCGTGGATGCTCGGTCTCCTCTTATCTTTTCCCCCTGAAAGTTGCCTTTGGTAATATTTTTGGGCATGGCTAGCAACTTGTGTAGGTGTCTTTGAAACCACAAAGTTCCTTGAAATATTTCTCCAATCCCCTTTACCATACTTTACAAGTCCCATTAGAAACCTCCTTTAATGCCATAATCAAAGCAACCATTGTTAGTACAAGTTTACTTGCAAGACAAGTTTGATATTAAAGAAAAAAAATTACCTACAAGTTTACTTGCAACACAAGAAATCTGATTAAAGTAACTCTTAAGTTAAAAGTTCATCAATTGTCTCACCAACATGAAAAATAAGAAAATCCCAGAATTTTAAACAAAATTCATCAAAGCAACCATTGTTAAACATTAAAGAAAATTTTTTACCTAAAGTTTACTAGCAACACAATAAACCTGATTAAAGTCATTCTAAGCTAAAATTTCATCGATCAAACAATCACCAACATGAAAAATAAGAAAACCCCAGCATTTTAAACTGAATTTCGAACTAAAAATAATCACCTGTGTTCATCTTCAGTCCATGGGACACCTTTTTTCCTTTCATGATCATGGCCCTTAGCACCATTAGGTCTTTTCCTATAACCATCAAAATCATGGTTATCGACCAATTCTAATGTAAAAGATGAGGTGGGATAACCGGGGATCGGAATTCGACCGGCTTCGATATCGGAAACATCTTCTTCTAATTCCCTGTACTGTTTAATAACATCTAAAACAGTTTTACCAGGTATCATCTCTGCAACTTTATCCATCTATCAGGTACATCGTCACCATATATAGCTAAAGCATGTTCAAACCTTTTGTTTTCTTCTTGAGTCCAATATGTATTTTGGTTCTCTTGATGAAACCAATCCATATTTGACATAAAAGATGTTGAAAATAAAGCTTCCATACTTGAAAAATTCATACCAAAAAGAAAAGAAAGAAGAAAATTTTAAGTTGGGAAAACAGTGATCATGTTGGAGATGAAAGAAGTAATATTTAGATGCTTAAAAAGAGCATTAAAAATCAGAATTATTTTACTTGGGAATCAAGAATCAAACTTTTTTTTTCTTCTTTTTTGCTAAAGAATCTAAAAAGACTAATCTTTTAAAGAATCAAGTGAATTTTGAAAAAGAACCAAGGCAAGAAAATCTGGGTTTTTTTTTCTTTTTTGATTTATTTATATAACAATAATAAAAACAAAGCTGAAATTGTTTGAAGAAGGTTATAACAAGCAAAGCTTGGAACTTTAGAACTTATATATATACTAAAAACATGGCAATAAAGTGAAGAAGAAAAAGATGAAAAAACAAGCTAAAGAAAGAACAAGTTGAGCAAAATAAATGAAAAAAAAAAAGATGATTCTTTGGAATGGTTAAAATTTGATGGAAATAGTGAGAAAATTGGGTTTTCTTTGAAGAGAAGAAATGGAATTTGGATCAAAAGGGAAATGTCGAAGAGAATTAAGGAAAATAATGAGAAGAAGATTTGACAAAAAAAAAGTTTTCAAGTGGATGAGTTCAAGGGAAAGAAAGAGAAAAAGGAGGCTATGAAAGGTGGCATCCTAGGATTGGATTGAAGTTTTTAAAGTGGTATATATAAATTTTTTGTCTTATACTTTAGATTTTTGAGCAATTAAATCTGGAGTTGAATCGGGTTAGATATCTAAACGAGCATTATACTTTAGATTTTAAAAATTATTGAGTTTTTAATATTCCACCCAATATTCATTAATTGACAAAAACGACATTAAGGCGGCAGGCGGGAGCTTTGACCCCTCGCAAATGATGGTAAAATTTCTTTATAACTCTTTTAAAAACTATGAAATAATATGTCAATACAATAAAAAAATCATACTTTGACCTCCTTTAAAAATTATAATTTAATATTGACTCACTACAATAAATTTAATATTCATCACTATTAGCGGAAGTAAAAATTAAACCTTAATTAATTACTTTATAAAATAAATTATATTATAATAAAAAATCTAAAATGATGAAATTTTTATTTTTATATATAAACATATTGTTTTACATTAATTTTTTTCATAAATATGATGATTATCTTGTAAAGGGAAAAGAAAAGAAAAATTGTACATTTATCCACCACTATTTAATTATATTTGGTTATTTGTATGTGTTATGTGTTTTATGTTATTTTTTTATCACATTTTCATAAAGTTGTAATGATAATCTTAAAAGAAAGAAAAAAAGAAAAGAAAAACACCATTACAAAAAGTATAGAGCTATGCACCATTCAATTAGATATGATGATTTGTGTTTATATTTTATGATTTTTATATTAATTATACAAAAATTTCTATCAAATATTTTTTAAATTTTAATATTTAAATTTCAAAACATTCTAATTTAATTTCTAAAAGCATCAATATCATATTAATCAGTTCTTTCTGTTAGTTTATACATCAATTTAGGCGTTAAATATCAGTTTGAATTTGATGTGGAAGTTATTTTAAAACACGTGTAGCAAATTATAAACACATGTGTACCTATGTATAAATAAATAAAAATATTTTAGATTAGTTATAGAGAGGTCTCTAATTTAAGATTAACAGAATTTTTAATGGTAATGGTTAAATCAAAGAATTATTTTAATTAAAATAATTAAATTAACAATAAAATAAAATTATTAAACAATTTTTTATTGTCAAACTTTAACCGTAGCCATTTTTGTCATTTTATGAACTTTTAAAAGAAAATAATTAATAAGCCCATCACATCATCAACATAAAATGTCATAATTCCCTGCTTAAAGTTCAAAATTATCTTACTTTTAAAATCATGCAAATCTATACCATACCATTAAAGTTAGCTAATATGGTTTATGTATTAAAAATGTATATAAACTATAGTAGCTTATTAAAATAAGTCTAAATAATTTCTTTTACACTGATTGAGTCTTAGTTTGATTAGTATTAGTATTATTGTCAGTGTAGGAGGATATGAGTTCGATTGCGGTGAAGCGTATTATCCTCCTATTTAAGGATTGAGAAGGGGCTATGGGTAGTTCTAGACATTATATCAAGAAGAGCTGATATGATAAATTAAGAACCTATAATGAGATTAATGTAAAAATAAATAGTATATAACAACTTATTCTTTAGTAAATGCACATAAAAATCTTTAATTTTAATTTATGGATAATTTTTTATAACATGGAATTTAATGAAAAAAATTATATGTAAATTATTTGTTTATTTGGATAAACATATAAGTTGAAAATGTAAATTTTTTATGTAAAATTTAAAATTTGTTTAGATTTTATCATATTAAAATAATTTTAATACGATACATTTTGTTGTAAAAATTCAAGATTTACAATCAATAGATTTGTAATAAAATCTTTTTTTACTTATGTGTTTCTCAAAGTAAATAAATAATTTATCAAATTAGTCCCTATACTATTGAATGGATCAATTTAATTTTTACAGTATTAAAAAAAATCAAATAAGGTTAAAATTTAACACAATTAAACATTTATTTTTTTTAATGTCCTGTACATTTTTTTTTGTTGACTGAGCTTTGGCGTCAGCATTGTGCTCAATGCAAGGGAATGTGAATTTGAGTGCGCTAAAGTGTATTTATCCTCCTATTTAAAGGTCGAATAGGAATTATGGGTAATTTTAGTCTAGAATGAAATCGACGTAATTGTATGATTTTCCAATAAAGGGAACCATAGACCATATTCTTTTTTTTTGGAGTTTTGTGTCTCGAATGAAATGAAGAGCATATTCAAAGAATATTGGTCGGAACCTAATAGTCATATATATATATATATATGGTACAATTCACAAATCTTTGATAGAAACAAATCACTGTCACACACACATCATAACTTAAATTTACGGCGTGAATTATGAGGGTAGCACCTATGATCAATAGGCTAAATGTTGGATATATATATATATATGTACGTACCCTTGATAGAAACAAATCACTGTCACACACACATCATGGCTCGAATCTACAACATGAATTATGAGGATAGCACCTATGACCAGTAAGCTAAACTTTGGGTATATATGGTACAATTCACATACCCTTAATAGAAATAAATCACTATCACACTCATATCATAACTCAAATTTACGACGTGAATTACGAGGATAGCACCAATCAACAGTAGGCTAAACATTGGGATTCAGCTACTTATATTTTACATTACATACACTCAAAGTGTATATATATCAAACGATTGAAAATGAAAAAGATTATTACATGGATACAATATTACAGCCTGCTTTTGACATACTGGTCATTCACCAAATCGAAAACCGTAGCTGATCCATCATTAGGGCTTGTTTTTGACATACTAGCCGGCTTTTGCTGCGATGCTACATTAGAATGGTTTGCCGAAGGCGGTTTACGATCATCCGAAAACACCGTTGTGCCGGTGAGATCGAGAACTGTAACGTCATGGATGCTTGGTTTCTTCTCATCTTTTCCCCTTGGAAGCTTCCACTTCTGGTATTTTTGAGCATGGCTTGCAACTTGTGTTGGTGTCTTGGAACCCACAAAGTTCCTTGAGATGTTTCTCCAATCCCCTTTACCATACTTTTTAAGCCCCATTAGAAACATCCTTTAAATCAAAGCAACCTCATTGTTAGACATTAAAAGAAAAATTTAGGTTAAAATATGTTGTTAGTCCTTATACTTTGAAAAATTTTGAGATTTACTCCATATACTTAAAAGGTTGAAAATTTAAATCCTCTTACTTTTTTTTTTAATTTAAAAATCTTAGTCCAATAATTAAAATCATAACTATTTTTTGTCAAAATTTATCAACTTAAAATTTTGATTAAGCTATCATCAGGGGCGAATCCAAATTTATTTTAGAGGAGCCAAATTTGAATTATAAATTTTCGAGATGTCAAATATATATTTTATTATGTATTAATTTATTAATTTATAATTTTTGAAGAGACTAAATAGAATTTTTTTTCATTTGAGAGAGGCAAAGCATAATTTTCCCTTACATTAATTTAGAATTTGATCATTTATAGTGTTAGAATTGTAATTTTTCAATTTCGAGGGGTTAGGACCTTGCCTACCCCTTTGTATTTTTCCCTGATTGTCATCCTATTACATGGTATATGATTGACAGAAAATAAATCTCGAATTCTATAAGGACTAATAGCATATGTTAACAAAAAAAAATTAACTTCTAGGTTAAATGAACTGTGAAACTGGTAAAATTTACTTGCAAACCAAGAAACCTGATTAAAGTCACCCTAAGCTAAAATGTTCATCAAACTTTTCAACACTATAATTAATCGCCAACATAAAACATAAGAAAACCCCAGAATTTTAAAGTTATTTTTGAACTGGTTTATGAAGGAAAATAATCACCTGTGTTCTTCAATAGTCCATGAGATCCCTTTCTTCCTTTCATGATTAGGGCCTTTAGCACCATTAGAGCTCCTCCTGTAAGCATCAAAATCATTGTTACCAACCAATTCTAATGTAAAAGATGAGTCTGAGACAGTTTTTCCAGATATCATCTCTGCAACTTTAGAACTTGTACTAAAAAAGCAAGACAACAAAGTGAAGAAGAAGAAGAAAAAGATGAGAACAAGCTAAATAAAGAGCAAGATATGGAAGGTGGTGGGCAAAGTTAAACACTAGGTTGAGTAAAAGAAATGAAAAAAAGTGGATTCTTTGGGACGGTTAAAAACTGATGGAAAACAGTTTTCTTTGAAGAGAAGAAACATAATTTGATCAGAAGGGAAAATGTTTGGAATTAATGAAAATAAATAAAGAAAGTTCGAAAATTTATTGGGTTTCATTGCTGGAAAGTGGATGAGTTGAAAGAGAGGAAAGAGAACTATGGAAAGGTGGCTTGCTAGGATTGGATGGGAGTTTTAAAGTGGCCTCTAAATTGGGTTAAAAGCTCGGTTTTCATCGTTTGCAAGATTTACCATCCGATTTATTGACCCTCTAGTATCGGATATATAAGAGTGTGCAAAGTTGAATAAACAGATTAAACCAATACTAGTTAATTCGATATTGTCGGGCTGATTGTAATTTGGTTTGAAAGGTGTGGTGAAACAATTAAATTAGATTGATTTCGATTTCGAAATGCGAAAATCAAATTAACCAACATATTATTCATTATATCCAAATCCAATTATAATTTATATTTAATACCCAAAAATTAAACCTAATTAATAATTTATACATATTATCCAAAAATTAAATTGAACTAATAAAATTAAACCCCTAACATACTAAGCTCAATAACATATTATCTTCAAATCCTAAATATATGTATAAAGTTGTAATGGCAATCTTAAAAGACCCAAAAAAAAAAGCATTATAAAAAAGTATAGAGCTTTGCACCATTCAATTATTATGATAATTTGTGTATAGATTTTATATTTTATGATTTTTATATTAATTATATGTGCATACTTATTAAAGATTAATTGTGCCAAACGCTCTCAAGCTATTGTGAATATATATTTTAAGTTGATATCTAAATTTAAATTATTTTAATTTAATCCTTAAAGTATCATGTGATATTAACCCATCAATTTAGATATGAAATTTATTTAAAATATGTCTATTAAACTGTAAGCATGTGTTATCTCATAAATTTTATTGATATCATCTGTTTTTAAAAACATTAATGATATGTTTATCATTGAAGTTGAAAAAGCACTTTTTCAATTCAAACCATAATTTCAATCAAAAAAAATTATAAACAAGTAACTTTTCAAACCAAACATTGATTTTAAAATGGGATTTTAAGTGTTTTCCAATGAAATTACTTTTTTATCCCCTCATTAAATCTTATACTTTACAATAGCATGTCTAAAATAAACATTTTATCTTCTTAAAAATACTTATAAACAACAATAGAAAATACCATGAAATTTTTAAAAGCAATTTTTTAGAACACTTTTGTTATAAATCTTTAGCCATCACCCACTTTTGTCTTTTCATGAATTAAAAATTATTTCATAATAAATAATATTGGTAAACAAAATGATGGCATCAAGGCGCCTGTAGCTCAGTGGATAGAGCGTCTGTTTCCTAAGCAGAAAGTCATAGGTTCGACCCCTATCTGGCGCGTCCTATTTTAACAAATTACGCTTTTTTTTTTGCCCTATTGGTATTAGACATGATTTTTTGAATCGTCCTTAAATTTGATTTTTGATTTTAATTTTTGGTTTTGATTTATTTTATTTTAATAAAATAGGTTTTTTATGATTATTTAAATTATTTTATAAAGTTTCAATATGTAAATAATTTTAAATTTTTTTGGTAGATAATACTTTTTTAATTTTTTAAGTAAATATTTGGAAAAAATATTTTTATATTTTATTTTTAAGTTATTTTAATTTATTTTAAATATAAAATATTTAATTTTACATCATAAAAATTAAAATTAATTATCAATTAAATAAAAATAAATTTCAGTTCAATTCAAATAACTAAAAATTTTAAAACTATGAACAAAACCATCCAAATACCACCAATTCGAATTGTTTTTCAATTTTTTTAATAAAAAAATTGACTAAATTATTAAAATATTCTTGCAAAACATTTTAATTTAATATTTAAAGTATCATATTTTATTAAATAGATTTTTTTGTTAGTCTACCGACCAACTTAGTTGTTAAGTACCAGTTTAAATTTGACATGAAATATATTCAAAATACGTGGAACAAATTTTAAGCATATGTGTACCTACAATATAGATCTAAGTTGATGTGGTAGGTACACACGTACTTGCAATTTGATCCATTCATTTTAAATATATTCCAACTCAAATTTGTGCTAGCATTAAAAACCTAATAGCTAAATTGACATAAGGACCTAATCAATATAAATTTGATACTTTAAAAACTTAATTAGAACATTCTAAAATTTAGGGATCATTTATTAAATATTTTTTATGGGTTTACATATACGAATGTACTTGAATTTGACAATTTATATCTACTTGCTACCTAAACTTTTTTTTTTAATCTAACTAGTACCTAAACATGTACACTGTAAGTCAATTTTAATATTTTTGTATGTACCTGATTAACCGTGTTAAAATATACTAATGTGGCACTAACAACCAATAACATAATGACATGTAATAACGTTCTGCCTTATTCCATCATCTCCTAACAGCTTTCTTCTGACCTAACATCTACATTTTTTAGCCTCTCAAAATGCATGCACAAGAAAATTGTATCTCCCAACCTTCATGTACTCCTTTAGTGTGCATGCATGCACAATGTAGGGTTTTTGGTTTGATATACTGAAGTCGGTCCCCTAAGGTATCGACTTCACCTCTCACCCTCTGCAACTCTACTAATTTGCTAAATAAATGAGGAAATAAACAATTTTACTAATTTTTCATAGAACTCATGGGAAAAAAAAGCCTGTCTAGCTATTAGTTATTTTTATGTTTTACGCACCCTTGTCGTTAAAGCGCCTGTAGCTCAGTGGATAGAGCGTCTGTTTCCTAAGCAGAAGGTCATAGGTTCGACCCCTATTTGGCGCGCTCTAACCATAAATCCTTTTGGGTTTTTTTTTTTTAGGTCCGTTTCGCTTAGATTTTAATTGTCCATTTCGATTTAATTTAATTTTCAGTTTTCAAATTATTTTCAAGGTTTTTTTTTTATTTTAGTTTAATAAAATAGGTTTCGTTTTATGACTTTTTTTTATTTTTTAAGTAAAGTTTGAATATCTTTTTATAAATACTATTTAAAATTTATCTTTTAAATAAAAATAATTTTAAGAATTTTCATTTGATGTTTCATGTTTTTCCTTATTGGTACAATTTAGACAGATTTTAACCATCTATAATAATTTCGTTTGGTTCAATTTAATTTTCAGTTTTCATATTAATTTTGAGTTCTTTTTACTTTATTTTAACAGCATTTTAATGATTTTTTGGACATTTTTGGGTAAAATCTCAATATATTTTTAAAAAATTATCTTTAAGTAAATAAAAATAATCAATAACTCATATATATTTTTAAAAATAACTTTCATACAGTATTTTAAGTTATTTTCACTACTTAAAAAATAAAATAATTGATTTTACATCATACAAATTTTTAAAAAATTATGAATTAAATAAAATATAAAATTCGGATTGATTTTCTTTACTTTTTCTTTTTCTTTTGGTAAAAAAAAAAACTAAACTATTAAACATACTTGAAAAATAGTTAAAATAATACTATCTTTCCAAATTTCCCAAACTTTCAATTTCATCATAAATTTTAATTGGAACCTCTTATAGATATATACATGCATTACATACACTCAAACTATATATATATATAAAAATATATATATCCACCCCACCAAAAACTCAAAATGACTGAAAATGAAAGCTTATTACAAGGATTTCAAATTATACAACTTAAAATTAATCTTTAAAATGAACAAAAAAGAAAACAACAACCACCCTTTCATCATCTGCTGTTTATTATCTTTACTTATCTTTTTTCAACATTTCTAACTCAGCATCTGATTCTCCTCTCTAACCTCAAACTTTGATTCTCAAAGTTGTCTTAAAACCCAGTTCAACACTTCGGAAGATCGCTCGGAGGCGGCTCGATCGACTCGTTCGGTCCTTTTCCGTTGTCCACCAAGAATGCCATCTTAAGTCCCCATGTTGTATGAACTTCCAAATGGCAATGAAAAAACCAGATCCCTAAAAAAAACCCAATTGCATAGTGTTGGAACATGGAACATGTTTTTTTGTTTAAAGAAAATTTGGTTGCTTGTTGTTAGAGCTAGCTGAATTGACAGTTTATGAAGACCTTGCTTGCTATGCAAGTAATGTCAAAAATGACAAAAAATAAGATGCAATTTCTTAGATAAAATTATTATGGAGGTCTTTGCACGATAAATTAAAGAGTAAATTAGTGTTTCTGTTAAAAATTTTATCTATTTTTACTATTAAAAACTGGATCATGTACGTGAGTCTAAGGTACATGTGACATGTCATATATAACTATCTGATTATTTCGTCAATCAGGACAGTATTTAACAGTAGAAATGACTAGTTTGCTCTTTGATTTAACATATAGGGATGGTACTATTACTTAAGATTTGATAGCAACAAAAAAATAAAGCATTTTGTAAATTTTTTAATGTTACCTGGGTTATCTGCTCTGAATCTTATTGCAGTCCACCCTGCAGTTGGTACGCTTACTGTGTTCCGTTCAACCGGATCGACAAGATTGAATTTCAATGGATCCTTATCCGGATCGAAGTTTCCAACCCCTCTACCGACTACGAAGAAGTTGGATCCGTGAAGATGGGTTGGATGGCTCTCGGGTGCTACTATAGTGTTCCCTTGGATCACAAGTTGAACTGTTGAATTATAGGCCAATCTGTATACCTTGGTACCATTCATCGTTTGTATACCAGACGGTGGAGTGCCGGTATAATTGAACGGTATTGCCGGCTTTGCTGGGAAATCATCGGTGAAAACGCCATTTATTCCGTAGTAATGTGCTTGAAGGATTGCTGTAGTTGGCATGACAAAGGATACATTGTTAATAGCTGCTACGGCTCGTGAACCATTAAAACATGTGGCGCAAGGGTTAATCCCGACCCCGATGGTGAAAAATAGTGAATGATCGATGGTTAAAGGGACGTTGGCAGGGTATTGTTTCGAATTAAGGCTTCGAAGAGAATCAGAAAAAACCGATGTCACGGGTGTTGCATTTACGGCAGGGATGGGAACAAAGGTAGTTGGTGTAAAGGCAAGGGTGTGATTGTATCGTAAGTATCCCATTCCGGTCAAGTTATCGACCGCAACGACAGTGTCCATAAATGGAGATATAGCTATTAAGTACTTGCCAATGCCTTGATCTGCTTTAAGAAGTGCAGTTGTGGTTTGTCCTGGACCGAGAAATAATGTATCGGTTTCCAAGGGTTTCGTATAACACGCATCGACTTCCACAACGGTTAGATTGTGGTTTGCAATTTTGAAAAAGAGTTCATCGTTCAGCGCGGCATTGATGACCCGAAGTAGATAGGTTTTCCCAGTTTCGACATGTAAAGTATATGCATCTGCATTCACAAATCGAAGGAAATTACGATTTTTACAATTATGATCAAATGGAACACGGATTGTATATGGTCTAATGCTAATACCATCGGAAGAACAGTTAGGAACTGGCCCCGGATGGCCATTAATCGTGTGTGCATCTGATATATTCGGAGGCAAACCAGTTTGCATTGCTTGGTTCACCACGGCTTCGGTATCCGCTTTCCACCATTCCCCTGCAATATCAGCAATTAATCTTATTAACACATTCTATGCATGCAAAACGAGCTTCGACGTGACCCGAATGACTGAAACTCACCTAATACGATGACTTTTTCCTTATACGGTTTCGGGAACGGATAAGGTACACCTTTTTTGGGCAAGATAACAATAGCACCATGCACAGTCGATCTCAACCACGAAATATGTGCATGCCAAAGGAGTGTCCCTCTTTGACCTGTTAATGTGAAGTTATAAAGAAAGTTTTGGCCTGGTTGAATTGGACACTGAGTGATATATGCTGGTCCATCGGACCAACCGGTTCGAAGTTGCCGTACCCCATGCCTACAACATCAAGACGAATAACGTTCCACAATTTGTAGACTCACTAAAGTTCCATAAAACTTCTGTTATAAAACTTGCTTACCAATGGATTGTAACGTTGTATTGAACATGATTAGTTAGCCTTATGAGCACGTTGTCGCCTTCTCGAGCATAAAGTGTCTGTCCCGGAAACTTCCCATTCACGGTCACAATCGGCTTGGTCGAACAAAGCTTCGTTTCATTTTTTACAACCACCTGAATCAAACATAACTCGTAAACATGACACGGATATAACACGTTTAGTAAACTCAACACGGCACCTAAATTTACTTACATTGAAATGGTAATGCCGAATCCGGCACTCCACAAATGCAGGAACCAAAACAGAAATAAACAACAATGTCCGAACCCAACAAACCATACTTAAAACAGCTGCTTTCGTCTCTAACCTCTTGTCTTGTTTAAATTTAGAAGAAACCATGGCTGCAAACCGGGTTTTTTATAGCAAAATCACCAATGATGCAATGTCGTTTTAGCTGGTTAGGTGAATGAAGAAGATGCCATGACAGGTTACACAAAGTTTACTTGGATGTTACACAAAGTAGTAGCTCAAAGTCATCGTATGTTCTTTCAAAGGTTGTCGCCATTTTCAAGTGATTGATACTTGGATTATGTCTGAAACTTACTTCCCATCTGCACAACTTAAAATCTCTGCAATGTGTGTATCCTTAAAATTCTTCCTTGTTCATTACAAATGATGTTCTAGTTTCATGTAGTTTTCTTACAACATTTAAAGTTCAAAAGTTGTTGATAAAAATACAATTCTGTTTTAGTTATAACAAATGTATATATAGTTTATTATTTCAGTTGTTTTTTTTAATGGAAATGGCCCCATGTATCTGCGTAAATTTACTTATTAGGTTAATATATGACATAAGTCCCTATACTCTTCATAAATTTGAAATTTAGTTCTTCTACTTTCTAGATTTTAAAATTCAAGTCTAATTGATAGCACTGTTTTTTTTTTGTTAAATCTGTTGTTGTGACATTTTGAGATTAAAAAAAATACTCACTTAGTAATAATATAACTAAAAAAAGGACGTAATGAATTTGAATTTAACAAAATAATCTCAACAGTGTTAACTGTTGGACTTTAATTTTGAAATCTAAAAAGTAGTGGAACTAAATTCTTAGAAATAAAAGTACAGGACTAAATTTCAAATTTATGAAGAGTACAGGACTTATGGCATATTTTATCCTAAGGATTATTATATATGTAAGTTTTCGAGTTAATTGCACCAAAAGTCCATCATTTTATGTCATTTAGGTCCTTCTGTCAGTTTGGGCTTTAAATATTAGTTTAGATTTAACGTGGAGTATATTTAAAGCAAATAGATCAAATTTTAAACATGTTTGTATCTATTACATGGATAACTTAAATTTGGCATGTTAAAAACCAATAACGTTCTTAAATTTTAATGGCACTATCTTTTTTTTAATACGTTAGATCAAAGCTATATAGTAGTATAAATGTGTTTTAAATATAGTCTAAATCATATCCGAATGGGTATTTAATGACTAAACTAATGGAAGGCTAATTGAAGGACTTGATTGATATGATACTCATACTTTAAGGATCCAGTTAGAATGTTTTAAAATTTAGGGACCAATTTAAAATATAAACTATAATTTGGAGATATTTTGAGTTCAATCAATTGTGTACGTACGGGCAGACACGGAACTACGTGGACAAATGGGAGCCCCCCAGTTTCTTAGGGTTAAAGACCTTTTAGGTCCCTCTCAATTTTAAAATTCGGCAAATTGAGCCCCGCCCCATCCTCCGCCCCAAAATTTTAGGGGTTAAACACATTTTATGTCCGTTTCAATTTTGAAATTGGACAAATTGACCCCTGCAACCTCAATTTCTTTTGGTCTAAATGCTTTTTAGGTCCCAACCAATATCAAAACTAAAAAAGTTTAGCCCTATTTCCTAATTTTTTGGTTAAAATATCTCTCAAGTCCTCGTCAATTCACCTATAAATGACTTTTTTGACATAAAATAACAACGTGCTCTATTTTGATAGGTTGAATATGTTTGTATTTTAAAATTATCTATCAATAAAAGTTATTGTATGCACAATAAATCATAGTAGTCAATACAACATCGGTACATCTTGTTCTAGTTTTAAACCAATACCAAAAAGTTTAAGTGTCATTTTGGTTAGAATTTTGATGTATTACGGCCCGTTCCAATCAACACCAGCTTGTATAAGTGGTTAATACGAGGTTTTGATATTTTAAATCCACTTTTAATTTTTTATTTATCTTAACTATTTTTTTATAATTACATTTAAAGTTAGACTATACATATAAAAATTATTTAAAAATTGACTCTAAATTATTTATCAAAATACATCGATATCAAGACATACAAATATCATTGAATATCGATAGCCTCGCCATGAATGCTTCTTTTAAGTCTTATAATTGGCAATGGCCCCATATGTATACATCAGCAGACCTTCCAGAAGAGTACAAAATACAAGCAAATATGCATGAAATAGCCAACTATGGTGGTGGGTAATGGTCTCTATATAAACATATATATGTGTATAAATATTACTGATGTTGAGAGTTTAAAGATAATCTTTATAGTTGAGAAATGGCTTTCAAAAATGATGAATGAATGGCCTGGTCAGCTGTCTAGAAACTTTGAGAATTTTAATAAAATGGGTTTTTTTTAAAATAATAATTTTTATTTTTATTTTTTTCACACTTTGTAGTAACAGCTCAACTTGCCTGGATTTTGATTTCAAATCTCATCTCTTTTTCAACTTGATTGGTTTTTTTACTCTTTTTTTTTTTGGTAAACCCCACATTTTTCTCACTAATAAAATTTTGGATTAATATATCATTTGATACTTAAGTCTGGCTTCAATTTTTAATATGGTACCTAGACCAAACAACATCTTATGGCTGATGAATGTTTGACGCGTGTACTCTAGTAAAAAAATATAGGTACTTAATTAGGATACACAAAGATCATGTACCAAATTGAACATTGAAAAAATCTCAAATATCAAATTGAAAAACTCAGGTACCAAAGTGAATATTGAAGTCAAAATCAAGTACCAATTTGAGACAAAAAAACTTAGATACCAACTTGAACATTAAAACTAAACCCAGATATTTAATTAGGACTAAAAAAAACTCATGTATCAAATTGAAAACTTCAGATACTAAAATGACATTAAAACTAAACTAAAACACTAACTTATGATAGTAATAAAAAATTTATATATCAAATTAAACATTAAAGCTTGTTTTAAAGGTGATGAATGCATCTTCTTTGGTTGGGGATCCTTGCCCTTAAAGACAACTAGAATTGATAGTTGATTAAATTAATAATTTTGGTAAGCAGATAATGAAGGGTTGATTTAAATACTCTAAAAACCAAAAGAAATATTAAAAAAAAAAGTTTAAAGAATGAGTTATTTCCATTTCCATGAAGATGGATATGCATTGTCTTTCCAGTTTTTTATTTCTTTTGAAAGAATGTTTTGCTTTTGACATCCTAACAAAATTCTATGAACAACCCAGAAATTTGATTATATTTTCGATATTTATGTTGAATACATATTTATTTTCGGGTACGAGTATTTGAATATATTGAAAAATCCTTTAAAAGATATACTCATATTAAACTTGTCAATTGGTCAAGTTAGATCATGTTAATTCGAAAATTAAGTTTTAGATCATTTTGGGTTTAGAGTTCATTTAATGTTTTAACTTTTTTTAGTTTAGATCATTCTAATTTGCGATTCGGGGTTTTGACCTTTTATAGTTAAATTAGAATGGATCGGATTTAGGATAGAATTGATAGATCTAATCCTTGTATAAGATTCACACCCGATTCACACCCGATTCACACCCGAGTACAAGTAACTAAGTTTACATGGTTGAAAATGGAAAGAATTATTGAGGAAACTGAATTAGATAAGCTGGTAGTGCACAACTTTCCATAGAATATTAATTTATGAATTTATTTTTAGGTTGAATGTTTTGGTACTTTTCATGTTTTTTGAGCATTTTGTTTGACCTAAATAGATCAATCCCCCAAACCTGTAAGAGTCCCAAGATTCCATGTGGGTTTGGCTTTGTCTTAAAACTGAATTTACCGACAATTTCAGACCCCAAAAAGAAAAACCCATAAAATTAATGAAAAACATGTTTTGTTTTCCTAGAAAAACATGGGGTATAATATCAAATTTAGTCCCCAATGTTTATATTTTTTATCAATTTGGTTTTTTTATTTTTTGTAAGCTAAATTTAACTTCAATCTTTAAAAAAAATGAACTTGACCACAAACCTTTCAAAACGAGTTGAATTGCTATTTTTTAATGAAAATAGTGACTGAAATGTTAAATTTATAAGCATGGTAGTCTGCATGGGAATTCACATCTATTTTATGCTATTTTTTAAAAATTTTTAAAATTTTTATGAACTTTTTGTATTTTTATTTTTTGAATATTTTATAAATTTTAAATTATTTTTTGATGTGACATGTAAGACAAATAGTCTCATGTCAGCATAAACTATACATGGATTGTCGCGCGGCTTGCCACACCAATTTCATTAAAAATTTAATTTTTTAATCAACACTTTTATTAAAAAGAAAAAAAAACAATTTCACTCCATTTAAAAAGTTGACAGAAAAATTTAATAAAAAAAAGAATTGTACAGGCCATTTTGGCCCCAAACCCACTTTCTAATCCCTAAAACCCAAACTAAACCAAACCAACTAACCCCTAGCCCAAACAAATCAAAGCCCCAACCCAAACACAAAACAAAAATCAGAAAAAGAAACCTAAAAACCCTAGCCGCCTTTGACCCTTGTCCCATCCACCACCGACGTCTGCTCCATCGCCCTTGTCACGTCCACCGCCCATTTTCCTGCAAGAAAAACAGAACAAGAAGAAAGTTGTAAACGCCTATAAAAGGCTGAATTCATTACCATTTGTAACATTCGGCATTGGTGAAATAAGAACAACATTTTGGTTTTAAATACAGAACACAAAAACAGATCCGAAGATAAGCATAAAGTCGCAGCGAAAAAACAGAGAAGGCAGTCCAAAGATTTCGAGCCGAAGGTTTATCCATCTTCTTTTTATTTTTCCTTATTTCGGACCCATTCATACATATCTTTCTCTATTTTATATTTTAAAAAACAGCATACACGAATATATAAAAAGAATAAAAAAATATACCCTTTTTTGGATTTCCGGCCACCGGGCGTGGCAGATGGGGACGATCCGGTGACCGGACCAGAGGGGAAGGAGAGAGGACCAAAGGATGCTCTCAGGTTTTTTGAAGAAAATAGAAGGAAAATGAAGTTTTTTGCAAAAACTTGGCCTTTTATAATACTACCGAAACGACGCCGTTTCATTTAGCTGCAAAACACTCCAAAACGATGTCGTTTTGAGGTGACCCGACCCGATCCAACCCTCTCCACTCAGGATCCGCCCGTTGTTGTTTAAAAAGGGTTATTTATCCTTTTGATCCCTCCGCATTTTGAGTTACTTTAATCTAGCCTTTTTTGTCTTCTTAAATTCACCCCGTATTTTTAATTGTTTTTCATTTTGGTCCATTGAAAAAATTGCGCACATAGGGACCAAGGATATTTATCCGATTAGTCCCCATTATTTTCAGAGAATGATATTATGGTCCTTATCAACCTATTTCCTTTTATTGCTTGCAATTTATACCTTTTTAATTCACTTTAATTTCAATTAAATCTTTTATTCATTTAGTTTCAGCCTTTTAATTAGTTTTATCATTATTATTATCATATTATTAGACAAATTAATTCTATATTATTATTATTACATCATATATTTTCTTTTCGTATCTACTCACATTATTATTATTATTATTATTATTATTATTATTATTATTATTATTATATCTTCTTTTTACTTATGTGGTATTGTTATTATTGTATTAACCAATTTAATATTATTATTGCCACTATTATTTTCCTTTTTTATTTACTTACTGGTTATTATTATTAGACTAATCTGATATATTATTACTACATTCCTATTTATATTTATTTTCTTATTCTAAAACTACTATTATTTATCTAATCTTTTTTATCTATTCCTATTGTTGTTATATTTCCATTTATTATATTATTTTCATTATTTTTCTTTATATAACCGTATTTTATTTTTACTCTCGTTATTATTTTATTTATTTATATACTTTTATATAGTTTTTAAACTTTAGGTTTTTTATTATCAACATCATTTTTATTTTTATTACTATTATCATTTTTTTAAAATTATTGTTACTATTATATTATTTTTTATTTAATATATTATTATTATTATATTTTTACTACTACTACGACTATTATTATTATTATTATCTTATTTTATCATTTTTGTAATTACTATTACTATTGTATTATGACTATTATATTTTCATCTATGTTTATTTTCCTATTACTCATCTATTTATATTTCTTATGTATTTATATTTTCATTATTATTATATTTTAGATATTATATCTATATTTATATTTAGGTATTAATATCATTATTTTACTATTGTTATATTTTTCATACTATTATTACTATTAGCACTATTATTATTTGCTATTATTTAATATATTATTTTTTATTACTATCATTGCTATTTTTATATTGTTATTATTACTATTATATTATTGTATTATCCTTACCTATTACTCTTCAAATTATCTCATTTTATTTTTATTCCTCATTCGTTGCATATCATTTATTTATTTATTTATTTTTTTCTTTTTACATCATTTCAAATTTAAAGATTTTATTCCTTGCATTATAACCATTAATATTATTATCATTACTATCATTCCTTAAATAGTTCTGCATAATATTTATTCGTTTACTACTAGTTCTTTCTTAATTTCAAATATTTTTTTAGCTTATTTACTATTTCATTTACTTATTATTCGTTTGACGCATTTATTTTATCTTTGTTTTTATCGTTTTCGTTCACCTTTGTGTTCATGTTTATCTTGTTATGATTATCGATTTTTATTTGTTATGCATTTTTTTTCTCATTCCATCACGAATTTAGGTTTTATCCAACCCAATAAAAATTCTTTCGTAAAAGTAAATATTCCGTATTTGGTAATTCGAGACAATCGTGCCCTAACTTACTGGGTTTCGACTTTTCTCATTTAACCTAAATACGAAATACTCTTTTAAATTGCAATACGAGTTTTGAAAAATACTTATCCTCGGGGATACGAGCTATCGTTCCCTAACTTACCGGGTATGACATTTTGTTAGCTCGAAATAAGATTTTCACAAGTAAAGGCAATATTCGGTGTTTGGAAATTCGAGGAAACGCGCCCTAACTTATTGGGTTTCGATTTTTCTCGTTTACCCTAACCAACCGAATATCCTTTTAAAAGGGGGTTAAAATATACGAATTTTTTTTAAATAAAGGCAAGCTCGTTCTCAAAGTTCGATATGCCGTGTCCTAACTTACTGGACATGGTATTTATTACTTCGAGACGAGAAGGTCTTTAACATTTGAGCCTTTTTTACAAAGAGGGATCGTATTTTAAATTCTTTCAAGTTTTCAAATTTTCAACACTAAGACATTAATTAATCAACTAGGTACCAATTTTGGGCGTATCGAGGGTGCTAATCCTTCCTCGTGCGTAACCGACTCCCGAACTCGTTTTCTGATTTTTTGTAGACCAAAAATTATCGTTTTAGTAAATCTTGACTTTTATTAAAATGATTAATTTAAGGTGATCCGATCACACCTCATCAAAAAGATTGGTGGCGACTCCTCTATTCATTTTCATTTTCAAAATCTAAGTCGTTTTCGTTTTTCCAAAAAAAATGGTTACGACAAGAATAATGGTCAAATTGACTAAAATATAAACGTTAAAAGCTAAATTTGACATTATACCAAAACATGCAATTTTATGAGAAATTGATAGGGCATTAATTGATGAACAAGTTTAATAGATTTCTTGTTATTAACAACTTCAATAGCACGTAGTGTTAATGCATACAAGAACATAGTTAACCTTCTCTATAATAATCTTATTTATGTTATAGAAAAGTGGTTGTTATACATTTATAACCATATTCGAGACACCTATAATAACATTCGAGATTTAAATTATATTTAAAATTTTAAATTAAAAACTATAACATATTAATCAATAAGATTTATAGTGTATCTTTAATAAAATTTCCTAATGTAATTTTGTTTACTAAATATTATTTTTATTTTATGAGAATTTTGATTAGAGTATTATTTAATCAACAAGTTTCATACACTTTCTTGTTAGCATCTTCAATGGCACCTTGGATTCTATTAATACAAGATTTATAGAGAAATCCAAGATAATCAATGATGTTATCCTCAAATGTACCTTCTAAAGGATCAATCTCAAATGACCAATTGACCAATGTTGACCCATCTCCATAATCTATAAGTTTCAAGGAATTTATAGATCCATCTAATCCCACATTGCTTGCTTCCATTTTGTATACATAACTATGTGATGTCAAGTCCATTGTGACCAACCTCTCTTTTATCCACGACCTTTCTCCATCTTGTTGAGGGAACATGAAGCCAGAAACTAGACAAACGTACCCAGGAACACCTTCGTCCCCTACTAAGTCTATGCACTGCTCGACCATCGGCATCCATTGTGATAACCTTTTTGATTGAGAAACAATGGTCCAAACCTTGTCAAGTGGTGAATCAACTATCCCACTCACCGATCCGTGCCATTTACGCTTCTTTCCCTCGGTTTCGACGGCCTGCAACGAAGTTGAAACTTGAGATCATGTAATGATATGAATCGAAGGGCAAAAAAAAAAAAAACACACGATGCTTACCATGTTATCGATGTTGTTCGGATTTATGATTCCCAAAAATGTTGTATATGTAATAGTCTGCAATTCTAATGTTTATAATAGTGTCAAGCTTTGGCAGGTATGTTCCTTTGATTATATCAACAATAAGGCTATGCATATGGGAGTTAAGTCCAATGCTTAAATTCTTAGTAATTTTCATTTCTTGTACTTTTTCGATGTTCGACCTGTCTCCGAAGTTCGAAAGTTTCGTAGAAGAACGAGAGATGCATTGGCACTGCAATGGCATCATAATTCAAAGGCTCATTGGTCCAACAAGTGCTCAAACTTTATAAAAGAAAATTTAATTAAGTCCCTCCAAACTTTTTGCATCCGATTGGGTTTTGCTTGATAATTTGACCTGTGAGACCTTTTGACCAATGCTGATCGTTAGAAACTAACGGCAACGCTAATATGACCATTAAAAGAAGCCATTTATCTTGACAAATTTTATTTTTTATAATTTTTTTTATGTTGTTAATCATTCTAGAATGAATCTACACACCAAGCTGTACAAATTCAAATTAGCCTAGACAACAATTTGTCTAAGTTCGTAGTATACTTTTTTTTAAATTAAAATATTTTTTAAAATTTTTTATTTTTGTTGATGTGTCACTACCACATCAGCAATCAATGTTGATATGAGTTATCACATCAGTATGTGCTGGTTGAGATGATATCTATTAACGGCCATGTTAGCGTTGTAGTTAGTTTTTAACAGTCATTATTGGTCAAAATTGTCAGTTCAAGACTCAATTAGGAGCAAAAGATTTGGAGGGACTTAGTTAATTTTTTTTTAAAAGTTCAAGGGCTTATTGTACCAACAATTCTTATTCAAAGCATTTCATTTCATTTCATACACTATTTCACAAAATTTATATCAGAAAAATATCAAGGAACCCCTTCATTTCATTTCTTAATTGGCGTAACATCAGTAATCAATGTTGACATGGATCGTCACATTAACATTTGTTAACTACGTGATGTCTATTAACAATTAACATTGGTCAAAGGGTCCCGCGAGTAAATATTGTCATTTCATAGACTAAATTGAATACAAAAGGTTCGGAGGCCGGGACTTAACTTTTTCTTTGTAAATTTCAAGGGCTTATTGTATTAATAAGCCTAATTCAAAGCATTTCATTTCATTTAATACACTATTTCACAAAATTTATATGGAAAATACTTAAAAGTTTTGTTTGAGATCATTAAGGTACAACGAAAACAAAATGTCTTGAAAAGGCAAACAAAAGTAAAAACATTGTTGCTTAAGCAGTAGCTCCAACAGGGACCCCTGCATTAAGCCTCGACGATCCGTATAACGTTTCTTCAAACCGTATAATCTCGTTCTTAGAACCGTACGCGACTTGAGTCCTATCGTCGAGGTTCTCGATCACTTTGTCAAGCACCGATTTTTGCCCATCGCTGCTATAACCACCCGCTTTCTCAATCAAGAACCCCAATGGTGCTACCTCAAATAACAATCTCAGCTTGGCCTTGGCAGATGGTGAGGCCACATTTGTAAATATTCCTTTCTCTTTAACAATGATCTTTAATGTAAAAAAAAACCCAAAACAAATATGCATTAAATCATTTAAATTTGATGAAAAAAATATGAATTATGATGAAAATTAATGTGTTTTAGAAGTATGGGATGTTAATACCTGGTTGACATCAGGTACCATTCCACCAGTGTACCTCAATGTGTATTTCTCTCTTACATAATAGTTGATCAACTGTTTCATAAAGAGCATAAATTAGTTTCAGAGTTAATTACACTAGATATCCTTGAACTAATATCATCAGTTTAAATTGATTTCCAAACTTTAAAATGTTTTAAATATATCTCTAAACTAATATTATCATTCTAAATTGATCCTCAAACTTCAAAATGTTCTAAATACATCCCCAAACTATCAAAGTTATATCAATTAGGTCCTTCTCAATGATGAAGCCAAAAAAAACTTTTTTTGGGGAGAGGGGGGTGTCGGAATTAAGTTATTTTGATAAGAATTAAAATGCAATTTCATCCTTGTATTAGCTAATATCTTTATAATTTTTTAAATGACTAAATTAAAATCTTATCATTTTTGGGGGTTCAAAGTGCAACTTTACCATTACTAAAATCGTTAATTTAACTATTAAATGACACATCAAATTTTATGTGATATAATTTAAAATGAAAATTTTAAAGAATAATAGAACATTGCAACAAAAATTTTGAAAGTAAAGACAAGTAAAAAAAAGAATGGACGATAAAGCTTCGAGAACCTCAAAACCAAAAATTTTACAGCATCTATTTTCTTTAAAATTTTTAATTTAGATCATGCCACATAATATTTGACGTATCATTTAACTGTTTTAAATTAACTATTTCAGTAATAAAAAGACCTGATTGACACAGTATCAATAGATTGGGAATATAATTAAAATGTTTAAAGTTTAAGGGCCAACTTAAAATGAAAATTATAGTTTGAGGATGTCTGGTGCAATTAACTTTTAGTTCATATACAAATATGTGTCATATACGTACTGTAAGAAAAATGAAAAGTCAGAGCAACATAATCGAACCTTGTCATATTCGGGGTTATCAAATGTAGCTCTCAAATTTCCAGGGGAGAACATTTTTCCTTCACCAATCTCATAAGTGTCCTTCACATGTTGCCATTTTCCTGATATATAATGCAATATTTTAGAGATCAAATTTTGATACTAAATGCTGTTTCTTGCAATGCAAGTTACCTTCATCAAGGAGGAGGAATTCATGGGTGCCAGGGATGTCCTTAAGTGCGAGAACATATGTTGTTCGAGGACCGAAAATTCCCATCGCGGCAGCCACTTGGTCTCGCCCCGTTACACCGGTTAACTTATCACCAGGCCAAACACCAAAGATGGTACCTACGGTGAAATTTGTATCGACAATGCTGGAACCATCGAGCGGATCGAAAGCAACACTGAATCCACCTATTTCATATAGAGATAAATTTATGACCACACATATAGTTTCAGTTAAACCATTGGGGACTAAAAAATTTGCAGACCTTCAGCAGGTCCTCCCATGTCTTGAAGCTCGGGAATTTCTTCGGAGCACGCGTATTTGCAAAAGTGCGAGTATGTCAAAGCCTAAAACATCATGGATTATAACAACAAAAATACCATTAATTTCTAGAAAAGGGCATCCCTTACACTCTGTAATTTTATCAAACACTTGGAATATAATATATAAACTATAAAGATATAGGTAAAAAAAACCTCTCTATCCCTCTCAATTTTGAAATTGGGCAAATTGGTCCCTCTCAAAAAAATTAGAACAATTTAATCCCTGTCAATTTCGAAAGTGACCAACTAATGACAGTTAATCATGACATTAATATTTTCCATCAGTTGCATATAGTTTTGATTGATATAATAACAATTTTAGCTCTCAAAGTTTACATATCCTATCAGTTTGGGCTGAATTTAACAAATTTATCCCACAATATTTGTATAAATGTGTAAATATCGAGGCTGAATTATTTAATTTTTTTAGAACTAAGACCAAAATGACAAAATAAGTAAACATCGAAGACTAAATTTGTTATTATACCAATTAAAATTATGTACAATTGATGGAAGACATTAACATTGTGATTAATTGCCCTCATAGTTGCTCACTTTCGAAATCGAGAAATTAAATTACATTGAGTTTTTTGAGAGGGATAAATTTACTCAATTTCGAAATTGAGAGGGACTATAAATCATTTTACCGAAGATATATCGTATTTGGTACCTCAAAAAGAAGCTTGTTGGCAAGTAGATCAACAGCAAGTTGTTCATCACCAAAGGAATTAACACAAGCAGTACCACCACATGAAGCTGTTCTAACTTTAAAAGCAATTGTTCTTAATGCTTCACCCATACACATCATTAATCTAATCAATGCCTTATCTGTTGTTGCCTTTGTGAGAAACTCTTCCTACAAAAATAACCCCCAAAAATCGAATCTTGTAAACCGATACAGACCGATCGAAGAATTTTTAATATATGTTTAAACTTACCAAAGACTCTCCAATTTCACATTTTGTCACTAGTGAAGTAGTGTGCTTTGCCTTTGAAACCTTCAATGATGACCTTGGAACAACCCTTAATGATTCTCCAAATAGTGAACTTGTTTTAAGGCTCTGCAATACATGTTATATACCAGTATAGTGAATTAAAACAGACCATACATGTATATGTATGTATGTATGCATGCATGCATGTATGTATGTATGTATGTACCTACCTTAGAGCTGAAGGAAGGAGATGTGGATGGAGGGGAGACTAATGCCGAGGAGTGCTTAGAAGAGACACCAGGAAGAACAATCCCACGAGCGTAGCACGTGACACTAGTCTCCATGTTTGGCAAAGTGGGTTTTCTTCTTAGAGCTGTGAAAGAGAAGAAGCTTTTGATATGAATCTTTGAGGGTGTATGAGTAGGATAGAAGATAAGTAGTTAATTGTGTGATGACACGTGGTGGAGAAAAAGGGATGGGTTAGGCTATGGTGAAATTAGAATCTCACATTTATTGTGTGGCTAAGGTTCTTATATTTTTGTAGAGAGATATGCGATAAGAGGAAGGTTGTCTTTGCGTGCTGATAAAATGTGATGTTTGAATAATTAGTTGGCATAATTTTTTTAGGTTTTATTAATTAATTAGTAGATCGATGATTAAATTAATTGAAACAGAAATTGATGGTTTAACCAATTTAACTGTTGATAAAATATTGTTTAAATAGTGCCACAATCGGATTGAATCGATTGAATCAAGAACCGGTAAGTATATTGATTCGAATAAAGGGATCGAACCGGTCTTTAAGCAAATCATTTGGAATCGATAAAAAATCAGCGATTGAATCCATTAAACCGATTTTATAATTTTTAATTAATTAATTAATATTAAACTGATAATCAAATTAATTAAACTAAAAATCGATGATTTAACTGGTTGAACTTTATAAATTGGTGCTAAGTGGCTAAGGGGCCTTTGCAACTTGGAAAAGGGAAGGCTAAATTTACTGACTGTTTCTGCATATGTAAGGATGTTAGCATGGGGAGGACCACGCTTACATCACCATTTTCTTCATTCATTGTACAATGTGCCTTTTTTTTAATAACTTTTTAAGGGATAAATCAATATTTAGTCCTTGAATTTAGTAATTCTTTTCACCTTGGTCCTTGAATATTTTTTCATGCACATTAATTTTGGAACTTAACAACTTTTTTTTTTCAATTTGGTGATGATGTGGCACAATCTTGGAATGAGACACCATCATACTTTGACAAAATTCAAGATTTGGGACCAAATTGGAAAATTCTGTCAAATTTTGAGACAATATGGACCTAAAAAAGTTCAAGACCAGGGTAGAAAAACGTAAGAAGATTTAATTTTCTAACTTTTAAAATGTAGTGACTAAATATTAACTGTATTAATGACTGGAGTGTGATTTTTAAATTAAAAAAAGTAAGATAATTTAATTTTTAACTTTTAAAATGCAGTGACTAAATCTAAAATTCTATAAAAACACAAGAACTAACAACATAATTTAACCTAACTTTGATCTTATGGTATCAAACTCAATCTTAATTTGTGATGTTCAACTATATATAGACAGTATCACATTAGAGTTCTATTTAATCTTAGTTTCTTTTATTTTTACCAAATTAGTGAAAATTAAGTTGGATTATATATGTAGGTGATATTAAACCTTCACTTAATGGATGATTTGCATTTTAGTTTTAGGTTAAAATATGAAATAGGTCCTTATACTCTTCACAAATTTAAAATTTAGTCCCTATACTTTTATTTTCAGGAATTTACTCTCTACTTTTTAGATTTTAAAATTCAGGTTCAATTTTTTTTGTTAAATTTGTTAGCGTGACATTCTTAAACTAAAAAAGTAGAGAGTAAATTCCTGAAAATTCAGGTTCAATTTTTTGTTAAATTTATTAGCGTGACATTCTTAAACTAAAAAATACTCACTTTTTAGTAATGTAAATAAAAAAAATAAAATTATAATGGACTTGGATTTAACAAAATAATATTAATAGTTAAACTTAAATTTTATAATTTAAAAAATAGAATAACTAAATTTTTAAAAATAAAAATTTAATGACTAAATTTTAAATTTATAAAAGAAATACAAAAACTTATAATATATTTTAAGTTCGGGTTTTTTTTTTAAGTTTTTGGAAGTCACTAAAATTTGGGCGTTTATATTATTTAGGCTTCAATCATAAATTTGAGCCAAAATAGTACCAATTTGATTGGGTTTTGGGATTAGGGTTTACCTAAGAAAACCCAAGAAAAGATGCTCTATTCCACGTCCTCGACCTCTTGTTCAAAATAGATTTATCCACTCCATCAAATTAATTTGAATCTAAACTTGATTCAATTTTGATTTACTGAAAAAAATTAATTTCAACCCATTCAACCCGAATTAAAAAATTATTTAAATTATAAAAAACTCAAATCTATAATAATAAATGTTCGAGATAAATTAAATCTAGAATGATTTTAAATCTAAAATAACATAAACTAAAAATGATCTAAAGAATAGGGTTCGAGCCTTGAAAATAATAATATTAAGAGAGACAACCATAAACCCCGAACATAAACCGTAAAATGATTAAATTAGATAATAACACTTTTAATCCCTTACATTTATTCATTATTTAATCTAAGTTTTTTTAAGTAAAATTTTCAGTTTCCCAAAAATTTATAATTTTATTTTCACATCTCAATACTAAAATTCATGGCTTCACCTCGGGGGATGGGTGGTCATCAAAGACTACAGAAATGATTTTATTGAAGGTTTGGAAATTACTCAAACAACTCATCTTTTCGAAATTAAATATTAATTTATTTATTTTGAACTAGATTCGAAAAAATAAATTTATACCCGATCTGACTTGATATACCACAATTTTTAATTTTTTTGAAATTTTATTGAAATAGAATAATATTTTTAATTCTTTATTACTTTATAACGATACCATAATAATTTTCTAGGTATAATTATGCTAGAGCAAATATTAATATAATTTTTATTATCATCATATACTTTAAACTAATATTATAAATAAAAAAATAATATTTTGATAATTATCTCGGGATAATACAAGTTTTTCTTAAACCCAATCCGACTAATTAAACAATTAAATCCGTCCAACCTCCCATCGGAACTCGAGATGATATCATCAGAAAAATCCTTTATACAAACAAGTTCCGGGTAAACTTCAAAAATTTCAAATATTTTAGTAATTATCCTAAAGCAATAGGGGAGAGTAATTTTCAGTTAAAACTGAGAAACCTAACTCAAGCGGTTTAGTCGGCTTTAGTTTGGGCAGTTTGTGTGGTTTTTTCAGTTATGGATTCGGTTTGAGTGATTATTTTAGTCAATTATCGGTTTTTAAATTTTCAAATCGATCCGATCAAAAAATTTACTTAATTTTAATATATTTTTAATTATTTATAATATATTAAAGATATAAAATAAATATATATTATTTAAGCTCAATAATTAAAGTCAGTTAAATCAGATCAGTTATATTGATTTTGGAGCTTTGATTTGGTTAAGTACATTTTTTAGATTATAATCCGTAAATTAATAAAAAAAAATCAAATCAATCCAAAAAGTCGAATTTTTCGTCACGAAATCTGAAAGGGTATGATTAAAAAAATCATTTTTATATACACAAATTATTAGATAAAATTCAAAATTTCCATTTATATTCGCTGTTATATCTTAAAGGATATAAATGCTGAATCTTTCCAACTAGATTGAGAATCAATTTGACTACCAAACAAATATCACCAATATGGCTTCTTTCCAACATTATTGGTGGGTTCTCTGCAATGCATGATTAAGATGGTGGGCCCCATAAATGATATTTTTGCATCAAATAATAATAACATTTAGTCCCTGAATTTAGTAACTTTTCACAATTTGATCCTTGAACATTTATATATATTAATCTTTGAACTTGTACTCCATCCAGCAATTTAGTTCTTTTATGAAGGGATAATATAATTTTTTTTTGACCCTGGACTTAAAAACTATGTCAATTTTGGTACATGAATTTTGATTCCATCAAGATTTGATAGTATGATCGATGTTCTTGGAATATAACTGGATTGGTAGGTCAATCCGAATGGACCAAAAACCAACCAAAATATTGACTCAAATAAGGGATTGAACTGATTGATTCGAAAACAAGTTGAATCAATTTAATAAATTTTAAAAAAATTTATAAATTTTTAATTACTTAGTTAATTATTGTTGATTTAGCAATTGAACAGATAGAACTGATTGAATCGGGATCCATTGGTCTAATCAGTTCAGTTATTAAAACATTGTATGTGACACTTTAAATTTGTCAATCTTTTTTTATTTTCAAGTGATTATATGAAATAATTTCAGAGTATCACATCATCAAATTTTTTTATTTTTTTCCAAATTTAGGGACCAAAATGAATTTAATTGTCAATTTCAAGTACTAAAATTGATAAAAATATATATATAAATACTGATCTAAAATATATCTGGACAAAATAACGTCTAAACTCATTTGAATTTAATCATTTTTGCAAAAATGGCCATTGGCTATCATCATTTACGAGGTGCCAAAAAAAAAAAAGGAAGTTTCTCCACGAGAAAGAAAGTTTTTCATTTACTTTCTTTTATTTTTTGGTCTTTTAGTTCAGTTCTGAACTTTTAATGTTTGATTTTCTTACAACTATAACCCCAACTTCTTCAGATGCCTCTCTTTCACCTTCTGTATCTCTCTGGGTTTTGCCTTCCTTTAAGGTTAGTTTCAGATATAGTTTTTTTCTCCATTGTTTTATGGTTACTGGTGCTTATTTATGGTTTTTTTTTTGTTTTGTTTTTTTTTTCATGTCTTAAAAGATTAAAAGATGAATTGGGCTTATGGATTTAGTTTCGGATAGAATCAATTTGAATTATAAAAATTTTCGAGTAATTTCAATTTCGGATCATTTTCGATTTGAGTTATATCTGGATAGGTTTCTTTTTCTGTCAATATTACTTGTCTGAATTATAACATTTGAAACATGATGAGAATGAACTCAGATTTCAGGATTTGAGTGTTAGTTTCAGACATAGATATGTTAAAATTTTCTCGATATTTCCACGTTATTCGAGGGTGAAGATTGTATTTTTACCTACATTTAAATTACATAGTATTAGGCACGAAAAATCGCCTTAATTAATTGTTTTTCTTTTAGGTAAAAGCATGACCAAGATTATTATATTAAAAGTTAAATTGTATTTTGCTCCCTTTGTTCTTTAATCTTGATTAAAGGGATAAAAATGCAATCTAAATAATATTACATGTGCCACCATGACAAATTTTTACTTTCTTTTCATGTGCCTATAAATGTAACAATGAAGCTAAGAACATTTGTTGTAGCAGGTGACCCTTCTATGATTTGGAAGGAATCTGAACCAAGAAATATTCGCAGTGCCGCCGTGTTATCGAGCTAAATAGAACCACTATGTCGGCTTACGGCCATCAAATGGAACGCGAATTCTCCGCTCAGAGTCTTTTAAGCAGGGGAAACACCGGTAATATGTCGCTACTTGAATTCTTATACCTGAATACCGATGCTTTTAAGTATATCTTGCTTGTAATTGTTTAACCAGGAACCGAGATGGGAAGCCGTTACGTCTCCGAGTCGGGATTCTACATGACATCTTTCGCCGCAACGATCTTCATCGCCAGTTTAGTAACCATCGGTGTCCTGTTAGTAACTTCAGTAGTTTCATTAGCGGTAATGTTGCAATCATGTGAGAATAAAAGCAAAGGAGTCGTGGCGACGATAGATAAAGCCAACGATAATCACCATTACTGCGAGATTCTCGCCCTCCACGGTGAGCTCAACGGCCTTAAACCCGACAACGTCCCTCCGCTCTGTAGGAACCTTGCCGTTCAATACATCGAAACAGGAGGATACAGAAGAGACTTGGATTTCGTAATGCGTATGATCGAAAACTTTTTCGATACTGTTTCACCGTCGAAAAATCAAACGGATGCAGTGTTAATAGACATCGACAACATCCTTGTGTCGGATCCGAGCGTCCAACGGATACTCGAATCGTACACGAAACTTCATTCTAAAGGATGGTTATTGATTCTCTTATCAAGAAAACATGAGAAACAACGACATGTTACCATTAAACACCTTAATTCTATAGGATTTAATGGTTGGTCTTCATTGATTATGAGGTAAAAAAAAAACTAAAAACAATTCTTATTTTCTCTGCATTGTTTTTTTTTTTTTTATGTGGGAATCATCCGTGCATTGAATTTTCCGGGAAAATTTTGTTTGCAGGTCGGATTTAGAAATGGAAATGGAAACAAGGGAGTATTTTTGTAGACGAAGAACTGAAATGAAGGAACAAGGTAATGAAATAATGAGTGTGATTAGCAGTCAAATGGATGCTTTAATGGGGTTGTCATTGGGAATTCGGCTTTTTAAGCTTCCAAATCCTCTGTATTATAATTTTGAAAATAACTATGAAAGCAGGATCCATGGGCTTGTACAAAGCGAAAATTAGATTCTAAGTGAAAAATTAAACCATTTAATTTTGGATCGGGCTTACGTTTTGAAATTCAAGGTCGGAAACTAGTTCAATTCGTTTTCAATTTTATGATATGTTAATTTATTTTATATAATGTCTATTTTTACTCATAATTAGATTTGTTTATAGGTCGAGTTATTCACCTAAACTTGAATGTACATATAAAATTTTAGAAAGTCTGGATAAAAATATTGAGCCAAAAAAAGATAGGTTCATTTAAAATATGGGCTGGGCTCGAATTAGGATGACTATATATAAAATTTGGATAAATTAAAAAAATATATAAATTATTTTTAAATTTGATTTAAAAACTAATATGGACAAGCCTAAAATGAACTTAGATTAGTCATTTACAAATATGAGTTAGATTAGGTAAAATTTTAGACTCATATTTTGAGTCAAGTTGATATTGGGTAACCATAAAATATGTTAATATCATATTTAGGCTTGGCTTGAACTTGGCCCAACCCAACCTATGAACACATCTATCGATAACTCCTCCTCAGGCCTTAAAACTAGCCTCGATTCTAACCCAAAATTTGATCCATCAACTTCATCTATGCTATTGTGCATTAATTTGCATTTTTAAATGGAATAATATTTGGTAAATTATCAGTAGAATTTTTAGACTCCATGAGTAAAATTAAAGATTGACGAGTGTCCTATAGGGGTATAATAATATTTAAAAAAACAAACATTTTAAAAAATAAAGACACATGATAATTTTTTAAGGTTACTTATGAAATAAAAAAATACACTACCAGTGGACTAAATATTAATCTTTTTCAATTAAACTTTCAATTAACCATATAAACAAATAGTTTAATTATAATTTTAGTCCCTTTGAAATTTAAAATTTAATCTTTTTACTTTAATTACCATAACAATCATCTAATTCAATTTAACATGATTTAATCTTTTAATTTATGGTATTAATTGTAGGTCCAAATCAAGAGCAAAGTTAAAATTTTGGTATTGGAGGACGAAATGGAATTATTAAAGCTAAAAATTTTATTTTAAAAGAACTTTGAACTATTGACAATTTTTAATTATCAAATTTGATATTATTCCATTTAATTAAGGAATTTCAAATTGATAAACTTTGACGCGAACCTACGTCCTCTTATATTGATAAGAATAACGATGCCAATAGAACTAAAACTTAATCAACAGAATTAAATTGTATTAGATTAAAGTAAAAAGATTTATATGAAAATCATATATCTTCAAAGACTAAATCTAGAATTAAATCTAAATCAACATACATAATGAGTCAAAATCACATACCTAGTGGCCTAAAAAGAGCTAAACAAAACCTCATCCACCATTAGCTAGAATGAAAATCATCATGGCAAAAGCTAGAATGACACACAAGAAAAGACCCAAAGTTCAAAATTAAACAAGAAATAGTAATATGAAGAACAAAACTAGAGTCTCATTCACATTCAAGCACATCATCATAAGATGATAAAGTCATGCAGAAATGTACATAAAAAAACCCCATAGAAAAAGATGAAAACAATCTAAGGCAGAGCATAGAAAATAGCAATCAAAAACAAGAAAATCCCCATTAACCCATAGTTTTTAACCCCACTAGAAATCTCTACATTGAATTTCCTAGTCATATTCTCTGTTAAAATCCCCCATTTCCTCCCTTTTACTTTGTTATTATCATTATTACCTCCTTCATGATCCATCAATTCGTAAACATATACCTCTGCTACCCCATCTTTCTTCAATGGTGTCCCCACCCCTGATTTCAAATGCCTTACCAATCCTTTCAAATACATCTCGGCGTACGCTTCATTCGCTTCGACTTCCCCGGCTTCACCTCCACCGCTCGGCCAACCGGTTTCAGCTACGATTACCGGAACACTTTCGTACCCCATTACCGCCATTGCTGTTAAAACGGAATCCGCCATCATGTCGAATAGGTTGAAGTATCGGACTCCGGTGACTAAATCGTCTCGGAAATTGAAAGGGTAGTCTTGAAACAAGGCGAATCCGACTGGGATTTCGCTGTTGAGACGGTAGAGATTGTAAGGGTAGAGATTGATCAAGAAAGATGAGTTGGTTTCTTCCAAGAATTGGAGTAAGGGTTTTATGATAAGGTCGCCGGCGGGTTGTTGGAATTCGGCGGAGGAAGGTGGGAAAGCGGTGGTAATGGTGGAAAAAAAGGAGAATGTGGTGGAGACGGGGATTTTTTTGATACCTAATTCATGAAGAGCTAAATGGAGGTTCCTCATTGCCGGGAGCAAATAAGGGGTGAAATCTTGTTCCGCGACGGAATCAAGGACGGCGTTTCCGACGGAAATGAGGGTGATTTTGGATCGAGGGTAAAAAGGGAGGACGTGACGGTAAAGCCAACGGAGAGCAAGGGAACGGTTAGCGGCGACGGCGGGGAGAAGAGGGTTTGGGATTGAGAGGAAAAGGGAAGTGTTGGTGAATGCAAAGGCTTTGATTAGAGAAGGGTCAGCGTCTGGGAGACGGACGTTAGGGATCTTGAGGGTGGAGATGGTAGCAGAGATCTTATCCGGCGGTGGTGATGCGGTGGTAGTGGTGGTGGAGTAAGTGACTCCGATTGAAGGAAGTGAAAAACTGAAGTGGATGAAGGAAAGTAGGAGGGAAATGAAGAGAAAAGAAGGCATTGTTTTGAGAGCTTCTTTTCTTTTCTCTGTTTGTCTGGGAGGAAAGAAAATAGAAAATGGAAATGAAGGACTTTTTAAGTGAAAGAGAAAGCGAGAGTTAGTTAAGTAGTGACAGTTAAAGGTGTTCGTTACTTTAGGCGGGAAAGTTTAGTTATGTTTAGGTGATGATTGAGTGCGGAAAGCTGTATTTTAATTTTTAATCTGAACCGTTGCATTTACATCCTTTTATTGATGTATTTGGGTTCGGATCCCATACTATTAGGATTTAGCCTGTGTGAGTTTGGATCTTATGAAAATTATGGATCTATTTATGGGCTAGCGTTGGTTGATTTGGGCCAAGATATGGGCTCTTTTTTTTATCAATTTTATTTTTTAGTTAAATTTAACAATTAAATTTTTAAAAATAGTTAAATCGTTTTTAACTGAAATACTAACTAAAGTATCCAATTTTTATCAATATAGGCGTGAAAATTCACGTGTACTTTATGTTGACACAGTACTATTTATCTCATATGTTATGTCAACAAATAACTTATAAATTATAAAAATGTTTAAAAAATAAAAAATTATAAAAAGTTCATAAAAATTCAAATAAATTAGCACGAAATATATGTGGATTGTTACGCAAGCTACCATATTTAAAAATTTAATGTTTTAGTCAATATCATTAAAAAAAGAGTAATTTGACTTTCTTTTTAAATGGTTAATGGTTAAATTCGACTCTTTTTAAAAGTTCGGAGGCCAAATTGAAAATTGATGTAAACATTAAATGTTAAATTTTACATCAAACCTTTTTTTTTTTAAATACAGATAGTAAAATTTTTTAACTCCATAAACCAGGTTAAGATATATGTCTAATGTGTTTAATTGATATTTAAAAAATAAATAAATTAGACATGGCATTTTTTTTAACTGCTACTCAAAGTCACATTCCTCATACCAGCTACCCGGAATGAACAAGCGAAAGGCAACTGCTCAAGGAAGTTAACTATCCACTCCTCCAGGCACTCGATCTTCTATTAAAGCTCACGTGAGATCAATTGCTTCATACTCTAGATTATAAAATGAATCACATATATTTTCATCTCATCAAAAGACATCCACCCTATACATCCCATAATAAAGACCTGATTGTGGATTCACTAAGTTAACACCATTTGTACTTTATCTATAAATAACCCCCAAGACAATGAAGAGGAGATCCACTCTCGAGCATACAAACCTACACTCAGACAACTTGCCTGCAGCATCTTATCATCACATTCTTTTAACCTACAATTCTTATATAATCTCCAATTCTCCACCTCCACTAGCCCACCATAATTTGTCTAGAGCTTCTTTTTTGGTGTTTACAAATAGCATGCCTTAATTAGTCATGTATATTTGCTTTTTAAATTTTAAATTAGTAGAATTTTCCAAATATTTATTAAAGAAAAAAATATCTAGAAAAAAATCCTGACAGAACATAATTCAGTTAAAATTAACATGAATCCAAAGGTATAGAAATCGACATGACACCAACGTTGTCAAATAATCAAAGCCACCATAGATGAGTTTGGTTGAAAACAATGACTTGTTCCATCCATCAAACCATATAATATAATATTCCTTATATATTATATATATATTATTCTCTTGTTTCTTTGAGTTATTTCCCAATAATTTCTCATTATCTATTTCTTCTCTAATTCCTTAGAACACCCTTTTGACTCTTTTACAGCTTTTGAACTTTCTCTTTAATTTGATTTCATTTTTTTGTTAATCTTATTTCATAGATCCAATACTTCCTTCTTTCAAAGGTACATTTTTCTTTTTAATCCCTTTATTTTTTAAAGTTTCAATCTTTGACTCAGTTTTTGTTTACTATTGGGTTTAAGCTCTCAAATTAGATAATCTAACTGGGTTTTGCATAAGAATTTTGTTTTCATTTATGATTCCTTTTGAAAATCCCAGATTTTAAGGATTAGAGTTCATGTTTTTGTTTATGGCTCCAATAAAGTTCTAAGCTTGATAGCTTAATTTGTTGGATTTTTTCACAATCTGATTCTGAAATTGTGTGTGTGTGTGTTTTTTTTTTGTTAGTATTAAACAACAAAATATTGAATTGAAGCTCTAGATCTAAAGCATATATTGGAGCCATGTCTTTTATTGGTACCCAACAAAAATGCAAGGCTTGCGAAAAGACTGTTTACCCAGTGGAACTTGTATCAGTAGATGGGGTTCCTTTCCATAAATCTTGCTTCAAATGCAGCCATTGCAAAGGGACATTAAAGGTAGCTTTTTTTAAATTGCTTTTCCTATGATTTTGCAGGTCATCTGTTTGATTAAATGTCAATGTTAGCTGAATATGCTTGTGTTTAGTACATTTGATTAGCTTTGAAGACAATGGTATATGAAACTATGAAGTATCTATTGCCTTTTGTCCGATTTTCAGCTACCGGTAACTCGAACACGATGAGTTGTTCATGTGGTAGATTTAGTTAATAGTTTTCGGGTTAGTTCATTAGCTCTTGGTTAGACTCTGTAATCAAATGTTTCTCAAAGCAGTAACTCAAACACGATCATTCTAGGTTCTTCGAACGTGACTTGTTTACGTGATATATTCAATTAATGAACTTCGTTTGGTGTATGTAATGAAGTTTCCGGGTTAGCTCAGTAGCTCTTGGTTAGACTGTAAAATCAAATGTTGCTTTAACTCGAACACAATTGTTCTAGGCTGTATGAAAAAGAGTTGTTTGCGTGATACATCCAGTTGATGAACTTTGTTTGGTGTATGTAATGAAGTTTTCGGGTTAGTTAAGTAGCTTTTGGTTAGACTGTGTAATCAAATGTTTCTTTAACTCAAACATGGTCATTCTAGGTTCTTTGAACAAGAGTTGTTCGCGTGATAGATTTGGTTATGAACTCTGTTTGGTTTATGTAATGAAGTTTTTGGGTTAGTTCAATAGCTCTTAGACTGTGTAATCAAATGTTGCTTTAACCCAAACACGATTGTTCTAGGCTCTGTGAACACGAGTTTTTCACATGATAGATTTGGTTGATGAACTTTTTCTTGTATGTAATGAAGTTTTTCGGGTTCTAATGTAACCACTTGGATCTTATATCTATCTACAGTGGGGTAATTATTCATCAATGGAAGGTGTTCTTTATTGCAAGCCTCATTTCGAGCAGCTATTCAAGGAGGCGGGTAACTACAACAAGAATTTTCAGTCACGTAAGTCTTTTTTCATTTTCTCTTGCTGGGTGGAAGTCATCAACATTATTTTACCGGTTTGATTTGACGTTAATTTTATTGTCTGCAGCTGCCAAGTCAGCCGAGAAGTTAACTCAACTGGTAAATCTACCCTGCAACATTGTTTATGTTTGATTTGAGTAGAAAGTTGCATTATAGGAGATTGCTTGCTGATTCCCAATAGCTTGTGTCGGTTTCAGACAAGATCGCCTAGCAAAGCGGCTGGCATGTTTTCCGGGACACAAGACAAATGTGCTACCTGTGGGAAAACTGCTTATCCACTCGAGAAGGTAAAATTTGAAGATCTCATTAAGTCATTGTGTTGAAAATGCATCTTTTTTTAAGCGATTGTAAGGTGCCATAGGGAAGAACAGAAATGATCATAGGTATTAATCGCAGCATGGGGGGAACACGCAGGATGACCAATGATCAACCTCCTTAAGTTTATACTAGTCATCATCGATTTTTAACTTTATGAGGTTTATCCCAATGAAATATACTTTGTTTCCCTCTTGCATAAGTTAGGTGATCTCAGGGTGTCCTTGTTTCGTTAGCCAAGTTCTCGAACTAATCAAATCCAGAAAGCATAAAGCCTGTAGTAGTTTCTTTAGACATGCAGGGTTAGTGCAGCTTGGTTTGCCTTCTACATTATGCTTTATTTCATGCTAAAACGGGGGCACCTCTCGGAAACGAGAGGTATGAATCGGTTTAGAATCATGCACATTCCATTCAGAATAACCAATTGCTCTCGTAAAATTGGTCGATGTAAGCATCGGATCATGAAATGTGGCTTCTTTGTGCTTAATTTTGATAGGTAACAGTGGAAGGTCAATCTTACCACAAATCATGTTTCAAGTGCTCTCATGGTGGTTGCCCTATAAGCCCTTCAAATTATGCAGCACTTGAGGGCATTTTGTATTGTAAGCATCACTTTTCCCAGCTTTTCAAAGAGAAAGGAAGCTACAATCATTTGATCAAGTCCGCATCGATTAAGCGCACAGCCACCTCTGTTCCAGAAGCTTCATAGAAATCCCTTTTTTTCATGTTTTTCTTTCTGTTCTTGTGTTTGCTGGATTTTTTTCCTTACGAATCCTTTGATTTATGTTTATGAACAAAAAAGGGGAAGAAAAAACTTGAATTTCCTCTATGGCTTATTCACCTGCAGATATGTAATGGCATTTTATTGATGGATGGATATGCAATCTCCAAATTAGAATTTGTAAAAAAAACCCTTGTTTTGTTTGCATGATACTACATGTTGATGTACTTTTGATGTTTGCCTTGCTTTAAAGTTCCTCTCATCTTCATTTTCATGTATATGAATGTATCTATGTATGCATGTATGCATGCATTCTCCAAATTGGAATTTGTAAAACATCCCTTGCTTGCTTGCATGATACATCGTGTTGATGTACTTTAGATGTTTGCCTTGCTTTAAAGTTCCTCTAATCTTCATTTTCATGTATATGTATGGATCTATGTATGTATGCATGTGCATGTATGTATCATGCATGCATAGATGGATGAGGATATGCATTCTCCAAATTAGAGTTTGTAAAACAACCCTTGCTTTGCTTGCGTGAGACAACATGTTGATGTACTTTTGATGTTTGCTTTAAAGTTCCTCTCATCTTGATTTTCATGTACATGTATATGCATGCATGCATTCAACATGTTAGTGTTTTGACTATCAATGATAGCATGTATGGAACCTTTTTTGATAGGCAAATTGCCTGTTATGCATGAATGCACCATATGATAACTTCATGAATGTTTCATGTTCTAAATACATCATCATATGCATTCATAATTCCCAGCATATAAAGAAACAAGATATCAACACATTAAACAAGAAAATGGTAAAATTATGATTTTTTTTCCTTTTTCCATTAATAATCAATATTAGAAATGTTAATAACAGATAACACTATGTAAAGACCAATTCTACAACCTTTTTTTTGTTCTCTTTTCCTGAAAGAATTTAAAAAAAAAAAAACATAAAAATGAAAATCGACCAAATCCGGGCTTATTCGAGTTTCCTAATGGTTGACTAATCCTGCATAATGTCAACGATAAAAAAATACGAAAAAACCAGTTTCCCAGGCTTTAGGGAAAATTTTAAAAGAATCTAAGGTGCAAAATCCATGTCATCATGTTGCTACCACATCATCCTCTCCGAACATTGTCGATGTTCTTTGCAATAAAAGGAAATGAAATATATGACCGGTAACGTACGTACCGTGTTTTCCCAGGATAGTCTCATTTGTTTCGTTTCTTAGCTTCACTGTAGAGTATAACCCCAAAGACTGTGAGTGTATAACCGAGCATTCCGGTGACGGAAACTGGGTTTCTAAAAATTAAAATAGAAACCACCACAGCTACTGCTCCTTTTGCATTTCCTAGAACCTGCAAGAGCAAAACATTTCAGCATCCCAAAAAGCTTAGCTTAACGTTGTTTTGAATATAGGCAATGGTGATACCAAAACAAAGGAATGCGTATATATGAAACCGACTGACAATAGTTACTTATATGGAGAGTCTATATCGATGTTCGAAGCAGGTAATCCTGGTAAAAGTATCATGGAGGCCTTGTACTAAGAGTCAGTTGCATTTTGTTCTCACTAATAAAAAAGTGAGCAAATTAGTCCTTGTACATTAAATAAAAAGCAAATTGGTCCTTTTTGTTAAAAGCTTCGTCTATTTCTACTGTTAAAAACCGGTCCTCATACATCGGAATGAGGTACACGTGACACACCACATTTAACTTTCTGGTTATTCTATCAGCTATGTCAGTTTTTAACAATAGAAATGAATGAAATTTTTAACATAACGAACCAGTTTGCTCTTTGATCTAACATACAATGACTAATTTGCCCATTTTTTGAGTAAAGGGGGCAAAATGCAATTCGACTCCTAATATAAAGGCCTCGATAGTACTTTTACTACCTAAACCTTCATAATCTAGCAAGTCTACTTATGTCAATTTAATTCCATTACACATAAAAGGTACAGAACGAATTTAATGAATTCCTAAAAGCCGAAAATTTTGGGGAAAAGCCAGCCATAAGTAATCACACATATCATACCTGCAAAGTGAGGGCGCTAGTGTGCTTTGTGACCAAAAAGTTGGTCAAATTCACGAAATAAGCGAGTGCTGAATTGAATATTAGATACCAAACGATCTTCATGTCATCTCTAGCAAGGGCAATGGTTATACCGACCACGTTTTCTTCCATAATGAGCGCTGCCGGAAGTAGAAACACAACAGCTATCGGTGCCATGTAGAGAAGGAGGTTCATGGAATTCAGCTTCTCGCTGAAATAAAATCACAAGAACTTTTCAGTGCTCGTTCTAATCCCTGAACTCAACATAAGAAAAGCTATAAAATCTCCTTACCCTTCGGAAGAAAGTAAAATTCCTTGTAAAACCGACTTGAGAGCTCTTGCAGCGGTAGCTGCAACGCACATGATGAAACCAAATAGATGGAAACTCGGTTCACCCTATGGCCATGGAAGAAGAAAAGCATATTAAATGTGAATAATGCAGAATACAGGGTTTTAATTTATAAAAGGTAAAAGGAGGACATTTGACGGTTTTTTCAATAAAATAGAGCAGAAAAACCCAAGACCAGACACTTCTAAATGCCACAAACGAAACATAGATTATGGTACTAGATACCAACAATTGAATAGAACTTAAAGCAAATGCCACAGATGGTAGTTTTTTTACAACTTCTACTACTCATAATTGTACCGTTTTTGCCTTGCAACTATTCAATTTACAAAATCCGAGAAAGGTCAGCATATATCACTTTCATTCAAATCATGCCACGTAATCACATTTCTAGAAAAAAAACTGAACTATTTATTAATTCAATCAATTTATCAATCAATCATCACAATATGATTTATAATAAACACTTGAGCTTTTCTTAAAAAACGAATCCGTGGCATGATTTAAACAAAAGTGACATATGCTAACATGGCATAATTGTTCCGAATTCCAAATCGGATTTAAGAATCTACTTCTTTCCAGCTAAAGAACACTTTTAAAACCGCTTATATCAAATCAAAATAGCAGCTTGAAATCATATATAGCCAACATAGTTCAATTGAAATAAAAGAAATCCTTTAAACATTCTATTCTTATCCTCCATAAATATGAAGCTAATAATATTCCCATTATCCAATAGAAAATATGAAAGCTTTAACAAAATTTCAACATGCTATTCATCCATGGAAGTACCATGGAAGCTCCTGTACTTAGTGAGATTGCATTGCATTTTGCACCTCTGACCTCTACTCAAAAAAAGACAAATCAATCCTTGCATTTCATCCATTTTTTATGTTAAAAACTGACATAAGTGACATGTAGCGTGACATATGTATCTTATGCTAAGGTACAAGGCCAGTTTTTAACAACAGAGATGAATGAAATTTTTACTAGAGGGACCAGATTTCCTTTGATCTCAAACTCCTAATACAACACCGTTCAAATCCTTAATAAATCCCCTAAAAAGGCTAACATTTCCATTAACCATAAAAAGTTATAAAAGTGACAAATTTAGCAGGCAAAACAACACAAATTTCAACAAAATTAAAAGTAAAAGCCATTTCCATAATTAAAAGCTACCGATTTCGATACCTAAACTATAAAAATAAAAAATAAAGGCAACCCATTTTCACTACGAAAAGAGTAAAGCTAAACAATTCATTAACCAACAAAGAAAAATTAGACAAATAAATACATACCCCACTGGCAATGATAACACCAGTAACAACAGGCACAAGTGTAAGGTAAGTAAGCCAAGCCTCCCTTTTCAAAGTCATTAAGTAAGCAAAGACCGCGGTGAAAAACGGCGTCGTAGCACCGATAGCCTGGTTGAAACTAACCGGCAAGTACCTCAATGAGATATTCCCAAACACCACCGACACACAAAAGACTAAACTCAAAGCCGAGATCTTCAAGAACTGAACCCTAGATCGAATCGTTTGCATTGGTACCATTTTCATCCATGCAATCGCGATATAGCTTAACAATGAACAAGCTGTCATGTGACACATGGTTAAGAAAATTGGGTATTTGAAGCCATAATTGCTTAGTAAATACTTGTTTAATAACAACACTCCAATATTGGACGAGTACCAGGATGTTACTAGCCCGATCGTGAAGAATCTCGAATTGGTTTTCATGGTTTATTGAATTTTTCTAAATTTTTTGGTGTTTTGAAGATCTGGGTATCTTTATTTTGAGGGAAAAGAAAACTGGGTTTTGAATATTATAAGGAATTGTTTGAAGGTGGATCTGAGTTGAACCTGAGAAAATTATGGGGGGGTGGAGGGGGCAATAATTTGATGAAATTTAGGTTATAAGGATCTAATTCCAAGGATTCAAGCTTCTCATTATAAAATCAAGGGACTAGAAATTGAAGAAAAAAATAGAAGATTTTACTAAAAAATCTAAAAAAAATCAAATTTTAAAAGAAGAAGAAGAAGAAAGTGGGTTTCTCTCTCTGCAAATTTCATTTGAAAGAACAATGTGAATATAAATGATAAAAAGGATTTTAAAGAAGAGAAGGTAAACGCGTTTGTATTTAATTTTTTATTTGGTTTTGGTTAGAATTTTTCATAAGTACTTATAGTTTTAAAAATTTAAGATTTAGTCCCTATATTTTTGTTTCGAGATTTAGCCCAACATTAACACTGTTAAATTTGTTTGTATGGTATTTTGAAATAATAAAAAGTACTATTAATAAAAAGTACTAACTTTATAGTCAGGTAATAAAAAATTTGGTGTAATTAACCTAAATTTAAGAAGAAAAAATTAAAACGATATCAATTAGACCTGAATTTCAAAAGCGAAAAAATAAATGACTAAATTCCTAAATATAAAAATACAAGGATTAAATTTTAAATTTTTGAAGGGCATAGGGACTTATGATGCTATTTAACCTTTGGTTTTTTTAAAAAGGAAGGGTTATTAATAAATTATTTTTTATTAATTATTTTTCATTTTAATTAGGAAACTATTGTGATTTATACAAGGAATTTTTTTTTTTGGTAATAAATTAGATTTTGTTATTTTTTTTGTTTAATAAATTAGATTAGAATCAATTCAATATTAAAAACTTCAATATATCTAAACTTAAATTTATCGATTGAGTTTTAATTCGATTGACATAGGTATTATTGTTAATACAAAAGAACGTTGATTTGAATGCGTTGAAACACATTATCTTCCTATTTATGGGTTGGGAGGGGTTATGGGTAGTTCTAGACATTGTGTCAAAAAGAGTTAATATGATCAAAAACTATAATGAGATTGTTTAGAAAAACTTTAAACTAAGATAAATGATAAAATAATTGCAATTATAGCCCCTCGTAGTAATTAATTAGTTAATTTAAGCCTTTTATAACTTTTGATTAATGAACAAAAAATCATTTTTAGACGCAGAAAAATTATATAATGGCCCCCTCAAAATTTTGAGACTTGAGCCTCGAAGTTTATATTAACTAAATTCTTTGAAATAAAAGTAAAAGGACTAAATTATAAATATATAAAGAATACATAAATTTGAAGTATATTTTAACCAAAATGAAATTCTCTATATTTACATTTATAACAATTTTTTTTTCAATAATTTATTAAATAATCTTAAAAGAATGCATTTCAAATACATGCATAGATTCCATTCTTTATTTTGTTGTTTAATTAAGGCAACAATAAAAGGGGAAACAGTTTTTTCAGTCCATTGACCCAAATAAATTTTACGTTATAAAAAAAGTTAATTCCACCATTCATCCCTAAACTATATATTCCGTTCTAATTTGATTTTTAAACTTCAAAACATTCCAATTATATCCTAAACTCTCGAAGTTATATCAATAAAGTCATTTCATTACTAAAATTATTAATTGAACGGTAAATAAGATGTTAAATCTTATCTGTCATAGTTTCCCCTAATGGGTCTACCGTACGCGAATTGTTAATTATTAGGCTCGCTTTAGTGGATACTTGAGAAACAAAAAAAAAATGAAAAACTTAAAGAAATTCAGTTTTTTTTTTTAAAGATAGGCATTAACATTTTATTTTATTTTTTAAAATTTGTCATTTTAAATTATGTCACTTAAAATCTGATACATCATTTAATGGTTAAATTAATGGTTTTAATAATTGAAGGACGTAATTAATATAACATCAATAGTTTAAAAATGTCCGATACAATCAACTCAAAAGAAAAATCCAATCAATGTTTCCCCTTTTCTTCTTTAATACATTTATCATATGGACTTCTCCTTTATTTTTGGATCAATTTTTAAAAAATTTATCCCTTTCATACTCATACATATACAAATTTATTTCATAAGGGAAATTGGTGCACTTTGAGTGTAATTTTTATTCAATTGGGTTTGCCAAGGAATTCTACAAGTCCACATGCATGCATTTACGTAAGATGTAATTTACTTTATTTGCACATTAACATTTATTAGCTAACTAAATTATTGGTTTTTTAAATCCGATTAAATCGAAAATTGAATGCCTACCCAATAAATATTTGTTTATTGTTTTAGTTTTTAAAATTTAATAATTTTTAAAATTATAAAACATGTAATGATTCATATAAAATATATTTAAAATTTTAAAAATTTATCAAAGAAACTTTAACTCGATTGACATTGTTACCGTGTTAACGAGATATGATTTAAAATACATTTAAATACATATTATCTTCTAATTTATGAGTTTAAGATATTTAAAGATAGATAATAAGAATGGTATAAAAATTTCTAATAGAATTAATAGTTTATGACACGTTTAAACAAATAACACAAGAAAAGTAGACACCACATGTATTATCATAATATTTTTAGTCTAATTATGACTTTAGTCCCTCGATTATACTCAGATTTAAGATTTGATACTATTTGGTATGATCTGATTGTATGCTGATATAATGTCATTAATAAATGCATATTGATAACATGTTGAAGTGGTTAAAAAGATCTTTTTTTTGTTAGTAGCTTTCTTACGGTCAAAATAGAATTTTCTTACAGTAAAAATCTATGTCATCACTTTAATGACATTAAAGTGTTCACAGATTTCGACCTACTTAACATTTTAAAAGTAGAGGACCAAAATATACAACTTGAGCAAGGTAGAGGGTCTAAAACCATAATTTAACCGATATATTTTGGATTCAGAATTGCATGTAAATCAAACTACCATGATAGATATGGTGCATCTGACCTGTACGAATATGGGCCTCGAACAAAAGTTTCATGAATTCGGGCTAACCTGACCCGACCCAACACTTCGATAACGATATGCATGGTCCAAGAAGAACAAAGTTGCTATTCAGTTCCATAAATGATTGATTACCCAAAACTTCGAAGTCCATGAACAAACACGCAAAAAATCCGAGATAGAAGAGACATTTTGGACAAAAGCGGAGTTTCTATGGTAGTAAAGAAACAAAATGACTATTCGAAAACAAAACATTTCGACGAAGTTTGTAAAACCTGGTGGAAAGGCAGAGTCACTTGAGTCATCGATTGAATGCCGTCAGGCGTCTAGACAACTGCATGGAAAGAAGATACAACATTAGGGAGCTTGGACAAAAGGTTTGAATTCTACATGGGAAATGTTCATAATTATACGAGATTCCACATTTAGAACGACAGCTTAATATCGCTATAATAACGAAGATAAAAGATGATGGATTGTTTCAACCGTAGCAACAATCGGGATCACAAGGACGCAGAAACGACAAAAAGCTACAACATAAAAAACCAGTAAAGCTGAATTATGCCATGTGGTGGCTAGAGCTGATACAACTGATATATGAATCATTATCGGTACTATCATTATACATTCATTAAAACGACCCGACAAATCAACTAACAAAGATCATAAACCAGGAAGTCGACATTACCTCAAATGTTGCTGGGGTACATGAAGACTCTGACCCTATCTCCCTACAAAGGAACGAAAACATACATACATGTAAGACTAAAAGCAGAATGTACATAAACCGATTAAGTAACAACAAATATAACACGCTTACCATAGATTTAGGGGGAAGGTTCGACTTGAACTTAGCACGAACGACACCACTGTTACCATGCGGTCTAGTTACCTTGCCCCAAATGCAGCGATAATGAGAACCATTCTTCTTCACCTTAGCCTTGTAAATATAAGCCATACGCTTGCCGGCATACCAAGCTACTTCCTCTTTGGTGTTAACTCCCTCAATTTGGATTAATGAAGTGTTCGGATACTGGTTTGACTTCGACCTAACACCCATCGGCACCGAACAAATCATAAGCACCAATTTCAAAAACAAGGCAATAAAGGGAGGAAAAAAAATTCAAAGAACAATATATAACCTGATTCATCATTTAGTTAACACAACTAATTACTTTTGGTTAAAGTATCTAGGATGTCCTTGTATTATTGGGACCGGATCAAATTAGTGCCTCTATTATTAAAGGGATCAATTTAGTCCCTATACTATTAAAAAGAATGAAATTAGTCTAGATGGTAAAAAGAGTTAACATTTACCATATAAAAAATGTCTTGAAAGTTATTTCTTTCAATGCCAGTTCAATACCAAACAAACTATTTCAATTATAAAATCATAAAAACTTTAAAATATTAACTTTGTTAAACAGTAAATGATTTTTTTAACAGTAAATGCTAACTCTATTCCAATTCTTTTTAATAGTACAGGGACTAAATTGATCCATTTAATAGTAGAGGGACTAAATTGATGAAGTCCCTATAATAAAGTGACCTCTATTGTACATTGACCAATTACTTCCTGTCCAACAAAGCAAACCCTAGCAATTCAATCACACAATTAACCCTAAACCCTAACACAGTAAACCGGCTAACGTCCCTATAATAAAGTGACCTCTATTGTACGTTGACCAACTACTTCCTGTCCAACAAAGCAAATCCTAGCAAGTCAATCACACAATTAACCCTAAACCCTAACACATTAAACCGGCTAATGTTACTCAAACGTTAATTAAGTACTCAATTTTTTTTTAAAAAAAATTCTCTAATTCCTAAAACAAAAGAAAAGCTTAAGATCAATTAAAACTGTTTAGAGTTTTATTACCTCTTGTAACCCAAGATGGTTCCTCTTACATAGAGTCTGCAAATGGGAAACAAATAGAAAACAATTTAAAAAAATAACAAGTTAAAGCTAAAAATTTTAATAACATAAGCTAAAAACGAAAATTAAAAAAATTAGGGTTTTGAAAGAGTAAATGCAAAGATCAAAATGACCTGACTCGCTCCCCTTGGCGTCCCTTCACCATTTTCTTTTTTCCGATTTGGAATCTGAGGTTTACTCCTTTTGATATCTGATAAAGGTGGCTGCACAGGGTAGAACTAAAAACCCTAATTTGGGGGGAAGTTATATAACGGGGCTGAAATATAAAAGACTGTAAGTCCAACGTATAACCATATATGGATTTGGGCCTTAGTATTGAGTCATTGGACCTTTCGGAAGAGTGATTTGTCTTTTTTTAACTTTAATATGTTCAGTCAGTTGGTTCGGTTAACTCGATTAATTTACAATTTTTTATTGTATTTTTTTTCTTAATTATATTTTGATTTTGATATAAATTTGATTTGGGTTCATCTGTTGGGTTCGTTTTGTAAATTGGATTAGATTTGATTTAAATTATGTATTATATATTTATTATACTAAAAATAATATTTATTAAGTCGATTCAATCGAGTGATTCAATTATAAAATTTAATAACCGATAACAGTTAAGCATTTGAACATCTCCTAAATCGGCCGAAGCCGAGCTTAAAAAGTTTTTGAATTAGAAATGACCAAATTCAAAAGGACCAAACTTGATATAACCTAACTTCAAAAAATACTCAAAAACCCAAATGATTCGAAACTTAAAATGCCATAAACCCAAAATACCTCAACTTTTTCATCCCTAATTGACCCAACCCAGATTGAAAGAAGAGGTTTGATATCTTGGGATTACTTGCATCACAAAACTCTTATCTTAAACTCGACTCAACCTAAGCAAAACCTGATGCGTTAAACAAGTAATCCAACTCTTAAACAAATCTTGTTCGTAACGACTACCATATATATATATGTATGTATATCTCCATCAATTTGCACATTTGCCTAAAACATATAATGTATACTTCAGCTGAACACAAAAAAATTCAACCTTGTTTTCTTCATAAAGGAAAGGGAACTACAGTAAGAAAAAACTCACACTAGTTTTGCTTTCAAAAATTGTTTGATGCTTTGCCCCATCAAATCTACAAGGAAAAGATTGGGACTTTTTTTTTCTATTCTTTTGGGGAAAGAAAAAAACAGATCAGTGTATTAAAAATTTAAAATGGTAAAAAAAGTACAATTTTGTTTTTAGTTATACCAGTCAAGAAACAAGATTGAAAAGGTAAGAACAAAGAAGAAAAGCACTAGAAAGGTCCGGCTACTGCGGTTCCTTTGGATAGCTTGTGAAAGCTCTTTGTTACCAAGCTCTACGTTTTTTGTTGCTTCAACGGCCTGCAGGAAGACATAAAAATGGTGGTGTCGATTTAAAGGTTGCATAAGAGGAGGAAAAAATTGGAAAGCCGATGCTTAGAGCTGAAAAAAATATGACACTATCTCTGTAAAAGTATTATAGAGGCCCCTGTACTATAGGCAAAATAGTCCCTATATATTAGATAAAAGAGTAAACTAGTTCTTTTTGTTAAAATTTTATTAATTTTTACTGTTAAAAATTGACATGACTGATGAAATAACCAAATAGTTACATGTGGCATGCCACTTGTACCTTATGCTGACATACAAAAACCAATTTTTAACAGTAAAAATGGATAGAATTGTTAACTGACGGATGAATTTGCACTTTGATCTAACCTACAAGGACTAATTTACCCATTTTTTAGTAGAGGGGGCAAAATACAATTTGACTCCTAGTACAAGGGCTTCTATGATACTTTTACCCACTGTCTCACGCTGAAATGCCTGATTCAATTACTGTAATGAACTATCTGACCCTAGATGCTTTTCGATAATAAACATTGTAAACTAGAAATATCGTCCCATAAAGTGTATCTACTTCATTCACTTTTCAATAAAAGGACATTGTAAACTAGAATTACCGTCCCATAAAGTAAATCCAGCTAATACAATCGAACTTAATCTAATCAGGTTTCGTAAATGAGATTTTATGATGTTAAGTGAATGAGTAACAATGGATTAATATAGGAAAAGGAAAATACAAGGTTAATATATTGGCAGTGCAAAGCGAAAGTGAATGTGCAGCGGAACGTTTTCACACCTGATCATAAAGATGTTCTATCTGTTGAGCTTGCTGCAGAACATGTGTGGACATGAGATGATTTAGTGCAGACATCTCCACCATTTTAGTTTCGGTGTCCTGAACAGCGTCTAGAAGACTAGTCAACTCGACCTATATAAATAAGCAGAGCAGTTAGTATCTATAGAATGGAAAGTAGTCAAAACTTATTCTATATGAAACCTACAATGGAAAGTATTCTGATTACCTGAAGAGCACGGGTTTCATCGTCCAGTAATTCCTGTTGGAGTCTAAGAGGTTCAGGTTGATTCTCATAGGTCTCTCTGTGCTCCAAGTTCAATGGTTTAGAGGTATCTATAGAATTTGAGTCAACAACCTTCTTAAGTTTTCTTCTTGGCATTGCTCTATTGATAGCTTCTTGGAAACGAACAGCTCTCATCTGATCAAACTGTGCCGTGACCGAATGAAGTTTCTCACTCAAAATTAGTACCTGAATATTAAGGAAGAGCACAAATGTTCATTCATCAAGCTAACAATACCACTATCTTTTTTTTTATTAGAGAGATGAAGAAAACAGTACCATGCAAAAATAAAAAGTTAACGAAAGAACAAATGCCGAGGCCATAAAATATTATTGCAAGGGAAACTCAAGTTATCGCGTAAAAAGATGAAAAGAAAAAGATAAAGACTCGAATCTTGATAAGATCATTTAGCTCCTATCGGAAAAGAGACAAATTAGAAGGTAAAAGTACTATGAAGGTCCCTGTAGTAGGAATCAATTTGCTTTTTGCCCCCTGTACTCAAAAAATGGGCAAATTAGTCTATGTACATTAAATCAAAGAGCAAATTAATCTTTCTATTAAAATTTCATTCATTTCTACTGTTAAAAACTAGACTTTGTACGTTAGCATGCAGTATACGTGGCATGCTACATGTCACTATATGGTTATCCCGTCAACCACGACAATTTTTAACAATACAAATGGATGAAATTTTTAACAAAAAGGACTAATTTGTCTTTGATCTAACGTATAATGATTAATTTGCCCATTCTTTTGAGTAAGAGAACGCAAAATGCAATCTTACTCCTAGTACAGGGCCTCCATGATACTTTCACCCTTAGAACCAATTCTTTAAATCAATCAACTTAAGGTGGACAGTTTTAGAAAGTAGACAAAGTCCTAGAACCAATTCGCTTCGAAAAACAGTAAGAAGAGTTTAACCTTACCACTCCATGTTTGTGCGCTATCGTATCAGCATTCGAGGAATCCCTAATCCCAAGCCACCCCTTCGAGCTTGCCTCTTCATCATTTATACAATTTTTGAGAACATCAATTTGTTCTTTGCAAGCTTTAACAAAAGCAGTAACCTGCAACCAATTCTGCCTTAGTAACATAGGAAGTAAACAATCTAATACTCACAATCACGAACTTCAATTAATTCAAAAATAAAAATTTTCCGGTGTATCAAAAGCAACAAAGAACTGAATACAGCCGAACACTTCCTCTCTCCGGAAATAACCGCTATATACACACACACCCCATTTGGTATGACTCAATAAAGAACACAACAACACCAAAAATCTGAAATCAACTAAAAAATTCTTAATCCTTTAAATGCATAAACAAATTTTACCACATCAAAATGCATTACTACCTTAGAGTTATAGGTGGATTAAAGCAAAATTTCCCAAAAATTTGCTAATCAAACTAAGAACAGTGTAATGTTGGAGCAAAAGCATGTAAACATTACTTCATGTTCAATGCTGTCCCTTTCTTGCTCAGTTGTTCGGTGACGATCCACGTAATCTTTACGGTGCTTTAACAAGAACTGATCCAAAGCTCCGATACTCTCCAACTAATTAAAAAAGCTCAAACATTAAAAAGAATTCCCTCTTACAAAAAAAGAATTTGGAAATTTTTTGCAATTTACCGTTTTGAGTGCAGATTTAAGAAAGGGCGTCCTTTGCCGTGGTTTATGGATTATGAAAGACGCCATAATTGCTGCTAATTTAGACTATCAACAAAAAAAAAATCAGAATCCAACACAATTATTAAAAACTAATGAAAAAATATCAAAGATTTAAATTATTAAAAATTTACAAAACTAAATCAAAATAAAATCGATTACCTCGTTGAAACCTGATGAAATTGCAGATTGCCGTACAGCGTCTTTGAAATCTTCAGTCCGATCTCTGAATCTCGACATATTTTTGTAATTTTCAATTGCTTGTTCTTTTTCAAATTTCGTTGTGAATTTAGGGTTTTTTTATTTGCTCTAAAAAGTAATTAAATACTTTAATTGGATTGAAAATCCAGAACTGAAGAGAAGATTTGAAAGCCTAGGAGAAGAAAACGAAAATCTAGAGAAAAGAGATGGAAAAAGCGATTAATGGTTTAAAATATTATAAAGATGTACATTTTCAATAACTCACCCTCAATTTTAAAATTATGCAAATTAGTCCTTCTAGACAAACTAATAATTTAGAATGGTATTTAACTATTTTAAATATTAAATACTAATTTTGTTAAAATTTAATTTTTTTTATTTTTATTAGTATAATGAATAAATTAATAAATTTAATAATAAAATAACTTCTTTTAAAGGAAAAGCATTTTTGTCAAGTGTGTGATTTTTAATTAAAAACATTTTTTAAAATGAAATAGAAAAAAAATTTATCAAAATAGTTGCACTAAAAAATTACTTATCGAAATAGAAAGAGTTTTACAATAGAGATAGTGAAATTTACAAACTTCCACTATTTACAAATTTAAAATTTAACTCATATACTTCTATGTTTAAAAATTTTTAATCTCTTTATTTTCAAGATTTTAAAATTCAAACTCAATTGTTAAACCCGTAAATTATTTTTAAGATAAACTATCAAAATAATCACTTTTGTTTACCTCAAATTACATTTTAGTCACTTATATTTGAAATATTACGTTTTAACCACTTATGTTAATGGTTATAATATTTTAATCACTGAACCGTTAATTGTTATTAAAAATTTTGTTTAAAATAATCATTTAACGTGTTACGTCAGCTTATCATTACACAGTTAGCGACAATTAACGACTCTATGACCAAAATATTACAACACATTAACGTAAATAACTAAAACATAACATTTCGTAAACAAAAAATGATTAATTTGATAATTTCCCCTTATTTTTATTGAAATAAAAATTTCCCATTCATAGCACATTTTCATTAAAACAACACAGTATTTTTTATTAATATTTCCTTCACAGTACTTTTTAAACACAGTTTTTATATATATACCAAACTATTTTTCTAACAATACAAAACTAGCCCTTATTCAACATCTAGTTGAATCAGAGGTTGCGAATTAAAAAAGAATACACACTCATCGTAACCGAAAAAAAAAAAATCACTCGAGCGATGGAATACGTAATAATATTCCATACAAACTCGAGGTTTAACACGGTCAGCGTAACACATGCACATCCCGTAACAACCCCGAGTTCGTAATCTCAATATCTGCAACCCCTTCATCTTCATCAATTCATTAATTTACGAGCATTATCGTCACACGTCGGCAAATATATGATACTCTTTCGAATCCACAATAATAAGTCTTATACCTGCAACTGTGGCTGCAACAGACATGAGTGCAAAGAACCCAACATTTAACCAATGCCATGATTGTTGTAATGAACTCAATTTGTTCTTCTTCGCCATGAGGAACATGTGGTTCGCGAGGATGAATGTTAGAGGGAACGTGCTTAATGCTCCCGTTAGGCTCTCGAAATCTCCAAGGAATGGTAACATGGCTGATACTAGCGTGCTGATTGTAAGGTAGCTGCCTCGAGCTAAGATTCGAAAGGCTATGTTTGTTACTTTCAACGCACTTCCATGGATCCCAAACTTAGTGTCTAAGTACTCATAAGCTGGACTCGCGAATATCTACAGGAAAAGAAGAGATAGTTAGGGTCGGGTTTCTTTTTTGATATTATGAACGGGTATATATATACACTTACGTGTAAAGCGATGACGGATTGTAGGAAAGCGGACATGTTTGCAGATGCCTTGACCCAAAGTGGACCGGTTGCACTGTTAAGTAAATATGTTGGTGTTGAAGATCCGTAAGCCCAGTAGCCGATGAAGGTAACGGCATACATAGGTACAACTCCAACAGAGAACTGAAAGTATAAAGCTTTCAACATGTTCTTCACCGCAGGCTGCCTCACTGTTGCCTGTTAAACAATGACTACAAATTAAACAATAATTTAATCGAATTTTGGGAATTCTCCCGAGCGGGGATATAATCTGGCACCTACCTGTATTTCGGGAAGCATTCCGGTGTTGAAAGCAAAAACAAGATTTGCAGATGCCCCAATGGTTGAAAAAATCCGGCTGGTGGTTGATGTCCAATGTATGGTATAATCTCTAGGCGCAGCGTTAAGTCCTATAACAGCACAAGATTCGTTATTTCCGTATTAACGCAGCAAAAACCATAAATTTTGACCAACAATATCAGACAAAGTGAAAAATTGAACGAAGGCAGGCAAATATCGAGCCGGTTTCATACATATAATTGCATAGGCATATGAATTCCATGCAAAAAATAAAAACACGAAAAATGTTGGAACTTACCATCCTTAGTTGCCAGCACACACGCCACAATGATATATATCAGGCTGAGAACCGTTGAACATCCTAGCCATATTCTTAGAGACGAGAGATGGGGCGTCGAAATGGCAAACAAAATACACACGACTCCTTCTATGGCAATAAAGTGCGGAAGCTTCAAAGTATGTTCCTCGTTGAAAAGTACATAAAAAGCCTGCATTGCATATCGGTATGTTACCGATTCCCGACAAAACTTTGAGCAATTATAACTAAAATATAACTACAGGGTCTTACCTTTAAAGCAGAACCACCCAAAATGAGATACCCGATATTAATCATGAACAGATTGATGTATTGTAACGCCCACGTAATATAATAAGCTTCCCTACCTATTGAAAACGAGACGATAAGCATACAACGTATAACGACAACATTAATGTTCATTAACATTAATTAAGGCTCATACCATATATTTGTCCTGCGAGATCTCGGTATCTGATATGCCTCTTCCCATCAAATTCATGAAGCTTGGCGACAAGCATGTTTGCGTATAATGATACCGCGGTGGCTAAAAGCAAACCAACTACACCTCCGACCCAACCAAGAGGGACCATGATGGTTCCAGAATATCCCAAGACAAATACACTGTTGATTCCAGTGGTTAAGACAAAACCAGCTTGGAACCATGAATCTGAAAAACTCACCAAAAAAGGTCAATGAGCTCAAATCGTAAATCAAGCTTAATCAGATCAAAACTCACTCGAGAAGACAATCAAGAACTTGATTCCAACAAAGTAGGCATCTTTTAAGGTAAAAAAGTGATGATTTAGTAACATTTTGCAGCAGTAAATACAACACAATAACGGAAAAAACAAATATCAAAGAAAATAAGGGCTCTATACACTGCATTTTGCCCTCTGTACTTAAAAATGGGCAAATTAGTCCCCTTTAGATCAAAGGATAAATTGGTCAAGACCGGTCAAGACCAGTTTGCACTTTGATCTAAGGTATAGGGATTATTTTGCTCAAAAAAAACAAGTGCCTCCATAATACCTTTACCTAGTCAGAACTCAGAAGACCCAAAAATAGTATGAAACAGGCACTAAACAAAGGAAAGATAAAATTTTGCAGTAGCAAACACAACTCAATAAAGGAAAGTACAAGAAAAAGTGTAGAAATTCAACAAAACATGCAATAAAAGACCATGGAAAAACAACACAACGAGCTATTTGGACCGTACAAAACCATTACCATAATGAAAAACACCAAGAAGATCAACATTTGCAGCAGCAAACACAACATAATAAGAGAAAAAATAAATAAATGTGTTGAGATCTAACAAAACATGCAATAAAAAGACCATCAAAATCCCGGAAAGATAGAACTTTTAGGGATCAAAGTATCAAATAAGATAATCAGAAGACCCCCAAAAGTAGTATGAAAAATATAACATTTTGCAGCAGCAAATACAACATAATCAGATGAAGTAAAAGAAAGAAGTCTTAAATCCAACAAAACATGCAATAAAAGACCATAGAAGGATCATTTAAAAATCCCAGAAAGATGAAACTTTGTGGCATCAAATTATCAAAGAAAATAACAATCAAAATACCCGAAATTATTATGAAAATGCCACAAAAAAGTGGTGAAAATCCAACAGAAACTTGCAATAAGAGACCAAACAACAATCACAATGAAAAATCCCAAAAAGAAAAAAAATCATAAACCCAAAAATAAACTACTTTTTCACCATGCAAACAATAAGAACATCAAAATCCCAAGATTAAAAAATGAACAATCCAATCAAATTTCAAAAAGGAAAAGAAAAACCCAGAATTAGAAATAGAACAATCTTCAATATGGGACCAAAAAAAAAAAGAGAAAAAAATATATATATATATATACCAGTGCTAATTTGATGGGAAGTTTCAGGGACATGAAGAGTTAACTTATTAATATCATCATCTGGTTCATCACCATTATCAGCTACCATATTTGGCTCACTTTTCCCTTCTTCTTGAAAGAGCCAAACAGTTTCCCCTTGTTGGTCTTCTTCTTGTTTATTTTCTTCAACAAATATATCTATGAACGCCAGGGTTGCTAATTGGGGGAGAAAATCCTTCTACTTTCTTTCTTATTGAATTTCTATGTCAGAGAAAAAAAAACTTAATTACAGTCAATTAAAGATCCTTTCTTTTCCCAATAACAATAAAATTTTCAATTCTGAAATCTGGGTTTTCTTTTCAAGAATCTAAATGCTCGTTGGTTTGGTAGAAGAAAGTAATGTTTCAGTTAACTTGCCCTCCTGGTTTTTTTCTCTCTTTTGAGCACACATTTCTATATATATATATGAACACGAGGATGTGTACAAGATTTTCCGGGAAAATAAAAATCTAAACAAAACGGAAACAAAAATATATCTTTTTACTATTTAATCAATTTCTTCGGATTAAAAATTTAGGGTAAAATGCACCCAAAGTCACTAAATTATTAGTAAGTTTCTGTTTTGGTCACTCAACTTGAAAAAGTTACAAAATGGTCATTGAATTATTCCAAAGTTTTTATTTAAGTCACCAAAGTGTTAAGTTTTTTTAAAAGTCTAGCTAGTGAACTCTAAGAAATGATTCAACGATCGGTACGATGAATCAATATTCATCGACGAGTAGAATAATATACCTTAGATATAAGGTGATCTGACGGTCAGTGTCAAATATTGGAGAATAAAATTGTTTGAATTTTGATTTGAAGATTCGTAATATTTAAAATTATTTAATATACAAAACTGAATTGTAAGAAAAAAAAGGAATTAGAGCTTTTAATTAGTATAAGTTGTGTGAATAGAGAATATCATACAACAACAACAATTTTAAAAGTTCGGTAATTCAAATGAAAACTTTCAAATAGTTCAATAATTATTTTGTAACTCCTTGAAGTTAAATGACCAAAATGTAAACTTACTAATAGTTTAGTGGCCTCAGAAAGGATTTACCCTAAATTTTATCTTAAGATCATGAGATATAAGTGATTTTGATCATGTCGATCGGACGGTGGAAAATGGATTGAGGATCTTTGTGTAATCTACAAATAAGTAAGAATGTAATAAATTTTACTGGATTTTAGGAAGCACCCTACAACCACTTCCCACTATATTTGGATTTAATTAAAATTCTATCTGATTTGGATAATTAAAAATAATAAAATACTTTTTTCAGATTAATAGAAAAAAAATTAAAAGAAAGGAAATAATTTATAAAAAAAAATAATCGAGAAGAAAAAAAAGAAGGTATTTTTCACTTTATTTTTTTTTCAATGAAAGAAGCTTCATTATGATTTATAATTAATTATTATGTCTTTAAAATTGAAGACATTAATAAAAAACGTATTTTTTACTTTATTTTTTCGATTTTTTATTTTAAGAAATTGGTTCTTAATTATTAAAAAAATATTTATTATATTTATCTACTCATTTTTTAAATAGGAGGATAATACTCTTCAGCAAACTCGAACTCACGTTCTCTTGTATTGGTAATAATACCAATGCCAATAAAACTAAGACTCAATCGATATTTTTTTAAAATTAAATATAGAGCAAGCTGAGGTGGAATTTTTTGGACAGTGAGCATTATGAAATTGTCATTTTATTTTTGTGCATATATAAATATTACGAGAAAAATTTATATGTTATATGTTTAAATATTTTTAAAATATTTATTTAATTTTAAAATAATTGAAAATATTAAATATAACTATAAAAAAAAATTAAATTTAAGTGGAGCGAGATGAGGTGGAACAAGGATGAATGACTCTAATATCTATAGACATGATAAATGATTTTCACGATCATACATCTATATTGTTAACTATTGATAGATTTGACGACATTTATTTCCGCTCTATTCTATTATTATCTTTACCCATACTCGGAAATAATCTAAGCCAAAATGAATTGAATTATAAATAATACAAATGACCCAAATAAGTAACTTCAACTCAGCAACCATCAAAACTCAAAATATTTCAAAATTTTAGAAATTTAAATTAACCCAAATCCTACCAATCACTAGATTTATTTTATTGCAAACCCCCAGGTTAACAGTTTAAAGGTGTCCCTCAGCCATAGGTCCTAAGATATTTTATAAAATTTCATGAGGAACATTTATTACAAGTGAGATTGTGAAAGATTGATTATTTAATTATCATCTTAGGACTTTTTGAAAAATAATTAACCAATTTAATTGACTTTTAAAAGGTAATGCATTAATTAACATTTTCAACTATCAAATAAGTATCCTTTAATTAGAGGTTTCCAAGGGAAAAAAAAGTAAGAAAGTGATTGAAAATGAAGACAAGTGTCTATATTAAGAGTAAAATTTCATTTTATCCCATTTATTCGAACAAATGAATAAATTAGTCTCTATATATTAAATCATATAATAAATTGTTTTTTATTAAAATTATATCCATTTATATTGTTAAAAACACATGACGTGCCTCATGCTAAGATATAAGGACCAAATTTTTTTTATATATTTTATGATTTATGCAATTCATTTTATGGGAAATTAAATCTAAAAGATATTGTCTCACAAAATATCAAAGTGAATGGAGTTTTAATCAATGAGGAAAAAAAGGTAATCATTTTGGGCATGGAAATTTTTAATCAATGACATCATTTGATATTTACTCCTTTTTCTATGAAATCATATATTATTTACAGCAATGCATTAATTATTTTTATTGTACTATTTTTTTATATTAATCAATGCCACTCAACATTGGTTAACATTTTCTATACAATTAATATACTATATTCAAGGATTCTAAAGGTAAAAATGTTGGATGAAATTGTATATTATCTTCAATGGAAATAATTATTTATGCAATTTATTTTATGCTTTTAACCATAAAAATATTAGGTTTTGTCACACTGGAAAAATATATGTAACAAATTTTAAAAAAAATTTGATATAATAACATAAAGATAGTTTTGGTTGATTCGATGAAGTTAAAATATTAGATACTATAATGTTTTGGGTTTGAATCTCATTATTGTTTATGTAAAAAGATAAAATTGCCCTCAAAATTACATCTATTACTTATTAAAAATAAAGATATTTGAGTAAATTCATTATTGAGTTGGAGACTCGATTAAGAATAACACCGACTCGATAAATATGATAATAGACTATAAACTAATTAAATAAAAGTTAATATATTTCATAAATTTCTATATAATTCACAAATTTAAAATTTAGTCCTTATTTTTTTATAACGAGAAACAACAAATCATGTGAATGCACTATAAAAGTGAATAAACATCCGTATTCTCCTTTATCCATGTTATTGGTGATATCAAAGTCATATCCCATTAGTAAAAATATAATTAATATGGGTGAAAATATAAAAAAAGATATTAAAATATTTTAAATTACTTAAAATTATAAAAAAGGGCATGCCCTCCAAAGTACGTAAGCTATGCTCTTTTTCTTTTTAGTGGCAAGCATTCCAGTTAATTCTAGCTCTTTTGTGTATATTCTGGAAACTTAGAGAGTGAAAATTAAAAATAAATGAAGTGATTTTCTTTTAGAAATAATCTGTGATAAAAGATGCTGTTATCTTATTTTAGGGTTAAATATGATTTTTGACCCTTAAACATTACAATTACGTATATTTTGGTATCTGTATTTTTTTATCTATTTTTATAACTTGAATTTATGTAAAAAAAAATAGTGGGTTAATATAATTAAGTCTTTTTTAATCTTTAAATTTGAATTTCGTCAAGTTTTGATGGCATGAAACTCTGAGAGTGTCACATCAGGTTTTGGGATCAAATGGAATTAATTATCAAATTGTAAACCAAATAAGATACTAATACAAGTGGACCTAGTTAATAAGTCTAGGGACTAAATATTATGTTAACCCATTACTTTTTACGTAAATTTCTAGGAAGGACGTATATACAGAATTGAAAATCAAATGAATCACGCAACTGAGAGAAAATTACAAAGTGTAAAGTTGGTGAGCAATGCAAATGTTCACGCAATTGAAAATTATATAAATATGTATGGATGTAAATGTGAAGTTTTGAAAAGCAAATGAAATTAGGACAACCGCAGCTATATCGTTGGTGCACATAATATGGTTAAATTGTCACTATCATTCACGATTAAGGACGGTTGGCTCAAAGTTGCTTTGATGTCTTAAAGTAACTTTTATAAATCTGTTAAAATCTTTATTTATTTTTATTATTAAAAAAAAATTTTACGTGTAATTATCTGGTTAGTTCATCAGCTATGTTAATTTTTAACAGTAGAAATGAATGGAAATTTTAATCGAACGATAAGTTCTCTTTAATTTAACGTACAATGACTAATTTGTTTATTTTTTTAAATAGAAGGGTAAAATACAATCTTAACTCTTAGTACAAGAGCCTCCATGGTACGGTTGAAGATAATGGTAAAGTTTTAAAATTTTTTGGGGAAGGGTCGAAATTAAATTATAAATTCTTTTGAGAGTCAAAATGTAATTCCATCATTTTATTAGCTTATAATTTTAAATTGTTTAGGACTAAATCATAAATTTATCATGTGTTAACTTACATTTTTTTTTATTTTAGAGGGGTTAAATTGCAATTTTTCATTGAAGGGGATGTTAATGATAAAACTATAATTAAGTCCCTTTACAAATTGTGAAATTATAATGTAATATAGTGATAAATTTGCATATAACCACTCAAAAAAAATTAATGGTCGAGTAATTTTTGATTTTGTCACTTCAGTTGAAAGAAATAAAGTGAAATGAGGAATGCTGTAGGGACCTTGATGAGATTTGTCCCACTGTATCAGGTGATTCAGCAGTTCTATGGATTGGATTCAAGCAAGAGATCTCGCATGTTCTGGAAATTTCATAGATTTTTATTTATTTACTTTGGAAATATATAAATTAAACAAACTCGGTTTTTGGTGACATAACATCAATAGCATCAGCACCAAGTTGGAAGCGCTACTGGAGGAGAATAATAGAAAACACTTTGTAATGTTTATTCTAAGCCATCAATTTAGGCCATCATCAAGTTTATTACCTTCCTTATAAACATGTTAAGTAACTATCTCCCACTCTTCCTTCAAATAGTCTCAAACTTTCCGAATTAAGTTAAACCCTCCATCTTTAGCATCACTTCTCAATATGTTAACAACATCAATATTATCCATTTCGAGAATCAATCGTCTGTCAATTCCTCGAAGCAAGCCTAAGTCCTTCAACCACACCCCACACCTCCGTTTCCCATATTGAACAAGAGCCAAGGAGTCTAAAAAATCCAATAAAATAAAGCATAAACAAATTAAGAAAAAAATGAAAATCTAAACAAATTTTAAAATTATTTAAATACTTGAAAAATTAGTTTTTTATGCACAAATATTTAATAATTTTATATTTTTATTTAATTAGTTTATAAAATAATTTTGTTTGTGAATTAAAAAAGGAGGACAAAGTCTTAACAGTAATAAGATTATGATTCGGACCTAGACCACATTTAGTACGGTGAATTGTCGGTTTATAATTTTGTTTGTGAATTAAAAGAGGAGGATAAAGTCCTAACAGCAATAAGATTAGTATGATTCGGACCTAGACCACACTTGGTACGGTGAATTGTCGATTTATAATTTTATTTGTGAATTAAAAGAGGAGGGCAAAATCCTAACAGTAATAAGATTAGTACGATTTGGACGTAGATCACACTTAATATGGTGAATTGCGATTTATAAAAAAATAAAGTTTTAGTCCTTTCTTAATTGAATTAATGTAATTTTAATTTTTTAACGATAATAAATGTAATTTTTTGAAATTATGAAAAAATTAATTATTTAATTTTTAAATGTAGTTGATAAGGATTTGAGTTCCAATTGTATTGATAAAAGAAAATAATGGACGGGGATATTGATTGATTAATTTGAATGGCTGATATCATACCTTGTGTCGTCATCGATAGTTGAGTTAGGCAGTTAGGCAGGTTAAAGTCAAATTATCACATGCTTGAGGTTTGGTTCATCTAATTTCTTTTATACCAATAGACTCTTAGGTGAAGTTACGACAACAGAGATGACAGTGAAATTAGTGGTTAAACTGATTAAATTTATTATTTTTAGTTTTACAAGTTAAATTATGGGTAAATTATATTTAATATCATTAAATTATTAATAAATTTACGTTTTAATTATTTAATTTAAAAATATTATTAAATTAAAAGTTTTTGTAACCGTTTTCTTTTAAAATTTTTTTCGTAAAATAATTTTAAACGTCGTGAATTTACTAATTAAAATCCATACACTCTAACAATTATGCTCGTAGGTGTAATTGTATAACATAATTAAAAACGAATAAAAAAAGTTCGAATATGATGGCTTCCTCAAAGTCTCAACCACCCCCATAAAAAGTTTGAATTATGTAACATAATTTTAGTTTGTAAAAATATTACAAAGATATTTGTATTAAGAATTAGATTAAATTATATTTTTTATTTAAAATATTAATAAATTAATTCTTATATGTTACATTAAAAATTGAATTGATTATTCTTTAATACTTTTCATTTATTTAATATTATTTAAAATCGATTTCAATACATTAAAATATAATACATATGATAAATCAGTCAAACAAGTCAGTTTTTAAATGAAATTTTTTATTAAAAAATATTACTTTAGTTGTTCTTACATCCCTACCATTAAGTATATAAAATTTATTAAAAAGATAATGTAAAAAATATATATATTAATTAAATACTTGTTTTAAAAAAATGGAATTTCTACTTAAATCATTTCGGGTTTGGACTTTTTGAGGCCAACTGCAGCTATATAAGTGGTTTATAATATATAAACTTTTTTTTATTCAAATAATATAATATAATATATATACTTTTTTGTGCAAGATTTCAATTAACAGTGTATAAGATATAGTTTTGGATAGACTGGTGTATATTATATGATTTAAGTTGTCACTATCAATTATGGACTGTCTGATCCATTATCTATAGTAATAATTTGAGGAATGTTGCAAGTCCCAATGGGACAATTTGCTTATCTCACTATGTCAGGTGCTTCAGCACAAAACACTTGGCATGATATTGATTGATTATTATCGTGGCTGATTTTGATGATTATTTCTTTTTTTCTGTGGTTGATTTGTCCTTTATATTAGACACATTATGAATAAATAGTAAATTTACGAACTCTTACGTTAATATTAATGGTAATGTTAATTGAATTAAAATTTAATTTATTTATACATCTGTTATATTTAAGTGTTTTAATTTGTTATTATATTAAATTTTTAATTTGTTACATATATTTTTTACTCATATCGTGAGTATAACAAAATTTAATGACTTATATTAATATTTTTTAAATCAATCAATTAAATTAAAAATTAAGGTAATTTAAAAAATTTCAATTCAATTTTGAGGTTGAATTTTATATTGATATGTCGGTCGATTCTTGATTTAACCCAACTGATCTGACTAGTTTAATAGTTTTCTTTCTTCCTTTTTTTGTCCTGATGTTAATAAATTAGTTGTAGTCGGCAATAATTATTTCTTTGTCTGCTAATGTAATCAAAATACAAAAGAAATCAATGGCACTTTCTCCATATTTGCTTTTGGTCTAAAGAAACTCACTGACTTATACTTTAGACAAGAAATAAAGTGTTTTAATGTCTAGATTTATTGAATGGTTTGACAAGCTTCTAATTCACTGGTGTTTTTAGTATCTTTTTTTGGAAAGATAATAGATTTTGAGACAAAATCGTACAAAAGGAAATAATTTACGGCTGATAAGATTTCATCTAAACGTTTGATACTTTGAGTTGTACTTATTTTTCACCGCAAAATAATTAGGTTCAATTTAAAAAATAAATAAATATAATAAAATTTTCATGAATTATTATAATACAAAATATAATTGATTGGTAAAAATAAATTTAGATAAAATTCGAACTTAAATCTTGAATAATTTAAAAGAAAATTTATATTTAACATATCCAGCATTAATTGTTTGATTTACAGAATATAAAATCATAAAAATATTTATAGTTTATTATTTAGAAAAATTGATTGAGTTTTAATTCGGTTAACATTTTTGCTACTACAACTAAGGGCATAGCAAGGAGTCTTGACCACTTTTGGCTCAATGGATTTGGATTTGCATCCCCTTGCGTACGGGGTAAACATTAGCTTAGTCATACAATAATTACCAAGTCGGTTTACATATATATGTACAAGTTCCACACTTATTCACAATCAATGTGGGACTAATCTTTTTTATTTTCCTCAACATAATTTACTAGTAGCTTACTTTGAGTATCAATTTTTCATCCATCACTCAATTGTTTTGAGCATATAATATCCCGTTGTAAAGTTCTTATGGGGTAGAATATAAAATCATAATTTTATGATTCAAAACTCCTCATTTATCAATTGAAAATATGCCGATTCCAAAAAAAAAATCATATTTTTCCAACATGGTATAATTATGATTATAAAGCCTCTCAAATGTCAATTGTTTAATTTAATCCATTTCAGCTTTTGGAACAATTATAATTTTTAACATTTTCAAATTATTAAAATTTAATTTAAATCGTTTTAATACGAACTTTTTAGCTTCAGTCCCCTGATTTTTTTTTTTAGCTTTATCTTGATTTTTCATCACATAATTTTTAGCTTCATTCTTAATTACAGTAATAAGAAGACGTTAATTCGAGTAAACTGATTTATATAATATCATATTAGCCACTAAAGGTAATTTTATATTTTATGTACCAAACTTCACCTTAAAAACTATATCACACATAAACAAAAACTTTATCACGCAACTTTATGTAGTATTTATTTTCAATGACTGCTTTAAAGAAAAGACATGAAGGGAACTTTCTCGATATTTGCTTTGACATAAATAGGGTTACTGTTACAGTTTACACATACTAAAAATGATTTTAATATGTAAATTTAAATGATAGTTGATAAGGATTGACTAAGTTTGTTGGATGGAGAAATTTTGTATTGATAAAAATATCGAAATTGAATTATAAATTTTTTTAGAATTAGATTGTAATTTTATTAATAGTTAAAGTATTGTGATTTGAATTTTAATTTTTAAATAAGGGTGTCTTAAACACGACTTTGAAAAGGTATTGGCGTCGTGATATCAATTATGTTTGGTGAATGTATTTGGTAAGTCTTTTTATAATTATTATAGCTACCAAATCAAATTGAATCGATCGAAAGTACCACTAGCTTTATCTTGATATAGAACTCCTAATGCTTCATTAGAGACGTAATTATAAACTTGTAAGCCTGTCTTCCATCCTAAACTCAACTTAGTCAAACAGTCAGCATCTAGATTGTCTTATCTAAGAACATACTTAATTAACCACTGTTCTTTTATTCTTATAATCCGTTGGACCCTCCTAAACATTGTAATTCTTGAATTCACTAACATGTAGGGCCTTAACCACCTCCAAATTATTAGACTAAATCGTAGCTCTCTTAAAACCTTTGCTAAGTAAAATAAAAATACCATCCGAAATACCCCATAATTTAGCCTTAAAGACTGTGCACTTTCTCAGATAATGGCTATGTCGCAAGACCCAATCCCCATTTTGGTCTCACAAGAGAAGCACTTCCAGATTAAATGGATTAATTTAGTCTTTCTATTATTAAAAAATTTAAATAAGGTTAAATTTCAATGAAGTTTATATTTATTGCTTGAAAATATGTCATTTATTGCTTTAACAGAGTTATTATTTTGAAAGTTTTTATGTTCTACATATGGAATCTTTTATTTGGAGTTGAACTACAAATGAAAAAATAATAATTTCCATGTCATTTTTTAAAATAGCAAATGTTAACTCTATTACAATTTAACTTTATTTGTTTTTTTAATAGTATATGGATTAAATTGATTCATTTAATTATAGATGGACTGATTTGATCTAATCCCTATAATAGAAGGACTTGGCAAGTACTTTCACTAATTATGTTTATTTAAATCGCGTGTCCATTTTATTTCTTATAAAGTTAATTGCACCAATCATCTACAAACTATGAAATTCATTTTAAATTGCTCTTTAAGCTTTAAAATATTTTTAATTATTTCTTTAAATTATTGAGGTTATATCAATTAGGTCCCTCTATTATTAAAATTGTTAAATGACACGTCAATTCTTATATAATATAATTTAAAATGGTTTTGTAATGGCCCGAATTTTAGCAATGTCGGAAATAGTGGTTCGAGACCATCAAACCCAACGAATGAACTCGTAGATTATATTATTTAATATTTACGAGCCAAATGTAGTTTTTAAAAGATTTTTGAAATATTAAATTGTGTTTTATAAATATTTATTTGGTCAAGAAATTGAGAAAAAGAGATATCAAAATCTCGGTGTTATAAACCAAGCCATAAATATTTTTATGAATATTTACGGAGTGTCAATAAGGTAGTATTAAAATTTCGTTAGAAAATTTTGACGTTTGAGTGGTTAATTAAATAAAAAGGACTAAATTAGAAATTGTGTAAAAGTTGCTAAAATGATTAAATAGCTCAATTGTCAAATTAAAAAGGACGTTAAGTGAAAATAAGCCCAAAGCAGATATTTTGGGCGACAATAGCTGAGAAAAATCAGGAAATGGGTGAAATAAGGGCAAAATTGGAAAATTGCCAAAATTAACTAAATAAAAAATGGGACTAAATTGGAATATCTAGAATTCTCTTCATATTCATCAGCTAAAAACAACCATGGAAGAGGGTTTAAGCTGGTCTTCATACTCTAGCTTCATGTAAGTTTAATTCTTGCTTTCTCCTTGAAATTTCTATGTTTTTGGACTTTTACAATTGGGTCCAACTTACTATTTCTTTAGTTTTTTATTCCATGGCTAATTTTTAAAGTTGTTATGGATGAGTGCTGGAAGCATACGATGAATAAACATAAAATTGAAGTTTTAATTTTGATATATGATGATTTTATCAAGTAAAATTGATGGAAATTGATTTTTAGACCTAATTGTGAAAGAGTTTGGAAATAAGGTCTAGTGCTAAAGTTCTAATTTTCAAGGGTTATGAAGTAGTTTAAAATGATATAATAAAGTATCAATTGAGAAAAATTAGCTCAATTGAGGGGTTAATTTAGCAATGACTGAATTGTATGTGTAACACCCCTTACCCGTATTCGTTGCCGGAATAGGGTAGGAGGCATTACCGGAGTATACCGAATTAATTTTCCATTAATATGAGTTAAATACTATTCATTTACTAAAACATGTCATGGCGTCCTTTAGATGGACCTCCAAATCCCAAAACATACTTCGAGACCAAATCAGAATTAAATCGAAACCATAGGGAATTTTTTGCAAAATCCCAAAGTTTTTTTTTTTGCTCAATATAACCCCTTTATAAATATCTAACCTTCCCTGCAAATTTTAAAACCGAGACCAATCCAACCAACCAATTCATTTCAATCAATTTGATACCAAATTATACTACGATTATAATTATACTATTTAACATATTCATCATTCTTTACTTTAATGTATATTTCTTAAACAAGTCTTAGTATTTATATAATCATCAAACCTTATACATGCCATATAAATCAAAAAGAAATTTACAAAAGCTACCGGAGATAATCTGGATAGTGTGATCCTCCGTATACTTCCACGTCAATCTACAAGAGACATTGATTACACTCATTTAAGCTTATAGAAACTTAGTAAGTTCATAGGCATAAAACATAAATCTTACCAAATATTTATACACTTATACAATATACACAATTATTAAGTTCACCTGTCAACCACAGCCATTGGTGAGTTCCCTTGTATAAACTTACTGTTACTTATCCATTTCATTTAATTCTTTTGGGCCCATTTGTCACATATCATTCTTTAACCAAATTAGGGAATGGTTACGGAAAATTGAGTACTTCACTTTCACTTTGCCATTGTATAACTATGGTCTTGCGTATGATCACTTATCACCTTTTGAAGTCATTGTCCTGCCACGGTCTTACACTGATCACATTTATCACTTGTCACTGATCAGATAAATGTAGCTAAAACTACCACTTATCACTTATCACTTGTCACTGATCAGATAAGTGTAGCTAAAGCTACCACTTATCACTTGTTGCTTGTCGCTTGTCACTTATCACTGATCAGATAAGTGTAGCTGAGGCTACCACTTATCACTTGTCACTGATCAGAAGTACTCAAATCCGACATTCCGCTCAATTTAATCATATATTCGATTTTCGTGTTGTTATTTTATTCTCTATTTATCAATAAATATATTTCATCATACATATTACATTATATAATTCATAAAATTAACATATAATCATTAAACTTCAACCATATGAACTTACCTGGGTCGATTTGCAAAATTTGTGAAAGTTCAGGGACCAATCAACTACTTTTTCTTTTCCTTGACTTGCTTCGGGTTCTCGATCTTTCATTGTAAAATCATTCACTTATCAGTATTGACTTCATCTTCAACCCGCTTATAAGTAATATTATCTATAATTTCATTATTTACTTATGTATATTCCAATGCTGTCCATCAGTGCCATAGTCACTAAATTATTTTTATCTTTAGCTACAGAACTCCAAATTAGGATCCGATAATTTTTCCTAAAACTAGACTCATATATCTTTTTATCATAAAATTTTTATAATTTTTGGTTTAGCCAATAAGTACAGTTTATTCTTTAAAGTCACCCCTTTTCTGCTGTCTGACAATTCCGACCCTTCTTCACTAAAAATTAATTTTCTCTTCGTACAGAATTCGGATGATGTCCATGTTTGTTTCTATTGAAAATAGACTCATTGAGGATTTTAAAAATATAAATTTAAGCCCCTAATTATTTTTATCAAAATTTTTATGATTTTCCAAAGTCTGAACAGGGGAACCCGAAATCATTCTGACATTGTCTCACAAAATCTATTATATCTCATGATCTACAATTCCGTTGCTTACACCGTTTCTTCTATGAGAAACTAGACTCAATAAGCTTTAATTTCATGTTTTCTTCATCTTCTAATTAAATTTCTAAAATTTATGGTGATTTTTCAAAGTTAGACTACTGCTGCTGTCCAAAACTGTTTTAGTGCAAATGTTGATTTCAATTTTTGCCCCAAATTTCACAGTTCATACAATTCAGTCCTTCCTTAATTAATCCCTCAATGAAGCTAATTTTTACCAATTAATGCTTTACCTATACATTATAAGTTATTTCACAATTATTTAAATTCATAATTTCCACATAAAACCCTAACTTCAAACTCTTTCAACGTTAGGTCCCAAACATTCACTTTCTATTCAAATCTTTCAATAAAATCAGCATATAAACAATTTAAAACTCTAATTCCATGCTAAATCATCATATATTTCCAACACATATTCATAACAACTTCCAATTTCTTTCATAGAATCAAAAACTAATGAATTCAATAAGTGGACCTAGTTGTAAAAGTCATAAAAACACAAAAATTTCAAGAAATAATCAAGAATTGAACTTACTTGCAGTAAAAATATGAAAAACCAGCTTAATAAAACCCTTCTATGGTGTTTTTTCTGATGAGAATGCATAAAAATAATGAGAATTCTAGATAATTCCACTTTAGTCCTAGTTTATTAAGTAAATTTTGCAATATTCCAATTTTCCCTTAATTCATCAATTTTCCTGCTGATTTCATGCACCTTGCCGTCCAGCCCAAATAGACCTTGGGTCTATTTCCCTTTTAAACCCTCTTTCTTTTAACATTTAAGCTATTTAATCATTTCCCATAATTTTACATTTGTTACAATTTAATCCTTTTTATTCAATTAACTATCGAAACTTTAAAATTTCTTAACGAAACTTTAATACTAACTTATTAACACTCCATAAATATTTATAAAAATATTTATGGCTCGTTTTTAAATTTTTAAACTCTCGATATCTCATTTCCGATTCTAATTTTTAAAATTTTTATTTCTAGTACACTATTCGCTATTTCAAAAATTTTCCTAACTTCACACTTAACTTATATTCACTAAATTATTAATATTTTCTACTCATTTTTCAGATTTAGTGATCTCAAATCACTGTTCCGGCACCACTGAATATTTAGGCTATTACAGTATGAACTCTGAAATTTGGGGCAAAATGGAAATCAATATTTTGCACTAAAACTGTTTTGGACAGCAGCAGTAGTCTAAATTTGAAAAATTACCAAAAATTTTAGAAATTGAATTAGAGGATGAATAAAATATGAAATTAAATATTATTGAGTCTAGTTTCTTATAGAAGAAACGATGTAAGCAATGGAATTGTAAATCATGAGATATAATAAATTTTGTGAGACAAGGTCAGAATGATTCCGGTTCCCCTGTTTTGACTTTGAAAAATCATGAAAAATTGGAGAAAAATAATCATGGGCTTAAATTTATATGTTTAGAATCCTGAATGAGCCTATTTTCAAGAGAAATAAACAAGAACATCATTTGAATACTGTACAAGGAGATAATTAATTTTTAGTGAAGAAGGGTCGGAACTATCAGACAGACGAACATGAGTGACTTTAAAGAATAAACTGTACTTATTGGTTAAACAAAAAATTCTAAAAATTTTGTGGTAAGAAGATACGTGAGTCTAGTTTCAGGAAAAATTAGCGGATCTTAATTTGGAGTTTTTTAGTTCGAGATAAAAATAATTTAGTGACTATGACATAGATGGATAGCTTGAATATTCACATAAGTAAATAGTGAAAATTATGGATAATGTTACTTACAAGTGTGTTATTTATACTAAGAATGTGAATGGAGAGGAGGAGGAGGAAAAATATATGAATGACTCGTGTATAAATTGATCACATACCCGATTATAATCGATAAGTGTTGAATTAGAAATGATATAATGTTTTATTTGGAATATTTATTATGAAATTATGATTATCGTTATAATACAAAAATCAAACTTGTGAGTTTATATGGCTAAATTTTAGTGATCATTTGTTAATTTTATGAATTTCATGATTTGTTATTTCATATGTATTGATGATAAAATTGTGAATAATGTAAAAGCATGAAAATTGAATAAATGATCAAATTGAGCACTTCAGTTCAGTGACAAGATGAATTGACGGAAAAGACCATGGTTGGACCATGGCAACAAGTGATAAGTGATAGCTTCGGCTACACTTATCTGATCAAGGATAAGTGAAAGTTATAAGTGATAGCTTCGGCTACCTGATCAGTTAAAAATGGTAGCTCTAGCTACCTGATCAGTGAATAGTGGTTGTTTCAGCTACAAGTGACAAGTGATTTCCGTGTAAGATCATATCTGGGATATGGCATCGGAGTGATATGTGCATTTGTGTAAGACCATATCTGGGATATGGCATCGGTGTGATATGTGTATAAGATGTAAGACTATAGCTGGGCTATGGCATTTTAGTAAAAAGTGATGAATTGACGGATAAGTCCATGGTTTCACCATGGCATAATTAAAGTGAAGAGGTAAGACCATAGCTGAGCTATGGCATTCTAGTGAAAAGACCATATCTATGCAATGGCATCAGTGATTATCAGTGAAATTCAGTGCATACCGGTGCAGACCAATTCCGTAAGATGTTCACTAATTTGACAAAGTTTGGCAAGTATTACATGGAGTTATGTGATATAAGGAAGTACGAGTTGATGAGACATGAACATAAAACTTGGTTGATGAATGAGTTCATTTGTGATTATATATTTCTACACATTGAGTGTATTATCTGTATGAATTGGTATTCCAAATGAATTAATGAGAAAAGTTCTATTATGAAATAATCTGAATTCAAAATGAAATATCATGAAAACGTACTTGAAATACATTGGTATGTCTTGTATATATTATTTGAATTCATAAATGTGGAAAGTAAATGTATGTGGAAATATGAGATGATGATATCTATAAACGGAATTTATTGATCAATACGTACATCCAAATTTATATAATAGATTTTAGTGAACATTGAAATTGGGCTCAATAAGTGATTTGTCAATTTAAATCGTGATTGACAGGAAGAGTTAGTGAATTGCATGTTTATGAATTGTTACACGTATTTGTCTGAAATAGGAGGAAGTGATGGTAATTGATACATGGAAATATGAAACTATTATATATATAAAAACATGAAATATGTTTGATAAATGTGTTCATTTATAATTATAGAATTGTGCACCTCAGGCGCACTATACGTGTAAAGATGATGTTTCAAATGAGTTGATGAGTAAAACTCAAATATGAAGTAGTTCGAAACCAAGACAAATTGTTATGAAACTGTATATGAAATATAGAGGTATGATTGTTATATGTTATACGAATATATAATGTGAAAAAGTATAAGTGCAAGAGAAATTTAATGGGAATTAAGCCCATATACGTTTCTTGTTATTTACATGAAGTGTACAACTAACAAATGGCATTAAGTGTAACACCCCCTACCCGTATCCATTGCCGGAATAGGGTACGAGACATTACCGGAGTTTACTGAACATTTTCAGATTAATCGAATCATTTACTATTCACTTTCTGAGATCATATATATATATATAACGACCTTTATTTGGGTCCTCGAAGCCCAACATGAACATTAAAATCAAGTCGGAACTCAATTGATTTCTCATAAAATTTTTCGCTTAATTTTTTTAAAATTTTACTTGAGAACAGTACCCACACGCCCTGGTAGTTGGGCGATGTGGATTCCACACGCCCGTGTGGCTTGGGACACGCCCATGTCCCTTGTCTGTGGAGCTTTCTGTTTATGATGTCATCGTCAATTTAGGGGCACATGGCCACATCGCACGCCTGTGTCCTAAAGTCGTGTTCCATACACGGCTGAGACACACAGCCGTGTCTCTGCCTGTGTGGTCAATACCTAGGCTATTTTCCAAGCTTTGGTCAACCTTAATCTCTTACACACTTATACAAAATCAAAAGCATGTAACATGGTATTCATTTAATGATTAAACATTCTCAATTAAATCACAAACATAGCATTTGTATGTCATCATACATGTGTCTCTCATACTCATTTTACCTTGTCTATTATAGTACCACTTATACATTTATACCATGATTATTATCTTACCAAATATCTTCAGCTTAATCATCAAGCATTCATATTTAAAGCTAGATCATATCTTTATAAAATATCACGATTCAGATGCGCTGAATAACATGTTTGCCAGAAACATTTCAATTCAACTTCATACCCAACAAGCATCACATTGAAACTAGTCATATATATATACATGCCATGATACATATCATTCTCTTTCTGTTTTCTTCTAAACACATATCATTTATTTCATTATATCAATATTTCATATACCATAGTTTCCATGTATTCCACATATATTTATTTTCCTCCTCCTCCTCTCCATTCTACATCCTTAATGTATATAACATTCTTATAAGTACGATTTCACAATTTACTTATAAATGCTCACATCAAGCTGTCCACACGAGTCATAGTCACTTACTTATTTATAATTCGAGCTACAGAGCTCCAAATTAAGATCCGTAAATTTTCCCTGTTTCACTATCTGACAGTTCTGACCTCTATTCACTAAAAATTAATTATCTCACAGTACAGAACTCGGATAATGCTCTTGTTGATTTATCTTGAAAATAGACTCATTAAGGATTCTAAAAATATAAGTTTGAGCCTCTAATTATTTTTCTACAAATTTTGTGATTTTCCAAATTCAGAACAGGGGAACTCGAATTCATTCTAACCTTATCTCACAAAATTCATTATATCTCATAATTGAAAATTCAATTGCTTACATCATTTCTTCTATAAGAAACTAGACTCAATAAGCTTTAATTCAATATTTTTTTCATCTTCTAATTCAATTTCTACAATTTATGCTGATTTTTCAAAGTTAACCTACTGCTGCTGTCCAAAACTGTTTTAGTTCAAGATGTTTATTGCCATTTTTCCTCTAAATTTCATTGGCCATACAATTCAGTCCTTGCTCAATTAGTCCATCAATTAAGCTAATTTTTCTCAATTAACATTTTATTCCATCATTCTAAACTATTACACAATATTTGAAAATCAGAATTTCAACACTAAACCTTAATTCACAACTTTTTCACAATTAGGTTCTAAAATCAATTTTTATTGAAATTACTTGATAAAATCATCAAAAAACAAAATCAAAGCTTCAAATCCATTTTAGTTCATCATAAACAGCCAACACTTATGAATGGTAGCTTTTAATTTTGTCCATAAAATCAAAAACTAATGAATTAAACACTTGGACCTAATTGTAAAAGTCACAAAACATAAAAATCTCAAAGAAAATGGCAAGAATTGAACTCACATATGTCAAAGTATGAAAAAAAACAACTTTCAGACCTCCCATGGCGTTTTTTCTGAAGAAGAATGATAATATCTCTAGATTTTTCAATTTTGTGTTGTTTTATATGCTTAATTTGCGAAATTTCCAATTTTGCCCCTTGTTCACACTTGATTTTTATTTTTCCTGCACACACATGCCGTCCAGCCCAATAATAGGTGTTTAACTGCCTATTTAGTCCTCCTTTAATTATTACTAGAGCTATTTATCACATTTCATAATTTTGCACTTAATTCAATTTAGTTCTTTTTACCTAATTGACTACCGAAACCTTAAAATTTCTTGGCGAAACTTTAATACTGACTTACTAATACTCCATAAATATTTCTAAAAATATTTATGGCTCGGTTTATGAATTTGAGGTCTCGATACCTCATTTTCAACCTAATTTACCTGATTAATTCTTTTAAAATCATAAAATTCACTAATTCAAAAATTCTTTTAAATTCGCGCTTGGCCCATAATTATTATTTATTAAAATTTCTAAACTTACTTGTTGGATTTTGTGATCTCGAATCACTGTTTCCGACACCTGAAAAATTTGGTTGTTACATTAAGTGTAAGGCTCGGTTGAATATCCTAAATTGGTTTTTGTATGTATTAAATGTGAGTGAAGATAAAGGATCAAATGAGTAAGAAATATGGCTGGAAAATAGCCTAATTTTTGTCCACACGGGTAGACACACGAGCGTGTGTCATAACTGTGTGTGACACATGGCCTGGCGACACGAGCATATACTAAGGCCGTGTGACCCGAGTTTCTTCATAGATGCAAGTCAAAGAGTTACACGCCCTAGAGACATGGCCATGTGAGCCACACGGCTACACCACACGGGCGTGTGACCCTTGAAAATGAGAAAAATTTTGGGATTTTGTGAAAATTTTCATACAACTCCGATTTAGTCCCGACCCTAACCTAATGCATGATTTGGACCTCAAGGGTTCGTTAAAGGAACTTTTATAATCAATCTCGGTATTTGAATGATAAATGATTTAAGTTATCTGTAAGTGTTTTGTACTGTTTGGTAATACTTTGCACTCTATTTTGGTGACGGATACGAGAGTAGGGGTGTTATAGGTTTTTAAAAAAACTAAAACATTGGTGCGTAACTTTTGAAAATAAAATCTAAAAATAAAGTAAAACTAAAAATGAAAAAGATTTTTACAACATTCATTTTTTACGATATTCATTACGATATTCATTTTAAATAATGCCACATAAGATTTGACGTGTCATTTAACAGTTAAATTAACAATTTCAGTAATGTAAGATCTTGATTGATATAATATTGATGGTTTGGGATGTAATTAGAATGTTTTCAAGTTTGAGAGCCAATATAAAATGAGGATCATAGTTTCATGATGTCAATTAACTCTTTTTATATTTTAAATTATCTTTAAACATTTAAAATCCTAATTTATTATATATTTATTTGTAAATTGGCCCCTGAACTATATCCCAATATCAAGATTGCTCCTTAAAATTTTTTCATATGTTAGCTTAGCTTACTTGAAGAACAATATCAATTAATAAATAAGTGAGACGCACACCCTTCAACTTATTTATTTTGATTTTTTTAGTATGTTTTTAGTGAATTACAAGAGGAGAGCAAAGCTCTAACAGTAATGAGATTAGCATGAGTCTCCTGAGACGATGAACACCTTAACTATGAAGTCAACACACGGGGTTCGAATGTACACTCATATTTATACTCGCTTTTAAATTTAATTAACATAATAGAAATAATATTTGATGTATAGTTAAGAAACAACCCATATACAAGTAAAATCAAAAGAAATAGCAAAGATTTTAAATAAAATATAATTAATTTCAATTATGTTTGAATAAAAAATTAATATTTATTTATGAATTTTCTATTATTTTTTCCTTTCCTCGTTGATAAAGTGTAATGTTGTGGTTGGACTGACAACTTGATTTGGGTTAAATTTGGATAGAGAATATAATGGGCCATGGCCCAATAATGAAGAGATGTAGTTGGAATGGGCTAAAACGGGATGAGGCTCTACTTCCCAATCAAAGTGAGTTTTAGCTCTAGATTTTAACAAACCCTTTTAATTTCATTAAAATATATTTAAAAATTAGATCAAAATTTGCTATTAATTTTTGAATTTGAACTATTTACTTGATTTTAGTATTTAAATTTTTTGAATTTTAAAATTTTAATTTTAATTCAGATGTAGCAATTAAATCCATTTGGTTAAATCCTACTGTTAGTCCTATGCTACTTGTGAACTTATAAATTTAATACATGTTGTCCGATTAGATCATTCTTAGTTTCTAATACTTTTTTAATTCGAAATTTCAATATTAACACGAAAAACAATCTCTAAATCAATAAACTGATATTGCAAAAATAATATGTTAAAATAACAAACTGGTATACATTACATATGTGATAATGTATTTAAGTCATATTCTGAAAAGAACAAATTTTAACTACGGTCAAAATTGAAAATTTTAAAAAAAATTAGACTAAAAATGAAGAAATTAAACTACACAAGGGCGATGCTTGGGGGGCATTTTAGTCCTTTAAAATTTATGATATTTTTAAGTTGGTTTATGATAAAATTGTAGTTTGACCCTCCCGAATGATAAAATTAAAGAAATATAAACTATTAAAATGGTAAATTTACATTTTAGCTCTCGTAAAAATATATAATTTAATTTCACCCTTAAATTCTTTTTTCTAGTTTCACCCTTGAAATACATGAATTAAATCACAACTTACGCAAAATACAGAGATTAATACTAAAATTTAACCTAAAGAATAAATAATAAACAAAGAGAAAAACTTGATCGTTGCTTCTCTACAATGGAATCTCTTCTCCATGAAAATGAAGCAAGCTTTCAGGTTAGTAAAGGGTAAAGAATAGAGTTTGCTTGAAACCCAATGAAGCAAAGCAAACAAATGCTAAAGGCAACAAGAAATGCAAGTGAAAATGATACCATTAACCATATAAAATTCTTAACGAAGTCACTGAGACTCGAGTATGAGTATTAGATATAAGTATATGTATCACAAACACGAACAAGGCTCGGAATAGATTATCCTCAATCCAAAGAACCATATAAAGATTGCATTGCAGGCTATACATAGAAAACAAATGCGCAACGACAAAATACATTGCCTTTCTCGAACCTGAAATCTTTGGGACTTGTTCGACACTCAACCGTGAACACTGTGTGCCTACTAACTAGAATTGCCCTACATAAACAGCATCACAAACACAAACAAGGCTCTGCATAGATTATCTTCAATCCGAAGAACCATATAAAGATTGCATCGCAGGCTATACATACAAAACAAATGCACAACAAAAACAACATACATTGCCTTTCTCGTACCTGAAATCTGCAGGACTTGCTCGACACTCGACCGGGAATACCATATACCTACTAACTAGAATTGCCTCATATAAAAACAGCATCACGAACACACACAAGGCTCTGCATTATCTCTGATATCGAAGAACCATATAAAGATTCAACTCGAATCAAAGCAAAAGAAGAATGACTAGGACCCAAGCAACACAAAGGATTATATATGTAATGAAAAAGTCTTTCATATAATGTTCATAATGTTTTACAGAAAAAAAAAAAGAAGCAATGAATAAAATTGCATTGCAAGCTATACTTATAAAACAAATGCACAACAATGAAAAATACATAAGTTTTAGGTAAGTTCTGTACGCTAATTCTTATCGAATTGATTGTCTTTCTCTACAACCACATCGACCATCTCGTACCTAAACTCTTCGGGACTTACTTGACATTCAACCGGGAACACCGAATGCCTACTAACCAAAATCGCCCACATAAACAACACCACGAACGCGAACAAAGCTCCACATCCAGTACCAAAAATCAACCCTGCCAAGAATGTCAATGCACAAAACTTGTTCTTCCCTGTTCTAAACCCATCACTATCCTTATGTGGATTTGCAGGCAATGAATGCATCGAATTCAAAACAGGTCTAACCCTAAACCTCCATGAATAAACATTACTGAAAGAAGATCCATTAATAGATGTTGATATTATACCAACAAAAACATCTTTAGTACCCCACATTTCTAACAAATCAATAGAGTATGTTAGAATTGGACTAAAAGGCCTTTTTGAATCAAATGTACTTAACCTAACTTGTAAAAGCTTAGAACTTGAATCATAATCAACCCAAGATTTCAATGGTTCACCATTGTTTAACACCATTGATGATGATGACAAGTTACTAACTTTAATAGATTCAAGGCTATTAATGTCAATTCCTATATGATTCGCATTGAAGTCACCAACTTTATCATCTTTTTTAGTATCAAATTCAATACCCAAATACATGTTTTCACCAAAAAGACCAAATGATCCTTGACTTGTAAACCTTGTTTGAAATCCATTAGGAACAAAAACTAAAGCTAAACCATCAGCATTACCAGGTGATAAAGAGAAGATAAACTCAGTTGAAAACGACACCGGTTCACCTACAAACTTGAAGGGCTTGTCCAGCAATAAAAGACCAGAACTCGGCGCGTGAGAGCGCGTGAGAATGACATTGGAGCTTCTATTTTCGACCCTGGCATCCCCAAAGAGGGAAATGTAGGGATCAAAATGGGGGTTGTTTTGAAGGGCAAAAGAGGAAATGGGTTTTGCTGTAAAGAATAGAAAGATTAAGATTTGAAGATTAAAAGAGAAAGGGTAGCTATGAATGGAAAAAGTAGCCATTTTTGTTTACTTTTTTTTCTTGGAATTTTGATTCTTTGTTCTTTTGGGAAAGGGACGGTGAAAGGGTGATTTATATTGGGGGTCCGAATACAAAGGGGTTTCAATATTCAAGGCATGGCAGTTGGCAAAAAGGTTCCATTTTTGGCTCAGGGAAACTGCTTTGAACGACTAAAATCTTGTTTTTTTTATTATTATGAAATAGATTTCAAGTTCTATAAATTAAGGGTTGTTTAGTTGAATCTAAGCTATTTTTTTCATTCAAAATTTGTTGTGTTAACCATTGTAATTTGCAAGTTGTATTGATATTAAAAAGTGAGATGTTCATTCAATTAAGGGTTCATCTAATTTTTATTGGGTAATTAGGGTCATTTTAATATATACATTTAATAACTATAAATTTTAATTTTAATATTTGCATCATTTGTTAATTTGAAATTAAATTATTATTTTTTAAATTAAATTTAATATATTTAAAAAAGAGTCAAATAATTTTTTTAAACCAAAATATTAATGGTAACTAAATTATCACTTTAATACATATACTATTTTGACTATCAACTTGATCCCTATACTTTATTTTAATTATCGGTTTAGCTCTTATTATTTCATTTTGTACATTCTATTACACATCTATATATTTTCCATTAAAAAAAAAGAATTTCACCAATGATGCACCATCACATGTCAATGAAAGTAAAAAATTTAAGAAAAAGCAGATTTTTTTAGAAAATCATTAAAAATCTAAAAAAGATCATAAAAACTCCAAAAACGTTAACTTGGAAAATATTAAAAATTTAAAAATTATAATCCATTTTTTGGAAATTATAAAAAATATATATTTAAAACTATAAGTATGCAAAACTAAAAAAAGTTAAAATTTTCAACAAATTTTTAAAATACCTTTTATTTGAAATTCTAGGTTTTTTTTAGAAAATATTAAAATTTTATGAAAATTTTAAATAATTATATGATTTTTTTGGGAACTTTAGGAATGTTTTTCCACTTTTAATGAATTTTTTATATTTTAAAGGATTTTTGAGTTTTTTAATAAAAAATTCATTAAAAAAATCACAAAGGGTAAATTTTTTGTTCAACTTTTCAAAAAAAATTAATTAAGCTTTTCCACGAAAAGCAGATCCAATTAAACCTTTGAAATTAAAAATTATATCAATTAAGCCCTTTGACGGAACCTCTCGTTAGTTCCATTAAATGTTGATGATGTGGCAGTTAACAATTACCAAATCATGCATTTTCTTCCAAGTGGTAGATGATGTGTAAACTTAATGACGTTGAAGAGAATGGATAATTTGGTAACTGTTAACTACCACATCATCAACATTTAATGGAACTAACTGTCAACAACGAATTTCGTCGGTCAAAAGGTTTAATTGATGCAATTTTCAAGTTCGATGGCTTAATTGAGTGTATTTTTTTGTTGAGTGACTTAATTGATTTTTTTATAAAAAGTTCAGAGACTTTTTTACCCCTTAAGCCTTCTTTAAGAAGGGGTTAGAGATCACTCAATAAAAGAATTTTAAGGTTTTTTCAAGCATTTTGAGAATTATTTAAAATGTCTAATTGATTTGCTAATTTATGGTTTTTTTGACATTTTAATTTCATACATTATAATTTTACACATAGACATCTATCCCACTAAGCCACATTGTAAAGAAATTTATGATATTTTTTACTAAAAAAAATTCATTAAAAATATAAAAATTTCACAAAAATTCAAAAAAAACCCTTAAAAAAACATAAAAATTTAATATTTTCTTAAAATATCTAGAATTCCAAACAAATGAATTTTTAAATTTTAAGTTTTTTTTTAAAGTTTTCCATACTTATAATTTTTTTATAATTTTGAAAAATATATTATGATTTTTAATTTTATAAATAATTTTTTAAGTTTTAAGATTTTTGGGTTTTTTTCCTAAATTCTTTATGATTTTTTGAATTTCTAATGATTTTTTAAAAAATTTAAGATTTTTTTACTTTCATCGACACATGACAACGTATCATTGGTTGATTTAATTTTTTTAACGAAAAATATACAAACAGAATAATAAATTATACAAATCGAAGTATAAGAATCAAATTGATAACCAAAATAGAGTATAGTGTTGCCAACTCAGCTTCCTTGGGCTGATTCTCTTCCACTCTGGCATTGCCAGCCATTCCAAATCCTTTTAAAAATGCTATATATATGTGTGTGTTGTTTTTGTTAGTATTGTGAATGTAAAGTTTATGTTTTAATCATGTCTACTGTTGCCATGGCAGCTTCAAACACTTCAAAGAAAACATTTAATGAAAATGGTGTTTTAGTTGGAGTTGCAGATACATTCAATGCTCTATGTGGAAATTATTGCAACACCCTAATTATGATATCTCATAAGTTTCTGTATTATTCGTAAATTTGAAATTTAATTATTATACTTTTATTTTTAAGAATTTAATTTTTTAATTTTCAGATTTCGAAAATTTTGTCTTATTGTTAAACAGTTAAGAATATTGTGTTAATTCTAAATTCATTATAATGTCATCTCTTTAGTTAGATTACTATCAAGTAGATTTTTTTTGGTTGTTTCACAATGTCACACCAATAAATTTAACAATTTTAATAATTGGACTTGAATTTAAAAACTTGAAAAATAAGACTAAATTCTAAATTTGTGAAGAGTACAAAGATCCAAAATATATTTAAGGGGTCAAAATATAATTTTACTTTTACTAATTTAAAATTTTAAAAAAGTCTAAATAAAAAATTTTTCATTTTAAGAAGGGTCGGGACTACCAACCCCCTAACTAAGCAACTACTACCTTTATTATAATCTCTAAAGTTAGAAAAGGAACGTAAGATTTTTTGTATTGAAATATTTGTTTAAGTATTGAGTTATTTGTTCAAATTCCAAGAATTTTTTAAATTTTTTTTAGAAAGATTTATATAAATAAAGTTAAAAATGAGTTTAGACAAAAAATAATTAATTTAAAATATGAGTTAGATTTAAATTTTAATATTCAAAGCTGATTTCGATCCAACCTAATTTTTTTAAAGTTTATAATATATTATTTTCGTAACTTATATAGTGTAAAATATATGATATTATAATGTTAATATTAAAAAAAATTAGGTTATTTATTATTAGAATTAAATAAAAATATTTATATTTTTAAAAAATAAACATATTAAATAAGTTGGAGTTAACAATTTATAGTTATGAACAAGATTATACAAAATTTAAAATTTATATTTTGAATCGAATCGAATTTTAAAAATTATTTATAGTATTGACACCGCACATAGACCCAACTCGAGTATGATGAAACCTACATGGGAACTTGTTAGACAAATATCTATAGAAAGCACTTAATTTAGCAGCCCATGGTCATGGCCAGTTTCCCAGGTTGACATTTCTTCATAACAGTAGAGAAACCCTTCATTTTTCTTTAAAATCTAAGTACTCAATAATTATATATTTTATGCATATTCAACTGTATTTCTTTTATAAAAATATAATTCTTCAAATATTCAAGACAATATACATATAGTTTTGACATAAATTATAGATAAAATATATATTTTTCACCGATTTTTAGTAGATCTGTTAGTGATAAGAGTGATGATTCACATAAAAGTATTGAGAGTCATAGAAAGACATAGTCTAAGCATGGTGGTCACGAAGCAAGGCAAGCTCTTCCTCTTTTTCTCTATTCACGGTGGTGATTGTATATAACAAATTCTTTAATGAATTCATTCTCTAAATAAAGCTCCACATAAGTAAGATTACAAAGTTGTATCGGATTGGAATTCTCAATATTTATTGAATGAAACTAGTTATATTTTTGTCTGGCTGAAATATGTCGTAAATTTTTGTATTTTCGAAAATTTAAAATTTAATCCATGTATCTTTTAGGAAATTAAAATTTTAAATTCTTATAAATTCTTGAAAATAAAATTACAAAGATTATATTCTAAATTTTCAAAATATATATCTACTTATGATATATTTTAATAGAATAAGAAGCAATAAAGCTAAGCCTAAATGAGCTATCCATAGTGCAAATATATGAAGAATCAATAAAATTTTGGGTTCTCATAAACCTTGGAGACACAATGATGCAATGTGTGTGGGGGGCTGTTTTTCATTTCAGACCAAAGACAAAGCTTGTAAAACCAGTCATAAATGATGCATAGGACAATTTTGCAGTTATTGTTCCATTTCAAGTTGAGGAGATAAATAAGAAACCATGAAGTTTTATTTATTTATTTATTTCCTTTAATTATTATTGTGTAGTAATTTTGACATTTTAAGTTTAAATCTCATTTCATAAGAATAATATAGCGAGGAATTTTATTTAAGGATTTAGATAAAATTACAAAATTTGAAGTTTAAATTAAAATTTTTATATTAAATTATTAAATGTTTAAATTTTATACATTATATAATTAAGGGTTGAAATAGAAGAAATTTGGGTTTTTTATATTTAGTTTGAAAAATAATATTTTATTAAAAATATTTTGTTAAATAAAATCTATAGTTTTATTTTGGAAGTTTATATGTCCTTGATACAATTTGTGGAGTCCAAGGAGGAGACATTTTAACTGCATATTTCACATTCAAAGGACAAATTGTACACTCTAATGTCCCCAAAAATTCTCCACTTCTGAAACCTAGCAGGCCCCATATCTTACTCACCATTTTCAATTTTATTTCATTTCATTAAAGAATTCAACTCTTTTTCTTTTAAAAAAAATTATTTGATATGAGGGTGAAATTCTCATTAAATCCCTCAAAATTAAAAAAAAAATTAGTTAGACCCCTCTAGAATTTAATGCCAAATCTACTATTGAGGTTCAAGATGAGATGGGTTTGGGAATATATATGTAAAAATCGAGTCAAAGTCGAGGTGAAAAAAAAATCATCTTGTTTCGCTCTATTATCCATCTCTATAATTTTGAATATAAAAACTTAAAAAATAACATAAAAAGTTTCCAAATAGACAAAATTTCTCACAAGATGTGTGACACAATACATTTATCTCTGAACCTAAAATTACTACAAAGAAAGTAAAGAAATTGAAAATATTATTATTTTATGAGTACAAATTACTTGAGCATAGATAAATACAATGAACCATAAATTAAAAACTACATAAAATTACTAGTTGGTTTAGTAAATTATTGTAATAAAATATAAAAAGGAATATTCAAAGCAATTAATGCCTCTCTAATATTTAGATCTTGATTGCAATCTCAATAGCTTACAAGTACTATAAAATCATATTGCAATTGTCTTAAACATGTAGGGTAAAAAATCCCCATTTTCAAGGGTAAATGTTTGTTGCTTTGTCTTTGGGGATGATCAACTTGTTGTTTTTTTTCATTTATTGGAAATGTTCCTTTAATAATGGTGGTTTTTTATGTTCATTTACAATCGATAAATTAATCTCTATATGTTAGGTTAAAAAGTAAATTTGTATTATTAAAAATTAGCGTGACTGACGAAATAATCTTACAATTAAATGTAGTATGTCTTGTATGCCTCAACTGACATAAAAAAACTAGTTTTTAATAGAAGTGACTATTTACTAATATATAAAGATTAATTTATCTATTTTTTAGTAGAGGGGGCAAAATATAATCTGACTCATAGTACAAGGGCCTTTATGGTATTTTTACCTTTATTATCAATGAAAATTAATTATTTCGGACTTCATGACTACCACTCCCAACAATATTATATTCAAAGTTTAAGCTTGAGTTCTCTTAATATATCTTTTTACTACACCTAACAATGTTATATTTAAATTTTTAAATGAAATTACTTTCTTTATTTATAAGACTCGAATCTAAAACTTTAGGTAAAACAATCTTAATCTTTTATATGTGGACCGAATAAAAATTGGGATATTAATGCATACACATGTATACAATGGTGAGTAATTAAGCAAATTAAATGGGTAGTTTGTATTGTTGGTGGCCATGTGACAAAAGGGATATATATATTTATATGTAAATAATTAAGATTAAAAATATTAGAATGTTGGGGTCATGTGGTTTAGAGGGATCAAGAAAATTAAAAGGAGAAAGAAGAATCAGAGATTCATACATATAACATTAAAAAAAATTAAAACTTACATAATAAAATTATAAATTTATGAAAAGTTATGTAAATATGAAATAAATTATACATAATTATGATAAATATATATATAAATATAAGAAATAACATGTCTAAGTAAAATTATATAAAATTTTATTAATGGTCTATCATCACATGTGGGTGATTCCTTTGCCTTTGGGACACTCAATGTGAGCCCCAAATGTGGGAAATTTTTTTTACAAGAAATTGAAATCCTTAAATATATACCAATCTTTCACTGCCTTGGATTCTAATTAAAGTCATTTAAGCATATGATTGAGGGTTTTTGTTAATAAATTCATCCATATAATTCATTTTAATAAAATCAATTTTTGTCATATTAAACTTAGGAATAAACACCCAAAAAAATGAAAAAAAATCATAATTTATTATGTTTAAATCATTTATAAAGTTACTTTTCAAAAAGGTTAAATCAAATGTAATGATAAGAAAAAATAAGAATTTTCCAAAAATAGGGTAAGATTTTTTTTAAAAAAAAATTATAGTCACTGTTTTATTCATAATGGGTATGAATAGCTAGCTTCCACTTGGTTATTTATCAATGATGATTGATTCATAGACAGGGACCATGATGTATATTCCAAGAAATTACATATAATAATTGAAAAAAATATTTTTACCTCTAAAGAGAACCCATTTGCTTCTTCAAATTACATGATTTAATGAATTAAAAAACATAAGATATTTTGGGTTTTTTTTTCTTTCTTTTAGTTCTATAAAATAAACTCAGAATTAAGATCCTCCATTAATATAATCAAGAAATAATTAACTTCTTGTTGCTAAAAAATACTATTAATTAATATATATGTATGTATATATTTATAAAATAAAGTAAAATAATTTTATATATGATCTCCCATATCTGTGGCCGAGCTATCTATAGTTCATGAAATCAGATCTAATAATATATTTGATTTTGGAAAATTTTGGAATTTAAAATTACGAGTAAAAGTAAATATTATATGATTGTAAATGTGAGAAAACGTTTAAGTGTATATTATCTTTCAATTTATAAATTTGGGTATAAAAAAGCTTTTAAAAAAATTAAGCTTTTAACTACTTGGCTACCATGGTGAAAAAAAACCCTACCCAAAAACCTAAGAGAAAACTCATGCAAATTAAAGAGTTTTAAAACACTAAAAGAAAACCCGACAGAGATCAGCTTTTGATTTCCATGAACACAAAAACTCAAACTATGTATGTATATGTATATATGTGTGTATGAAAGATGGACTATGATTCACTTACATGATGCGAAGAGGGTGTTTGAAGCCATTGGGAAGCCATTTTCTTCTACGAATCCACTGGTTTCAAGGCAAGAAGCTATCATATATATGTATATATATATGTGTATATGTTTGAAGCTACCAAAGGAGGAATCCAAAGGGATAGCATGATCCAAAATTGTGAATTTGTTTTGGGGGAGGGGGGAATTGAAAAGAAAAAAAAATAAAGGGTTGAAAAAAAATAAAGGATCAATGCGATCCCTTTGGATGCCTTCTCAAGTACTTGGCAGTGTTTAAACCAGAGAGACCCTTTCTTCTTCTTTTCTTAATTTTTGGGGGCTTTCTTCTTTGTTTTGTTTCTTTCTTTTATAGAGGAAAAGTGGGTTTTTAGAGGAGACCTCTCTCCAATATAAAAACAGATAGCCAACTGCTCAAAATTATTATTATTATTTTTTTAAATATTTATAAAAAATTCATGGTAATGAGATGAGAAAAATAATGGTAAAATTGTATGAAATGATTATGAAATAAAATCGGACTGGATTTAATTTAGTGATTATATATGAATTAAGTACAAAGTAGGGGCTAAATTAAAAGTTTTAAATGAAAGTTGGGATAAAAAGAATAAATATAAATTTTTAGGACAACAATTTTTTTTAACTATTATTAAGTGTGAAATATCAATAGAGACCCTTGTTTTTAAAATTGAACTGTCAACTGGATCAATAACTGGTTTGGAATAAAGGGTTTGACCAGTTCAATCATCCACTGAATTGATTTTTTCTATTTTAATTTTTATAATTTTTTAATTGAACTGAACAGATTCATCAGACCGAGAACTAATAATTAGATCAATTTGACCACTGTTCCAGTTCTAACAATCTTGATCTAACTGAACTGATAAAAATGATAAAATTGAGAAATTTGGTTTTCTAACCTTTTAAACACTATAATTTTTTTTTGAATTTTTATTGTGAAAATTGAAGAGTTAATTTTATAAAAAAAAAATTGATTTGTAACTTTTTTTGTTGTTGTTGAGATTTGTAAAAAAATGTACAATTTTTTTTAAAAAAATTGAAAATGTAGACCCCATTATGAAATTAACCAACCAACCATATGGAAAAGGTTTTTACTAGTAGTGGGTCAAGCTACCCCTTCTTAGAAATTCCCAACAAGTTGGGTGGCCATTATTAATAATTTCTCATTTTGTTGTTTGCTTATTTTAATATGAAGCTTTGTGGTCCATCCAATCCCTTACACCAAACTCTTTTATATTACTTATTTTTCAAGGGAATACATTCTCAATTTTTTTATAATATTTATTTATTTGTATATAGACTTGTTCATAGATTGAGCTATCCATCCAAATCTGAAAGTTTGGCCGAATTTTGGGAAGGTTTAGATAAAATATTAGGCTTAAAAAAGGGCATAGGCAAAAGGCATAGGCAAAGGGCATAGGCCTATTTAAAAAATGGGCTGGGCTCGAGCTTAAACATTTAAGTCCCAGACCCAACAAGTGTTTAAGTCTATAATATTCTATATTATGTTATTTTTATATATTATGTAATTTAGAACACATTAAAAAAATAAATCTATACTAAATATATAATACTACTCTAATGTAAACATTAAAATAATGTTAAGATGCCTATATAAAAATTTTTAATAAAAATATTAAATATTAAAATAAAATAATAAAATATTTTTTAAAAAATAAAACTAATATGGACGAGCCTGAAATGAACTTGGGTTAGTCTTTTGCAAATATGGACAGCTTAAGTAAACATAAAATATGTTAATATCACGTTTACGCCTGGTTCAAACTTGACCTGTTCCGGCCCATGAGCACCTCTATTTTATATCATACGATTATCAATTTATTAATTTACTTTTACTCAAGTTTTACGATGATTTTAGGTTAAATTGTAGTTTTGATCCTTCAATTATACTTAAATTTTTATTTAATCTCTGTGTTTTAATTTAGCATTATTTGATCCTCTATATTTATAACGTTATTAGTAAAGGTGAATCTAAGGGGGGCGCATTTAGTGACGTTGGCTCTCCAAACAAACTAAATAATATTTTTTTATGTCTCTTGAACAATTATAAAATTATAAATTAGTATAATAGTAAATTTATCCTTTGGTCCCCAATAATTTATAATTTAGTTTCACCCGCTAAAATATTTTTTTATCTTTACCCATTGTTATCAGTTATCTCAAATAGTTAATACCGTTAACTATTCCAACACCAAAAAAATCCATGTCAACATCACAATTTGGAAAGGAATTTTTGAAGAAAAAAGTTAATAACTATTTCAAATACCTAATAATATTATAAAAATAGGATAAATTTAAAATATAATGATTAAATCTTAAATATGAGCGAAAAACTAAAACCACAATTTTGACTGTATTTTTATTATTATTAATATCAAAGCAATAATAAATTTAGTTAGACCATATGATTACGTCAAAGATACATTATTATATTTAGGGTTCTTTCGGCAGATACATTGAGTAATTTAATAGGTCTGCCTTTGATTCTTTTCATTATTTTTTCAGAAAAGATTTTGCTTTTTTATTATTTTATTGCTGGTTGATTAAGTTTTAATTCCATTGGTATGTGTATTTAAGCACATTGAAGTATATTATCTTCCTATTTATAAATTGAAGAGGGGCTACAGATAATTCTAGATATTGTGTCAAGAAGAGATTGTTCGAAAAAAACATTTTATTATTGGAACTGATTTTTTTATTTTTTTTGAATAAATAAAAAATTTATAATTTTATCTCGATATTTCTAAATAAAATTTCTGATCTCGCTTGATCTCATCTTCTAAATCACATAAAATTATAATTTCACCCACAATTATTTATCATCATGTAGTTTTCACCAAAGTTTATGAAATCTATAGGACAGTTTCTTCGTATGTGGACTAAGGGCAATATGCATGAACCATGTCAAAATTTTAACCTTTTATTTATTGTCAGTTTGATGCTTTTTCCCAAGCCTTATCATTTCTTGTTGCTTCTAAACTACGAAGTGAAAGATACATTATCATCGTTTATTTGTTACAAAACGTTTAGATTGTGCCATGTCATACTTTGAAAAAAAAATTATAGAAGAAAAGCAAAAAACAAAATAGAGAAACAAAGCTCTTAAATCAAGATAAATTGGGAAAAGCTGTCGAATTCTGAAGCAATTGGTATTGCTTCTTTTTTTTTTTTTATCATTTGTGTATATATATGGATGAACTAGAACTACTACAATTGGTAATTTTCTTTGGAAGAAATATGAACCATTGGATGATAGGGCAATTGAATAAGCTATGAAGGGTCTCAATTGGTCTCCGAAGATCATGGTGTATGGTGCTAGATCTTGTCCACACTAAAGAAGCATGAATCGACCACATGCTATGTGCAGGCTCTATTTGTCCATGGTGCTATTGATGCCCCACCACTTTGTTGGTAAAATTGTGTCTCGCAAATCTATATTTAATTTCTTTTACGTACGCATCGTAGCAGAATTTTATAAATTTGTTTTGGATATGGAATTTGGTGTCACATTACATATAGTGGGAAAGGGAAAAAAGGAAGGGTTTTAGTTGGATCTTTGGTTTGTTTCTATCAAGGGGAAGAGAGTGTGCAATGAAGGGCATATATGTGTCCCTTCTTTGAAGGACATAAATTTCCATCGCCACTCAAAGTTCATGTTACTCATTACTTGCATACATGCATACATACATTTATACATACACACATATACTTGTAAGATACGAGAAAATTTGACGTAGTTTTTTATAGGTTAAAACATGCTATAGGTCTTTATATTTTTCAAAACTTTGAAATTTAGTTCATGTATTTTTATTTATAGGGATTTAGTTCATCTACTTTTTAAATTTTAAAATTCAAGTCCAATTGTTAACACTGTTGATTTTTTGAGGGGTTAAATCTGTTGGTGTGACATTTTAAAAAAAAATTACTCACTTAATAGCAATATAGCTAAAAAATAGCATTGTAATGAACTTCAATTTAACAAAATAATCTTAACAATGTTAACAGCTGTACCTGAATTTTGAAATATAAAAAGTAGAGGGACTAATTTCCTAGCAAGAAAAGTACATTGACTAAATTTTAATTTATGAAAAGTACAAAGACTTATAGTATATTTTAACCCTTTTTTTATATCTTTGGCATTAGGTACCGTAAAACGCTACTTGAATCGACCTTATTGTTACCTAGATACATGCATATATACATAAATGCAGGGGTGTAAATGAAACAGTGATACTCGAAAGCTATTTGAATTTGATTAGATAGTTATCAAACAATATTCGAGTACCATAATACTTAAATCGAATAGCTTGTGAGCCTAATTAAATTTTTAATTTTAATATATTTTTACTCATATTATATAGAAAGAACGTTAATACTAATTAGTTTAATCTAGCTCAAACTTGAGTAGCTCAATTAAGTATCGAGCGGAGCTCAAAATATTTTCATCGATATCCGATTCAACCTAAATCGAATATCTAACTTTAAATTTTTTGAAGAATTAAAAATCTAAATTCGAAGAAGCAGATGCTTTTTTCAAATTCTTTTGTTTGGATTTTTATGGTTGTTTTTAGAGTGGACTTTTTTCAGTTTCAATTGGCCTCACTCATGATGACATGATAACATCATTAAGTCACCCCTATGAATGTACCTTTATTGGATTTTAGTGAATAATTAATTTCCTTTTTGTTTTCTTTTTCTTTCTTTTTCAAACAAGAAACTTCACTAATTATTACATGAAATTAACTTTAGGTGTCTGAATTGGGGTTTGTCCAAATTAATAGCTGATGAATTTTAGGCATTGATTTTGAATTTAAGCCAATTAAGTAATGTAGGGAGTTTATTATTTGTGCCACTTGTTGACATTTATTCCTATAATTAATGAAATTTAATGCTAATGATATATATACATCCAAAATTAATTAGCTTTTTGGATCTTAGCTTGAGAAAGGGGAAATTTTTTTTTTAGGTTTCAATATTTTAAACTATTATAAAAAAATTAAATTTTAATTAATAAAAAATGAAAATATGCTCTAAGCCTTGTACTTTATTTTAAGGTATTTAGTCTCTTAATTTTTTAGATTTAAAAATACAAGTCTAATTGTTAACACGGTTAAAAATCTTTTGTCAAATTTAAGTTCATTTGGTCGTCATTTTTCTAGTTACACATCGACCGAGTGAATTATTTTATTTAAAAATTTCAAACCAATAAATTGAATTGACAAAAATTATCGGCGTTATCAATCAAATTAAAATTTTAAAATCTGAAAAAATAGAAAAATTGAATTTCTAAAGATAAAATTATAATGACTAAATTTTAATTTTTTATGAATTTCGAATGTTATGTTCGAAATTCAATATAATTATGTACTCAGAACATATAAAAATATGAATTTTAAAATTTTAAAATATTTTAAAAAATCAAATTCACTACTAAATACAGTATCCCACATACACTGATTTTAAATTTAAAAATCATATTTTCGAAATTTAAATTACCTAATGTTGTACCAAAATTTATGGAATTTTGAAATACTTTGTGGTTTTCATTCATTTGCAATTATCAGATGATGGTCCTACAACTTCTAACCTGTACAACTATTCTTTTATTTGATTTGATGTTTGAAGCTTTGGACCACAAATTGCTGGCATCATTATTCTTTCTGAGATGAAAAAATAAAATTTAAAAAATTTTAAAAAAAAATCATGGTATAAATAAATGGATAAATTAACATTTAGTCCTTAAATTTAGTAATTTCTTTCACATTGATCTCTTAATTTTTGGTCACATTTATCTCAAACTTGGTAGGTTATTTTTTCTAATTTAGTAATCGAACTTAAATTCCGTTAAGGTATGATGGCATGATCTTCTGAAATTCTATCATGTCATCACTTGAATTTTTTTAAAATTTTAAATTTCTTTATAATTTTTAATTTGTTTTGTATTCTTTTATATTTTATATAAATTAAATGATGATGTGGTACAATCTCAGAGTGAAATACTATCCTATATTAACAGAATATAAATTCATTAACTAAATTAGAAAGAGATAAATCTCAAAACTATACATGAACTATGGTTTAATGTGCAATTGTATGTATGAACTTTGATTTAGTGCAATTTTATACATGAAATTTTTGATTTGATTCAATTCTTGTAAATTATTAACACAATTATTGATATAACATTATTTTATGTTTATATATTTCATATATAAATAATTATTTTTATCTAATATAAAAATAAACTGATATATTTATTTCTTTAAATGTGTATAATTAAATTAAAATTAAAGTTTTCAATTATACACTTGAACCACAACTAGAGTTTCACGTGTATAATCGCACCAAATTAAAGTTCATATATACAACTACATATTAAATCAAAATTTATATATAATTTTGAGATTTATCTCGATTAGAAAAGATTGCTAAATTTCAAAACTATCGTTGACCAAAAACAATTTAATAACTAAATTAAAAAATGCTAAATTCAAAGAGCATATTAATTCAATCCATTAATTTTATCCAATTATTTTTCAATAAAACCTTACAACTGGTTATTTGAGTATAAGAGAATTAAAAACCCTAGAGTTGGTAAAAGTACTATGGAGATCCATGTATTGGGAGTTAGATCAAAGAGTAAATTGATCATTTGTTAAAAACTGGTGTGACAGACGGAATAACTAGAACAATTACACATGACGTACTATATAAACCTCATGTAAATGTACAAATTAGTTCTGAAATTTATAATAGAAAAAACTCATTTTCTCTTTAATTTAACATATATAAATTAATTTACCCATTTTTTAGTAAAAAAATAAAATATAACTTGAATCTTAATACAAAAGCCTCCATAATACTCTCACAAATTTATATATATGATAAAGGGAATTAAAAACGCAAATTTATGTATGATATTTGAAGGTACTCCATTGTTGTTTTCCTTAATGACACATGGACTTTGAATGTCACATGGGTTCTCTCAATTAGGAGAGGGTCTTCATACAAAAGGACAATTCAATTAGTGCTAAGGACACCCTATCCTACCCTAGCTAGCTTTACTTGTCAATGGCATCATTGTTTGTAGCCTATATTGTGTGTAAGTAATGGGGATTGAGTGCCTTTAACAACAACAAAAATTAGGGTTTTGGGACCCTCAAATATAAAGGATTAAGGGTTCTTTTTCTTTCTCTATTTTTTCTTCCATTCTTTTGTTCATTTCGTTTTTTCTAGAAAAATAATTTTGAAAATTTGAAGTTAGCCCTAGTTATGATCACCATCAATCATTTTTGGCCATGGGACTCTATTTTATTTTATTCTTAATGTTTATTAGCTTAAGGGTCGTTTGTTTCAAGGCCATCATCATATTATTTATATCGATATATAAATTTCTTTAATACCAATCCATTAATCTATCAATTTGTGAAAATTACTTTTGTTTACTTTTTTATGTATTTTGTTTATTTATAATGATAGTAAAACGATCACAAAGCAATAAGAAAAAAAGAACATATAAATTTTACGTGAAAACCCTTTTAGGACAAAAATTTTAAGTAGAGGAGAAGAAATTCAGAAAACGAATGATACAAGAGGAGTTTCGACTATATCTATTTAAGGTTTTAAAAATCATATTTTAATCAAAGTCAAATAGTAGAAGTATTGCTCTATATGGACTCAACTTGTGAGGTATGCTCCATACCGCAGGAGCTTCTTGGTCTCTCACCCCATTTTGCCACTGTATTTATTTCTTCAACAAGTGACGGGATTCGAGTCACACAATCTCTAACAAATTCAACTTTTCAATTAATTAGAGTCTAAATTTTGTAAAAGAGTATTTCAAAAATAAAATCTTGATTGAACTTATTAATGTATTTTAAGAACTCTAAAATAAAAAATTATATTCCACTCACTCCACAAATACGATGAGGAGAGTGCCATATGTTACTTTTTTAAATAATAATCTCATTATTGATTTTTCCCATATTTACTCTTTTTGATGTAATACTTAGAATTAACCATAGCTCCTCCCCAACCTTTAAATAGGAAGATAATGCACTTCAATGCACTCGAACTCACATCCTGTTGCACTAGCAACAATGCCAACTACAATCGAGCTAAGACACATACAACCTTTAAATAGGAAGATAATGCGCACTCAACTCACATCCTCCTGCGCTGGCAACAATGTTAATTCCAATCGAACTAAGACACATGAATTATATAAAAAAATACACATTATAAAAATTAATTTTAACTCCTAATGTATAAAATAATTACTTTTTAATTATTATATATATTAGTTGTAAAATATGAAATAGACGTCCAATAAAATCTAAATGCCGACAACCATTAATAATGCAAAAAGCATTGTTACTAAATTGTGAGAATCAAATTTTACTTCCAATTAAATGTTAGAAAATAGTCATTAAAATTTTTGTATTTAGAATCCAATTAATTAGGTTTAAAGGCAAAGCATTTATTGAAGCAAATTCATGTGTTGTTTTAATCTTTCTCTTTCTTTAAATTAAAATTCCTTATTAAAATTTAATTATAAAATATATATAAATATTAATATAAAAAACATTTAATATTTTATTTTTAACCCATGCAATCTAAACTTGAATAAGAAAAAAATTGGATAATGTAAATTTGGGTTTTTACAATTTTTAAATTATTTTGGTTTCGAATCATTTCAGGTTTGAATTAGTTGCGACTATAGATCAATTTCAAATTCAGGTTGTTTCAGGTTTTGCAACCAAGATTTTCGAGTTAAGTTAGAGTTCAGGTCATTTAGGGTTATTTTTTAATCATTTTAGATTTATGTGATTTTGAATTTTAATCATCTTGGATTCATGTAAGTTCCAATCAAATGATTTTTAGTTCGGAACGTTAACTTGCTGTTATAATATCAAGTCAAACTGAATTTGAATTCTGATTAATTGAATCTTATTTTTGATTGTTGATTAGATTTGACAGATCAAGTGAAATTACAAAACATCCACTCAATTCTCATTAGTGATTTTTTAAGGGGTTTCTTTTAGGACCTGTTGAAAACATTCTACAAAGTCATTGGTCTAAGAAAGAAAAAACAAGTTATCAAATGTTGTGTTTGTCACTTTAGTTAAAAAAAAAAAGGTGCAAATCCTAGTCATGTCAAAAAAATAAAAAAAATAAAAAAAGAAAGAAAGAAAGAAAAAAAGATTGCATGCCATGGATTTTCAACCCTTCATTTGCTATACGAATCTATGAAGATGAAGAAGGAACATTCATCCCGTTTGCTTTTTGAGGGGTTCTTATGTCTGTCTAAAAACAACCCATTGGCCCCCTATTTGTGTTTTTGAAAACAATAGAGATTGGAAACATGGTCCATAGCACTTTGGTTGGTTGGAAAAAAATGCTCCTAAAATGTCTCTTTTGCTCTCTATATCATCTAGCTATTTCCCTGAACAAATATTACTCGAATTTATGTGTGAGTATTGTGTCCAACATATGTATAATTAAATTTTTGATGTTTTATTTTTCGTATTTTGAAGATCATTTTAAAAATTTTGTCGCATAATCACAACAAAATCAAACTGAATTGGCTCGAAATAATTTCCATGATATATCAAACCATCAACTTCTTTTTATTTCCCTTTTGATGAAATTGATTTATCATCTTTAAAAACATGTAATGATAGAAAATTTCGGGAGGCCCTTATGAAACTTTAGTTAGCAGCCCCATATCATATATATATATATATGTATAGTGCCTAACTATCTTCATTTTAAAATATACATATTATGTTCTTGACAAAACAAATGTTCCAGATTGAAGATGTTACTACAAAAAACAGCAGTTTCATATTCACCAGATGTAATGATATGTGATGTTAAGATAAACATTGCATGTGCATGTATATGTATATTTGCACCAAATTATAAAATAATAGATTTATTTGATAATATTAGGTTGTTAACATAAATTTATTGTTTTCTTTAGGTGCTCCTCTCACGGAAAAAAAGTCTATTAGTAAATATGGATGAAGTCAAATTTTTTTTGGACATAATTAAATTATATATTTAATCTCTTCATAAAATAATTAAATTTATACCGTCATTTTCATCTTGACCTTCGTGTAAACCGTCATCAACCTTCATATATCAATAGATCCTTTAAAACATTGTTCATCCATCTTTTATAGTTTTTTCTTTTTTCTTACATTGTTTTTCGTGGCCTAAATTCTGGTTAGAAAACTGAAATCTGTAAAGCCAACAACACAGTTCCAATCTCCAATTATCATTATATAACTTTTGAGACAACAAAAGTAAATAAAAGAAAAAAACATTTCACAACCAATCTATAGTTTCATTTCATCAGTGTCATAAATCTGTCATGTCTGGCTTTGCGCGATCATTGCAGCTGATTTTGGAACCTTTTTTTTTTTTTTTCATTTTACTGCTTAGATCATCCTCTTATATGTCATTATAAAGATTTTTCATCAAAAAATTAATTTATTTACGAATTTTTATTATTCAATAGTTACATTGAGTCTAGATTATTATCCGAAATATTATCAGAATTTATCGGATTCCTAAATAATAAAAAACTCTTTTAGCATTGTTTTTTTTAATTTAAATTCTTAATTAAATCTAAATTATTCTATTAAATAATTGTAAAATGAATTAATTAATATAAAGCCAACAGGTCATTGACAGGTGTTAATCCATGCTTATAAAGGAGTCTCTTCCTTAGTCAAAAAGGAGGTTTTATTATTACAAACAATATTATCCACATGTAAGTTAGATAGGTATATTTAATTTTAGGATAAATACTAAATTAATAATAATCTTATGCTTTTTTTCATTTAATTTTAAAAAGTTATAAAATGGTCCTTAAATTATTCGAAAATATTTATTTAAGTCACTAGGTTATTAAAATCGTTGTTGTATTGCCTTCTTTGTATGCATCGCCTACACAAATCGAAAGCTTCCATTGCATTTCTCTTCTACTGGTCAGTTTTTTTTTTGGTGAAACTGTTTTGAATGTTATGAATTTATGAACCAAAATTCAAACAATTTTCTTCTCCGATCTTTGACATTGATTGTTAGGTCGACTTCAATCTAAGGTATATTCTTTTACTTGTTGATGGGTACTAATCCATCGTACTAATTGTTGAATAGTCACATGGAGCTTGCTAGTCGAGTTTTTTTTTTTAAACTTAACAATCCAATGACTTAAATAAAAACTTATGAATAGTTCAATAACTTAAATGAAAACTTTAGAATAGTTTAAGGACCATTTTGTAATTTTTTAAAGTTGAGTGACCAAAACATAAACTTACTAATAGTTTAGTGACTTAGAGTGTAGTTTATCTTTTAATTTAATTTAATTTAATTAGGTTATAAAAAGTTAATAATTCAAATGTAATCAATCTGAACTTGAATTGACCCAAATTGAATTATCAAAAACCAAAACAATCAGAATTTAAAAAATTATAAATCTGAAATGATCCAAATTAAAATTGTTCGAAAATTTTAGAACTTGATCCAAATTACTCCGCTCAACAAGTCTCAAAATTCTATTTTTCTAGGTGTTTCATGTCTAAAACATAAAAAATAAAATATAATTCTTAAGATATTAAAAGTATATAAAATAAAAGAAACTACATCATTAATCACTAAATTATGTGTAATTTCTCATTTTGTTCACTTAATTAAAAAAAATACAACTTGATACTTGAACTATTCAAAAGTTTTTATTTAAGTCACTAGGTTGTTGAGCTTTTTTTTTTAAAAGTTTTGCAAGCGAGCTCTAATAAATATTTCAATGATTGATTCGATGGATCAATATTCATTGATAAGTAGAAGAACATATATACCTTAGATCCAAGTCGATTTGACGGTCAATGTCGGAGATCGAAGAAAAAAATTGTTTGCATTTTGATTTTTAGATTTGTGACATCCAAAGTTGTTTCATAAAAAAAAAGAACTATAGAAAAGAAGAGGAAAGAGAGCTTGCGATTGGTTTAGGCAACGCGAACAAAGAAAGCCATATAGCATCGATTTTAATAGCCCAGTGACTTAAAATAAAAACTTTTGTATAATTTATTGGTCAAAATAAAAACTTACCCATAATTTAATGACTAATAGTATTTTCAAATTCATCCCATCAAAATTTAAAATTTACCTTATAAAATTTAAAAGTAAAAATGTATAACAAAACAAGGTTTGGAAATTAGATAGGTTAGCAAATATGTCCACTAGGCATCTTTACTTTTAATAATGAGACAACGAAAGACAATCTAACAACTGATTTACTCAAAACCTCTTAAACAAATACTATTCCACTCTCACTCTTTTCTTTTCTTTTTTGTCCTTTATTCAATATATATACACACATATATGTATATGAAAGAGACACCCACAAGTTCATGTCTGCAAATTTAAGCTTAGAGACAAAGATAAAGCTTATAAGTGAAAAAGAAAGGCCAATCTCCCACAAGTACTCGAGTATATATATATATACACATACATATAGGGAAGTTTTGAGTCAACTTCTATAGATGAATGTAGGGGCAAACCCCAGGATTGTGCGAAAGAAAAGCTTAGATTGAATGGTTAATTTTTTGAGAGGATCAAAATGTAATTTCATTATATGAACTAAGGGAGCTAAGGCTTTTGCTTGTCCCTTTGAATCAGGGGGCGAAGTTAAAAATTTTATTTGAGGGGGTTGAGATAAAATTATAATATTTTGAAATGACCAAGGTTGATGATTTTGGTGTTCAAACGCTTAAATTACATTATTAATTTTTTTGAAGGGATCAAAAATGTAAAATTTCTATTTATTTAAGAACTAAAAGACTTAGTTTATCTTTTATTTTCTTTCAAAAGATTTCAATTTTTTATACGAAGTTTTTCTAATTAGTTAATTTTTTTAGATAATTACGTTTATTTTATTTAAATTTAGATTTATTTTTTAATTTAATGTATTATTTATTTTATTATTTTTTCACATGTAATTATCTTATTGGGTTATCTAAGTAATAAATTACATCTCATTAAAAATATTCCACATATAAAATTCTACATCATTCCCGTTAGTTTTTTTAATGGTACTTTCATGAAATCTATTAGGAAAAGTAGATTGAAAAAAAAGAACAAAGGTTGATGGCAAAAAAAAGGCTAAAAAATACAATCAGGACCATTTTGACAAAACATGTAAACGTTAGTGGCCAAATTTGTCATTAAGCCTTAAAACTATAATCTCTTGGGTTTATTACCAAAACGAATGTACTGGATTTTCCCTATATTTTATACAAAAATATAAAAAAATATAAAATTACCCTCAAAATAATATTTGTTATTTTGTAAGAATAATGAATTTTTGTTAATTTTACAGATGAATTGATATTTATTTGATGGGTGACGCCAACTTAATCAAACTTTTAAATAACAGTATAGATAATAAATTTTAAGAAGGGCCTAGAAAACAAATTTTTCTTCATTTATATTTGAAGGACTAAAAAAACTTAAATTGAGCTATTAATATCTGAACCACTCCTTGATGAACGATATAATAATAAAAAGATTTCGATTTAAAAAAAAAAGTATCAAAATACTACACATTAACTATATCTTTTAAAATCAAATCAAATCAAACCGTTATGTATAATTATAAATGACAACCTATGATTCCCATATTTGTGAAATAGAAAGACAAAGATGAAATAAAAGTGAGATTAAACATAATGAAAAAGATCCCAAAGGTTGATTAAAGAGAATGTTTGTTTTAAATTGTAGTGGATTGATCATGCTTCTCATGATTATAAGTCAACTTAATTATATAAAAAGAAAATTAAGTGTGTTAATTTAAATGTGGGGATGCTAATCATTAAAAAGGGTCACATTTTAGAATCCCATTCTTATTATTGATTTGGTATAATATAAAGTTTTATGGACTTCTTTGGTTGTTGGACTCATCATTGCTCATCAACAACTTAAAACCTTGCTTTTTAGTAACATTTTATATCATCCTCCACTTGGAACATTGGTTCTTTTTATTTCTTTTGTTTTAATTTTTGGGTTTTTTTTTAATGTTTTAAAATTATTTAGGCAAGTCTTGTAGGGAAAGGGATAAAGAAGATGAAAAAAGGTAAAAAAAAAATTGTTAGAAAGGGGTCTATGTTGGAGGATACAAAATTGTTAATTCCTTATTTAGAGGATTATATATGTCTTAAAGAAATTAAGGATGTGTAGGTTCGAGACAAGAAAATCGAACATCAGTTTAATTATTTAGGAGAAAGTAATTGAAATCACCCGATAACTTTTGTTTTGTAAGTTAAAGTAATTAAACCAACTTAATTTAATGAATTCGCTTGATGATTCAATTGTTGTTAATGTAAGAAGATGTGTGTTTAAATGTGCTGAAACGTATTATCTTCCTATATATGGATTGGGAAGGGGCTATGAATAATTTTAGACATTTTATTAAAAAAAGTAGATATAATCAAAACTTATAATTATACATAATGGATGTACCATAGGATTAGGTTTCATTAATTAGGTTGGGTGGATGTAGGTATTTAGCTAATTTGGTTATGGGTTGGTTATGGTAATAGCGTTATTAAATTTATTGAATGGGTAGGATGGATCTAATTGAGTAAATAGAAAATTGATAATTATAATCTACTTAAACCAAACTAGATTTAATTGGTTAGATTTAATCGACCAACATCAATTCATCAAGTAAGTTAGTTAAAACCAACTTTTATGAATCCTGATTCTAAGTTTCGGAAGTTAGTTTGGCTTAGGGGGGAAGCCAAAAATTTTTTTAAGGGGGCCGGATGAAATTTTAATTTTTTATAGTTTATATCTTTATAATTTGTAAAGAATTAAATCGAAATTTTATAATTTTAGGGGGACCAAAGTGTAATTTTACCTTTACTAATTTAATTTTTTTAAAAAAATTTAAGAGCCTAAAAAATAATTTTACATTTTGGGGGGGGGGGGCCGGGGCCCATGCTAGCCCCCCTGGCTTCGCCCCTGGTGGCTTAGAGGTGTTCATGAGTTAGGTTAGGCTAAAGTTTAGCTCCAAAAAGCTTCAAACTTGAATTCGAGTACGACCCACCTAGGCCCACCAAACAAGCCCTTTTTTATTTAAAAAATAATAAAATTTTTATTTAAATTTAATTATAAAAATATTAATTTGAATATAAATAAAAAAACTATTTTATGTTTTTCATTATTTATAAATAGTAAAACGGACCAACCCAGAATAGGTCGGGTCAATTAGACTACCTAACTCATGAACACCTCTAGTTTGGCCCGATCCATGGATGTTTACTTGGAAGGATAACATGGTTTTTATATTTGTTTTGTTGTGTAGGCCCATTGGGTCATGTAATTTACTAGTAAATAAATTGAGCCTGTAGTAAATATAAAAGCCCAATAAGATCATTTATAGTATAGGCCCATGGGCGCATAACCCATATTTGAACACAAAAGCCCAAAAGGGTAAAATTGTAATTATAAAACCAAAGACTACATTATTCAACTTCGTAAGACGAAAAACTGAAGGCGGTTTCTCATGCGATCTGGCCCACCAAATAACCGAATCAAAGATACCCAAAACACCCCAAATATTAGTCAATTATTACAACGAAAACCTAATTACCAAACATTGATTGAAAGGGCTTAGAACGTAATTGACCAATAACAAACTAGGTCCCACTTAAACAGAAGTCAACCAAAGTCAAAAAAGACAATAAGAAAAAAAGAAACGTCACCGTTTTGAGAGGATATAACGGTCATTTTGTTAAAGAACACCGAGAAAAATGAATATTTTGCAGTTGGGCAGGTGGTTAACAATAAAGGAGCAAAAAAGGAAAAAAAAAATATAAACTGAAAAAAGAAAAGCCCCAAAATATGGAGGATGAAAAAGAAAGCAACCGTCAAGACTCGCCGGCGGCTGGTGGTAGTGGTTCTGGTAGCGGTGGTGATGAGTTGGAGCTTATTGTGGCTGAGTCGGAGCTTGGTGGCGGTGGTGGCAGTGGTGTGGGTGGTGGTGGCGGGAGTAGTAGTAATAATAATAATACAAGAGTGAAAGGGCCGTGGTCACCGGAGGAAGACGCGGTGTTGAGTCGGTTGGTGGCGAAGTTCGGGGCGAGGAATTGGAGTTTGATCGCCCGAGGAATTCCGGGTCGGTCTGGGAAATCGTGTCGGCTTCGTTGGTGTAACCAGCTTGACCCTTGCCTTAAGCGCAAGCCTTTCACTGGTAATTTTTTTCTTCTTTTATTTGAATGAGGATTTGGATTTTTTTAGTTTGGGTTTTGGTTGTTCTTAAATGGGTAGTTGTTGGTTCTTTGTTTTTTTTTTATTTTTGATTTAGATAGTGAAAAAAGATTGTGTTTTTATTTATGTTTTTCTTTTTCCTTTTTTTTTTTACATTTGGATTAATGTTTGATTGATTCTGTTTGGTTTTGTAGTTGGTTTTAAACAAATGCTGCAGCTGTTCCAAGTTTTGTTGGATTTTGGTACTTTATTTGTTACATTGTATTGTAAAGGCTGTATCTTTGTTTCTTAGTAGGAAATTTAAGTTCTAGAGTGTGATATCTATTAGTCCTTATTGAAAATTGTTGTCTTATCGGCTTGTTCCAGTTCACGAAGATGTATTCAGTACAATGCCTGTTATCGAGAACACCATTGGTATTCTTTTCTTATGCCATTGGAAGCGAGTTGAAGCTGAAATCATCGCTATCGCCATATGCCAGTTCATTTTACTTTTAACCCTTTTATGCTACATGTCGTATACTTAGAATAATGCATCTTTGCCTACTTGATCTTAGCTTCAAAGTTTAATAAGAAGATGATAGGATGTATGTAGGTCTTATGTTTGTATCTTGAAAGTCTTTTTTAAGCTCAACTGCCATTGCTTTTCCTTCTCGTGTGTAATGAAGGTGTCTTTGGGTGCCATCGGAAGTTAGTTGAAGCTGAAACGATCACTCCAACCCACAATCTCACAAAAGAATGTTTGGGGTTATCGAGGGTAATATGTACATTTTGGGAGATAAGTATCATATTGTTTGTTAATTATTCCCGGAGAGTGGAGATAAAGTCGGTGTGGTGTATGTAGAACAATGCATCTTTGCCTACTCGATCTTAGTGACAGATTTCTATTGCCTTATGCAATGTGTAAATCATCACTTAGAGCAACACTCCCTAATTTCAGCTTCCATTTCATTAACGGACTGGAGTCTTATCATACTAATGTTTGTGGTCATGCGTCCGAGTTTGCCTTTATGTTATGAAACTTAAGAGTTTTTTTTGGAGACGAGTCAGAGGTTTCATTCTTGCTGTCATTATGCCGCTGTTAGAAAAGATGCCGTAAAAGTGAATATTTTCTGATAGGAATTTCAACTATGCAGATGAAGAGGATCGAATCATAATTTCGGCTCATGCAATCCATGGCAACAAATGGGCTTCGATAGCAAAGCTCCTTCCAGGTAGAACTGATAATGCTATTAAGAACCATTGGAACTCTACGTTAAGACGTCGATGCATGGAGCTAGGTAGGTTTAAGCCTGGACCAGCTGATACGATGGAAGATGGAAGCTTTGAGAGAACAAAAGCTTCCTCGGAAGAAACACTTTCGGTCGGAGATATAAACCACTTCAAACATCTTGAAGGAAGAGATATGGTGATGGACGATAGACGGAACTTACAAGAAGACAAACCTCCGATACAAGAGGAACAGTTTGCCATTGAACCGAAAAACCATCCTGCCGTTTGTCGTCCAGTTGCACGTGTTAGTGCATTCAGCCGTTATAACACTCCAAGCAGTTCTAGAACTGAATCTGGAATGACAAGTAGAATCCCGGTGCAAGGGCCTCTGGCTCAATCATCCAGGCCAGACTGGGGAGTTGGAAAAATCCTAGAAGATCTTCGTTGTGAACCCGTCATTCCCTTGCGATGTGGTTTCGGTTGCTGTTCAACTCCTTGTGGGGGTCATTCCCGTACTTCCTTGTTAGGGCCTGAGTTCGTTGACTATGAGGAGCCCCCCATTTTTTCAAGTCACGAACTAATCTCCATAGCAACCGATTTGAACAATATCGCATGGATAAAAAGCGGTCTTGAGAACAGTTGCGTTAGGATCCCGAGCAATTCAACAAGCCAGAGAATGTCTCAAGTATCGGATAGACACACAAAGAGTGACCCTATGTGTTTCAGCGATGGACAGAGCAAGTTGACCGGAATGTCAACGGAAGTTCTACCTACACAAACGTGTACAATGCGATCTGAAGTCGAGGGTTTGAGCTAAAGATGATGAAGAATCAATATATATAAAGGAGTGACCATCTTGCTCTTAAAATTTTTTTTGACCTATGGTTTTTCGTATTGGAGGGTATAGATTGATATATTGCTGAGTTGTTTATATATATATATATATTACAGTATGCAAAACTCCATATTTGATCTCTTCTGATAAAGAGATCATGAATTTTGGTTTTAGGTGAAGATATGTAAAATATGTTTCTCAATAATTAACCTAATGTTTGCATTTTTCTTAGCTGTTTTTTTAGGTAAAATGCTTCTTAATTTTAGATTAAAGTCAGCTATTAATCTTTGTTGTTTGCTAAAATTGTGAATTTAGCCTCGATATTTTAATTTGATCATTTTTAGTCATTATATTTTTTAAAATTTAAATTTTTAGTCCTTTCCAAATAATAACCATTAAATTTATTCAATTAAGTTTTGATATTGACAAAGTTTGATGTGAGAAACATAGCTATCATATGTATAATGCTGTATTAGCTCTTTATTTTCGCATATTGCTAGTTAAAATTATGGAGACTTAAAATTTACAACTATACGTATAGTACAAAATTAGTAATTAAATTTAACTAAACAGATTTAGCTACTATCGTTCGGGTTGGGATTAACATTTCAAAACTCGAAAAGCATAGAGACTAAAATTGAATAGCTCGAAAAATATAAGAACTAAATTTGATTAAATTATATGGATTAAATGTACAAGTTTTACAAGGTACAGAGACTAATAGCAAAATTTAACCTTTTTTTTTTGTACATTTCAATGTACAAGATATCTTTTAATAGTAATCATATTGGTAAAACAACCATGAAAGTTTGTATTAAGAGTTATATTGTATTTTGTCGTCTTTACTAAAAATGAGTAAATCAATTTTTATATATTAGATCAAAGAGGAAATTAACATTTTCTATTAAAAGTTCGATTCATTTATATTTTTAAAAACTAGCATGACCAATAAAATAATTAAACAATAACACGTAGCATACTACCTCATACTAAAGATAGATAAAATTTTTAACAAATAGATTAATTTACATTTAAATCTAAAATGCAAAAATTAATCAATTAATTTTTAATGAAGAGAACAAAATATAATTAAATACTTAAAATCGTTATAGGTAAAGATAATTCATGTAAATTATATATTTATAAAGTATTGTGTTTTTAATCTACACTTTTTTGTTAACCCTAATGTTGTAACCAAAAATGTAAAAGAACTGACCAATCATATCATGAGACAGTAGTTATAGGGTCAGTGAAGACAAAGTTCTTGGAGCTGCTCATTATCTTCTGGAAAAATGAAATACCTTCTGGATAAGGTTATAGCATCTAAAAATAGGTATTTTTTTTAAAAATTTGGTCCATCAAAATTCTTTTATATTAATCTTGAAATTTATTTTTTTTTCTATTTTAATTCATGCATGTTTATATAAAATAATAAATTTTTAAGTAACAACCTTAGAAAAAAAGTTAATGTGAAAAAGAAAATTCAAGGATTAAATTGAAAAATAAATTCAAAGAGAGAAAGTTGTTTTTATTTCAAGATAAAATGCTTTGATTTTATCATAAATACTAATCTTTAAAAACTTAATTGAGTTGGTGTCACTCTTTAATCGGGCCACCAACTCAGTTAAAAAATCGATAAAAATATACATATGGTAGAATTTAAATCTACACTAATTACATTAGGAAAACTTTTAATTTATCACTAGGCTAAAACTTTGTTTTGATATTTTTATTTTATTATGAATACTTTATTATCTCAACATTGACTCAAGATTGATGGCAACACTATGATAAACAATTTATTCTATCCTTTTCATTTTAATAACGTACATATTTTATGCATTATTATTAATTAATTTCAAACTATACGTTTTATTATTTATTATATATTATTTTTAAATAGATATTTGTATTCTAAATTTATGGTTTTCATGTTCATACATGTGTAGTGGTAAAAACAATAGGCTAGCAGAAGCCCCAATCCTCTAAAATGATTTTTTTATTATTATTTAAAAATTTTTATAATTTATAAAATTTTAAATTAGTAATAATAAAATTATACATTGACGTTTAAAAATGATAAAAATTTGATTTAATATTTTAAAAATTATAAAAATATAAGTTATTAAAATTGTGAAATTACATTTTTACTATCATAAAAAGAATACAATTTAATTCCGATAAAAAAACTTTTTTATTACACTTAGGGTTAGTTTGAATGGGCAGTGGGGTGCGGTGCGTTTAGCTTACTTTTTGTTTCACGATATAGTGTAACTACAATATCTAATCTTACTATCACCACTATTTTTACGCTAACCGCGAAGAAACGCACAGCATATAACATAAAAAGTTTAGGTGAAAGATATTGGTCCTAAATTAGGGTAGGTTATTGGTTTTATAAAAAAGGTTAAAAATTTTGTTTATTAAATGAAGAATTAATTAATGCTCGACTAATTAAATTAATAATGTTTCTGTATATAATTATCTATGGTAGCCGATTAAGTCTTAATTCGATTAGCATGAGCATTATTGTTAACGTAGGAGAATGTGGGTTCAAGTATATAAAAATATATTATCTTTTTATTTATAAATTAAAAAAAAACTATACCAAATTTTAAATATTACGTTAAAAAATAAATGCGATCAAAATTTATAATAAAATTATTTAAGAAATTATCGGTGATAGCACTAAAGGAGACAAAGCAAGAGTCTTGACAAACTTTTTATATAATTTCTCTAAAGATTGTAAGATTATAAAAAAAGTCCATTGTTTTTAAATTCTGGAAAAGTGAGAAGAAGAAAAGCAAATTGATTAGGTGTGAAGGGTGAATAGTGATGGATAGGGGTGTGATTCACTTTTTATGTTCTCAAAAATTACAATAATGTAGGGTGGTGGCAGGCCGTGTCTGCCGCTGTTTTTGTCTTTGACCCAGTCGTGAAAACACCCATCAAAATCCATCCTTTGAATACTGACATTATTTTGTCACTCTCAATTTAAAGTTGATAGATTTTTTTGGTTCATCAAACAAAGTAATACATGCATACAACCAATCTATTTTATGTGCTGTAATCTCTTCTTAAATTGTGATCATAATAGAAGGGTTAAATCAACAGTTAGGTGAAGTGTGACTGTTACACATTTTATTTGTTTATTTTATGGTTGAAAGTTCGATTTTTAATTACGAGAATGAAGTATATTTTATAGTTAATTATTTAGGTTTTTGGAAAGTATATGTAACGAATGTATTAATTATTATTGTTGATGATGAATAAATTGGTTACAACAAAAAAAAGAGTTAAATCATTTTTGGGTGATTAAATTTAGTAATTATTCTCATATTTTTGTCTAAGTTGATCATTGAAACTGACAATTATTCTCATACAGAGTATAAATTTCTTTTGATTTAAGTTAATCATCAACATTTTTTTGAAAATCCTAAAGTTCAGATCTCAGTGTGAAACTTAGGAAAAAAATCCGCCATTGCTGGCCATAGGTTCCATTTTGGATATTTTCGGTTGCTTCTAACAATGCCTTGCTATGGTATAAACAAAATTTTCAAAATCAGATCAATAATCAAAAACTAATAAAATATTATTTCGGTTGAATATATTATTAAAAATTCATAAAAATAAAAATATTTAAAAAATAATTAATTTTAAATTTAATTTAATAATTTTTTAAAATCGATATCTTAATTAATTTTTAATCCAATTGATGGATCCAAACGCATTGATTCGAGGCGAGCATGCTTAAAAGTACTTGAGAAGATATTATTAAATTGTGGTACACTTTTTAATTATTATTATTTGTTTGTATTGATGAGGTGCCATTTCTTAGTTAAATTTTTATCTTTGCACTCAATTATTATTTTTCTATAAAATCAATAAATTTCTTTTTCAAAGTCGAGAATACCCTATGTAATTATAAAATTTTATTAAAAAAAAGGGGTAGTTTCGGAATTTCTGCTTAGGATTTTTGGGATGTGTGGCATCAAAATCAAATGATGTGTAATTAAAACAATAGCCCTAAGAGAAAAAGGCAACCAAGCAAAGACAAAACACACTTACATATATAGAAAACATGATTGCTTCATTTGGGTCACTTCAATGAACTACTTTCATCATATTAGTTTTTTATAGTAAAAATATTTAAAAAAACAAATAATCCAATTTTTTACGTATTAAATTAAAAAATAAATAATTTTTTTATTAAAATTTTTATCTATATTTATTATTAAAAATTAATTATGTACGTTAAAATGAAGTACTTTAATTGTTTGATTATTTTATCAACTAATTTAGTTTTACTTAAAAATAGATGAAATTTTTAATATAATAGATCAATTTACTCTTCGAATAAAATATAATTTAACTTATAATATAAAACCCTTTATAATACTTTTATCGTATGTTGATTGATTTAAGTTTGAATGATGTGAATTAAAAAATTACTTGAAGTAAATTTTAATATAGTTGAGAGGGGTTGATTCTTTTAGAGAAAAAATTCGAAATGTCATCTGTTAGACAAGTGATCGAACCTCTAACAATAATTAATATCAAGCTCGAGTGTTTGTGCTTAATTTTATCATCGAATTTTATTTATTGATTTCGATAAAAACTTCAAAAGATTCATGGAGTGGAAGTACCTCACCACCACCACATTTGTGAATAAAATGAGTATTAAGGCGCTCTCATTTCGTGAATCTCGCAATGCTATCGTCGGAATTAAAAGATAAAATTTGAAAATAAATTTAACTATAGACACCCTAAACTTAATACCAACCATTGTTGAATTTACCCGATTATCCAACAAATATTACTTTAAAATTTTCTGCCAAGTTGGTTTATAGAATATTTTTCCTTCAAATCTATGTATATTTCTACATGAGATCTTTTCTTCTTGTTCATGGTTCTCTCTCTTTGTTTCACAGAGAGAGAAAAGAGGGACAACACCAACCATTCTTAAAACAGTGTTTACCAGCCAAAAGAAAAAGCCTCTGTAAAACAAACAGAGCTACTAATGCATAGTTAAACTCAACTAGCTTTACTGTCGGAAAATTTGATGAATTTTTTGTTTGTAAGAACAATTACATGAAGATTCAAAAACTGGGTCTTAACCAAAATGGAACAATCTTTACCAAAACAACCCCAAGGAGTCATCATCGCCATTGATGTTGTTGATGAAGGAACAGAGCAACAAGAAGGAAACCTGACAGGTAACGAGGAACAAGAAGACAGCAGCCGTCACTGTTCTTCTTCTTCTCTGGAACTGGATCTTGAGTCTGGGGTATTGTCTGAAACCAAGTCACATTTAGCAAAAGAACTGGAAAGAGATTGCAGGATTTGTCATCTCACTTTGGACCCGATCAACCATGAATCTGGTGTTCCTATTAAGTTAGGTTGTTCTTGTAAGGATGATTTGGCTGCTGCTCATAAACATTGTGCTGAAGCTTGGTTCAAAATCAAAGGAAACAGGTAAGTAATTCATCAGACATTGTCACCGTCTTTTGTCTTTACTGTCATGATTTATGTATATCTTGCTTGAATCTTCAGTGATTTTTGGGACTGAAATGGAAATGCAAGGGCTTTATGTAACTAAATTGAAAAAGTGGTCAAAACAATGGTGGATCCATGATGTTTATTTTAAGGTTATTTTGGTTCTGTTTTTATTTTTGCCCTTTTTGACCTTTTTTTATGTTTTTATTTTTGGTTTTGTTCTGTAAGAAAAAAAGTTGAGGAATCTTTTGTTGTTAATGGCCCGGAAATACAATGGGGGAGAATATATAATCAGAGAATATTTTTTCTCTGTTTTCTTAGATTATTAAGTAAGGACTTTAGTTTTGAACATCGAATTTGGTTTTTTTTAAGAATTATTTATCATATGGTATTATTGTTTGATTATTTTGTTAGTTATGATAGTTTTTAACATTATGATTGAATAAAATTTTTAACAGAAAAGATGAATTTGCTATTTAATCTATAATATATAGAGATTAATTTATCTATTTTTTAAATAGACCGGAAAAATTGCAAGTACAGCTGCCTCTATTATACTTTTTCCGAAAGTGGGTTTATCTTCAAAGGTGCAAATAATCAACATATTCATTCTATATTACTTCGATCCTTCATTTTTTCCTTGAAATATCCGTGTTTAACACTTGTGTATAATGTATAACTAGACTTTAACTACGTGGTCTCGATGCTGTTTATTGCCTTAGCATCTTTGTGTTTCATTTTTCTTGAAGTAGTCGTGTTTGATACATTCTAAACATATTCCGACATGGTATAAGTGTATGATCTTTCAATGTATGGAAAAAGTTAAGCGGAAGCTTGTGTAATTGACATTTACTCTCAAATCCGAGTAACATAGATGAACAATCTGTATCTTATATGTTTCAATGTCTCATTATCTCAGAACTTGTGAGATTTGCGGATCAACAGCTTGGAATGTTGTTGCTGCTGCAAACGAAACCGACACGATGGAGCCATGGAACGAACCGAATGATTCTGCAACAACAGCAGCAACAACGGCTCCCGTTTCCATTCATGGTGTGGAAACCCGAAACTTTTGGCAAGGTCATCGGTTTCTAAATTTCCTGTTAGCCTGTATGGTTTTCGCCTTTGTTATCTCTTGGCTCTTTCACTTCAATGTACCATCTTGAAATGCTTTGTATCCAAGCTTGCGGCACCTGTTTACGGTACGATGATCAAGATGGTGCCTTGACATGCCTCAAGGTTTTACAATCGAGCTCCATTTTCGGGTACTCACGATAGTTAAAACCGTAAGCATGATGTTTATATTAGTATCGTCGAGATTGAATGAAAGTGTGTAAGTTATGGTTTTTGCTGGGTTTAAATTCACACAAGCAAGGTTATCAAACGCTTTGTAGTTTATGTTTTGCATATTGAAGCTTGTTTACAACAAATGCTTTTTTTTTTGAATGTGGTAAAAGCAATTATGATGTTTGTGAGTTGTATTTGTGAAGGAAATGTAAATAATTTTTGTATTGAATTTGGTGTAAATATTTTATGGTGTACTTGGCGGAAAGCCGCTTCGTTGTTGTCGGTTTTCTGCCACCGTCTTTCCCTCCCTCCTCCCCTTTTAATTTTCCTTTTTTCTTCGTCATCTCTAGAGTAATTCTCTTTTGGTTTTGGTTTGGGTGGTCTGGTGACCCTAAAGGGCGATGCAAGTGGTGACAAAGGGCGGTGCAAGTGGTGACAACAAAGTTTTTAGAATTAAACAGGTGGTTGAATCGATTAAGTTATTGATTTTTGGTTTAATTGATTTTTTAACTTGGTTCAATCAGTTAATACTAATTTGTAGGTCAACCGATTCAACTTCTCTTTGGATTGATACCCTGATTGATTTAATTTGGTTTTGAAAACAATGGGTTATGGCACTGAGGTCACTTTGGGGATGCTGTGTTGCCTCCTTGTCAAGGGGATGGATTGAGTTCCTTGGGGCTCATTTCCCACCTGATGTAGAACTTTTTGAGGAGGGACCAACGTTGACAATGACACTGTCAAGTCCTCAGACAATGGATGGGTGGTTGCTTGAGCCGCTAGGGATGGTGATGGGCGGCAACACTGATCCTTGGTTGCCTTTTCCTTTTGTTGTGTTTTACTTATTTTTAAGGCTTTGCTTTCTCTATTTTGAAAGGCTCTCTTCAACCCAACCGTTGCTGCGCCAATTAAGAGTCTCTCCCGTAGACTTACCGCTCACCAAGATGCCATTGGCACCTTTTTAGATTTTCACTCCACTGTACCATTATGATCCAACCCAAAAAATATGACCTTTTAACCTAAATGACTTAAACTCATTATTCGAAACCAAAGACTTGATTTAAATTGATTCAAGTCAAAATTAATTTGACCCACCTAATCAATAAATCGACAAATAACTTGATCCGACATCCATCCAAAGTATAATTTATATCTATATATTGTTTTCATAAAATGGGGAAAAATTTTACAAAATATATTGTAGAAAAAAACTAAGGTCTCAAATACACAAAACTTGGCATTTTTCATATGCTGAGGGCTACAAATTGGATACATATTATAGTATCAATATTTACAAATTAATATTACAAGGAATTCAAATTTAAAACAGTTCATCATCATCATCATCATCTGAGGATGATATATCGTCACATTCATCAACATCAATGGCAACAATTTTGGATCCATGAACCCTACTAGAGCGATCGTTTCTGAGCTTAAACGGCAACCGTACGTCACTTGGGACGATCCCGAAACCTTCCTCTTCTGTCTTCAAATCCCCGGGGGGCAAAAAGCAATCCGTCGACAACCCTTTGATGTTAAAATCGACTTCTTCAATTGTCCAAACCTCTTCCATCCTAGTCCTCGAATGACTCTCGGAGTTCTCCCCGAACCGGAACAACGAGACATGAGTGTGGCCAGCATGCGCGATGTTGATAGCATCTACGGTTCGGTAGTCTTGGATAGAGGACTCCATTGTTGTTTCCCAAAAGACACCATCGTTCCCCGGGGATTTGATACGTAAGAGATGGGAGTCTTCGAGTTGGATCAAGAGACCGGTTCTTTGGCTAAAGCAACCCCAAACCGTGTGACGAATGATCTCTACGTTGCTGCTGCTTCGAGCTCGTAAAGCCGAAGGTTCGGCCTCCAGTTTTAGGACGAAACAGTCTTCGTCATCGATCGTTTTCTCACCAACACAAACCGAATTCGTGAACAGATTTGCCGTCGATCGCGGATCAAGACCCTACCAAGTGGCATGAGATGATATTTAGTAAACAAAATTAAACTGAAAGACGACAAAATCATAAATTATGTATCTCATACGAGTATCAGACATGAGTAAGTCCGAACTTACCATGCCATAGACCAGATTGAAGTGGGTCATATTGCAAGTAATAGGTCAAAAGTTTATTAATAATTGTTCACATGAAACACTGACCCAAATTCTCAAAAGCAAAATAGATTATTTTTGCCTTTGAATTTTATAAAATTATAAATTAACCATGTAAAATCATAAAATTTTAATTTAATCTTTAAAGATTAAACATGGAAATCAGTGAAAAGTGCAAAACTAAAATGACCCAAATCAATTAACAACCCGAATATGTCGGATCGAATGATGAAGAAAGGTTTGATCCGATTCAATACCTGTAAGAACCGCCGGAGGGGTCTAGGTGGACCTCTAGAAGCATGAGAATGGTGCCAAGGTGTTTGTCTCCAAGCCACTTTCCCATCGCTACCGGCACTGATTTTACAGCCGGAAACCACCAGTTCAAGGCACCAAAGCTCCGGCCTTTTTTGCCACAAAACGAAACCACCGACCTCACCACCGCCGCCGTGCCGCAAATTCCTCACCTTAACAACCTTACTATTCACACTGCCTTCACCGGCACTAAACTCCGAAGCAGCCATTTTCACTTTCCCCATAGCATACATACTATCAATACACCCCAATGCCTTTTCACCACCAACCGCAGCAATGTATTGTTTCACTATATATTTCGCCATTGAAGCTTCCTACAAAATGAAACAAAACCCAAAGTTCATAAACATAAAAAAAGACAAGATTTTGATTTGGTAATGTTAAAGTTTATAAATCTTCTTACAATGGGATGATCTTTTATGTTCTTGGTAATGAAATGATCATTATGATTGATAGGGAGAGGGATCAATGGAGCACCAATAACACCAAGCAAGAGTTGAATCTCTGTGTTCCTACCACCAAAAACAGTCACCATTGAAGGTCTTTGTTGTTCGGTGTTTGGTTTTAAAGTCATCCATGATTTCATGTTTTGCCATGATCGGTGATTGCTTGTCTTGTTTGAAACAAACATTTCTTCAGGGATTGGTACTTCCAAGACTGTTTCCAACCCATCTGGGAGATCATAATTTGGACAAAGTTTCCTCATTTGATGAAAGAAAAAAATGGGGGCTTTTGTGTGTGTTTTGGCACTGAAAAATAGGAGAGTATGAAAGTAGTAAAGAAGAGAGGATTGGGATGAGAGGGAGATAAAAAGAGGAAGAAGATAGCTGGTGAACAATGTACATCAACAACCGACCACTTTGGTCCCTTTGTAACGTGGTTTGCTTTGTCCCTGTCGTGTTTGCACGCTTTTATCTCTCTGTCTTTGTTTCAAGCATATATATATATATACACACAGAAATATTTCTCAAATCTTTGGTTAATCAACAAATATACATGTATGTGTTTATATATATATAGTATTGTTAGCTTTTGTATTCTAACTTAACACCCATGTTATATTAAGTAACTAATTTTAAACCAGTCAATGGATCTGATTTTTAATTTAATTGTAAAATTTAATCATATCAGTCTTGAATTTCTTCTAATCTAAAATGATTTAAATAATTAATCCGGAATTAATTCAATCCAAAATGACTAAAATTTAAAATTATTTTAATTTTATAACTTTACAAAATTTTAAAACTTAAATTAATTCAATCTAAATTAATTTGACCCAAAATCTAATATAATCTACCTAATTCACAAGTTTATATTACTTTATTTTTATCTATTTATTAAGTTTTTTGATGTGCTAGTCTTTTTTAATCCGATTACTAGGATTTTTGATGTCTTGAAAAGGTTGATAAAGGTTCAAAATTCGATATTTAACATATGCTAATCACTTTTTATTTGATTATTAGGGTTTATTTTTATGTTTCGAGAAGGTCGATAAAAGTTTAAAATCTGATATTCAACATATATTACTCACCTTTTTATTTGATCATTAGGACTTCTGATGTCTCAAGAAAATTGATAAATATTCGGAATTTAATATACTTAAAAGTTAAATAAAACTAAACCTATTTTTACTCAATTTGTATATTTTAATATTTTTTTTATCTACATTAATTATGTACTTCTTTCAATGTTTTCTTAAGACCGTTGTACTTAATCCATAAGAAAAAAGAAACCCTTTTTCAAGCTTTTTGACTTATAAAAACAGATAGAAAATGAAGCTGACATTCACATTGGATTACATTAAATTTTTTTTTTTTGGGGTGGGGGTGGTTTGATCCTTTAATTTATTAACATTTTTAAATTTCTGAGTTTATGTGAACTAAAAAACAAGAAAGTCAATGGGAAAATACGACAATTACAAGTAACCCAATATAGAAAAATCCTGCAAATTAATTTAAAATTTAATTCAATTGTGTTATTTTCTCTTAAAGGAACTTCCTTTTCAAAAAGGTTGAAACTTGAAAATGAAAGCCTGGCAGAATAAGATGTATCTCGACTCACCAATTTTCAGTTAAAAGGGTCCTACAATTTTTGGACTTCAATTCAACAAGGAAATATTTTTTTTGGTGTAATTCTAAATTTCATCCATTTATTTTATTAAAATTGAAAAATTAGTTTAATTGGATAATTATTGCTTGAAAGTCAGAACTTTATATGCAATAAATTAGTTAAAATCAATTATTTAAGTTCTCGTACTTGTCAATAATTAGACTAACTTCTCAATTTTCTTTATAATACGTAGTTCAATTGGGCAACATTGTGAAACCTTGTTCTTAAATTGTACCTGAAAATTAGCGGTTCAACCATTTACATACTCGTGTTTATCAACAACGGATTAACTTATCAATGTTCATTTAAAATATGAGGACCAAAATTTGATAAATTAAAGTAAAGGGGGTTGATTTTTAATTTTAATAGAGTGAGGGATGAAATTTAGAATTAAACTTTTTTTTCCGTTTGTCCCACGTATACGATTAGATATGTATATATTGACAATTTGACATCCCAATTTCCACCATCTTTTTCTCCTAAAATTTCTCCGAAAAGGTGAAATTAAATTTTTGACAGCTATTTACTACCCGATCTTAGTTAATGTTTTGGCATAGTATTTAAATAGTTAGGTTTATATTAATTCCTTATATCAAATAAATATTTTGTTTTTATTTATATATTTCAACAAGCATAAAAAGGTTAAATTTAATGTTCATTAAAATATTATTATACCCAAATGTCAACCAATTCAACAACTTTGATTACGATATGTTCGGAATTCGTGACTATTTCTCTCGATAATGTTATTTACAAAGTTCAAATTTGAGTCTTCCCCTTAAGAGTTCAATCACCCAATCACTTACTTGCTAGCTTTGATTTATTTTAGATTATGTATTTTAATTATCAATCTGATAATGCATTGTACTGATTGATTCGAATAATTATAACTATGGTTATACTCGTATCTATACTTATAACTTTTTTATAAAAAAGCTAAAGTGTACCTAAAATTGATTAATTAGAAAAATTATTCTGTACATTATGAATAGAATTTTTGAATTCTTCAGACAAAATTTTAAAGAGTAACACGTGTCTTATTTAATAAGAAAATAAAAATATTTTAATATACTCAAATTCACGTTTTCTTATATTAACAATAATTCAGATGTAAATAAAGTTAAACCTAAATTCAAAATTCGAAGCAACAAAGCTTGAGAAACAAAAAGTTTTGGGGAAATTAAATGGATAAGAATATGCCTTTAACTTATTTTATAAATAATTAATGAAACACCTTTAATCAAAATTAAAAGGGAAAAAGTAAACTTAAACATGGCTTGTGCCACAGCATGCGACCGACAACTTGATACAATCTATTTCCCTCGGCCGCCATTGCGGTGCTATTATTCTCCAAATAAAAAATAATAATGTATTCTTAATTAGTTTAATTAATCTCAAAATTATTTATATCTTCTCAAATAATAGATTTTTATTATTATTAAGGGTAAATTATAATTAATGTCACTAAATTGTTAATAAATTTACGTTTTAGTTATTTAACTTAAAAAATTTCAATTGAGTTATTAGGTTGTTAAAATCGTTGTTGTATAGCCTTCTTTGTTTCCATTGCTTATTTTATTCGAAAACTCTCTTTTCCCTTCTCTTCTACAATTCAAATTTTTTTTCATGAATGCAAATTTGTGAACTAAAATCTAAACAAATTTTTTAAGGGGGTTGATTCACACTAGTAATCATCGAGTCGTTGTTTCGAGTTTGTTAGCTGAACTATTTTTAAAAAAAATTAATAGCCCAATAATTTAAATAAAAACTTTCAAATAGTTCAGTGACTTAAATGACAACTTTCAAACAATTTAATGACTATTTTACAGCTTACAAAATTGAGTGATCAAAATATAAACTTACTAATAGTTAGTGATCTTGGGTGTAATTCACCCTTAAAATATAATATTAACTTCATATCTTGTATCACGACAGGTGTATTGCTAAACCTTTATTAGTTATTATAATATTTTTTTTTATTTAGATTTTTTAATTAAATAAAATATGAAATAAGACTCAAGAGAATGAACCCAATCTCCCTTCAAATCCAATCATGTAATGCACGTTCATTGAAAATATTTTAATAGATTTTTATTTTTTTTATTTTGTTTTTTTATTTAGGGCTGTGGGTTTGTTTTATTACAAAAGATTCTTAGTATTTTAAAAAAAGATTTTTAATGTCTAAGATTGAGGTAATAAGACATTCTTTGCCCTGGATTGTTGGTAGTGAGGGACCTATATTATTGATCTTATTTTTTGGATTTTTGTTAATAATTTTTGGATTTTGATCATGTAGAAAAATAATTAAGGCAACAATTATATGTTTTGTTCTTATCTTTCAATTTTTCCTAATTTTTACTATTTTTTTATAAATATGTTTACGAGTTGAGTTAATTGATATATAAATTTGAAAATATTTTAAGCTATTTAAACTGAATATTTGAATTTAGTTGGACAATTCGTTTCATTATTGATATATGTATAAGATATTGGTGAAACAATTAGGTTTTTTTTATTGGTAAAGCTAAATTAGTGTAATTATCATATTTTGAATTTTAATATGGGTTACATCAAATATTATAATTTTTTTTCAAAAATTGATTATTATATATATATATATCAACAAGAAGATTGCTAGATGCAATGATGATCTTTAATTTCCTAGAAGCACTTATGTCAAATGATTTTACCTTAGGAAACAAGTGATAACCTAAACCTTCCTTTATGGATTTTTAAAAAAATAAATTGGTGTAATTTCGGTTTTAGTCCTTTTGATGTATCCGAATTTGATATTAATCTATTTTTATTATGTTATTAGTATGTCTAAAGTTGCTTTTGTTAAAATAATTTTGACTGACATGCAAATTTATTATTAGTTGAGCATAATTTGATCGAATCTCCATTTAGCTTTGATCGTGAAAACTATAAAAATAGAATAACCAAATTAAGTCAATTTAAATTAAGGAGATTAAACGCTAATTTTAAACATAGTGAAAGGACTAAAACCATAATTAAATCGAAATCATTATGCTTAACCAATATGAACTAAATTGTAAAAATAAACAAAACAAATTTTTAGAACCACATGCTTTGCCTCTTTAGTAGGGTTAAGGGAGAGACAAAAGGCATAAAATCTCTCACAATCTAGCCAAAATCTTTAGAAATCAAGTCATATAAAAATCTAATTATAAATTCATGATTCAATTTCCTTTTTGAAAAAATAATAATAATATTATTATAGAAATGCAACCCCTCGTGTAGGGTATAATAAAGCCAAGATTACATTATTTTTTCTTCAAAAAGAAAAAAAAAGGAATCCAATGAATAATAATGAGTGATCTCCCACTTATTGAGAGAAAAAAAAGTTTTGATTTTTATTTTTGTAATCATAAGTATTTCCTTGTTAAAATTCATCAAATTGGAATATGTTGATTAGACTTTCATCATGTGACGTGACATATGATTAACGAAAAATAAACTCATTGAGTTTACAAATTTTAATAGAAATTACCAGTGGTTATAATGATTGGATTAGAAATTTTAAATTGTAAGATTAGGAGGGTTGAAATTTTAAATTTTAATATATAGGGATTAAATCTCGAATTTTATAAAAGTATAAGGAGTAACAACAAATTTTAAGCTTTTTAAAAAAATTATGGATTAAATTGATAGTGTTTGATGTGTTTGGGTTTTGATTTGGAATTTAATTAAGACTAATCCTCAGCGATAATCACGGCATGTTCATAGCAACTATTGGTGTATACTGACATCAATTTGACTAATTAATCATAGGATCATGTCAAGGTAGAGCACACACACATATATATATTCTGTCTTTTGTGGAATTTAATGCAATTTAATCATAAATATTAAATATAGTAAATGTAAATAGTAAATGTAAAAATTATAGTAAAAGTAAAAAGTAAAAATCAACGGATAGTGATTTTTTTGTCTTTCCTCAACTGATAAATAATAGGATAATGCGCTTCAACGCACTCGAACCCACGTTCTCCTATATTGACAACAATGTTTATATCGATTGAGTTTAATTGATAGTGAAATTTTAAGTTAAATAAAATAAATAAAACATAAAATTAACTTATAGAATTAAAATAGTCAAAACAATAAAATAAACAATTACCTATCAAATAATTAAAACGAATCAAAAGTCGACCTAAAAAGATAAAAGATAAATTTGAAAAATTGTAATTTTAGAAATTTACCATTAGCCTAGGAGAGAATTAAGAAATTTTTTTAGTAGGAGTCGGAAATGAATTATAAATTTTTGAGAGATCAAAATATAATTTTATGATTTCATATTTTTTAAAAGAACAAAATATAATTTTTTTTCTTTTTGTGAGGGTGCTAAAATGTAAATTTACCATATATAAATTTATAATTTAATAATTTTTAAGGGGTTGAATTGTAATTTATAAATATATAAATTAAACTCAATCTTTTATAAGTTAAAGTTTCAAATATAATCCCAAATTTTGCATTAATTTCTAATATTGGAAACAGAAAACTAGTGAGTGGTTCTTCGTCAATTTCTTTTGATCTTCTCCTTGCTCCCAAGGAATCTTCTAAACCTTTTTGTTCTTCATTTCGTATAAATGATACAACTCTGTTGATTTTGATGGACTAGAATGATAAAGAAATGGGAATTTTTTATACAACAATAAACTGCTTGTAACTTCAAACAGGGCGAAGTTAGAAATTTTTTTAGAGGTTGATTAAAGTTATACAATTTCATCATTGTATTTGCATGTATGTTTGTAATAATTAAGTTTGATTGAATTCCCTGATATACCGATTTGGTAATGGTTAGAAGTTATCTTGATTGTTCTTCACATGGATAACCCTGTAATTAAGGAAAATTTCCTAAATGTATTACATGCTTTGTCTTCTTTGCTTCCTTTCCACCATAGATGACACCTGACTTGTAGAAAAACATGGTTATGAGATTATTTATATTTGCAAGTGAATTAAAAATAATATCAGAGAAAAGGAAAAGAGGAAGATGAAGAGGCCAAGATTATTTATATTTGAGAGAATTTCCATCATCAAAGCTTCCAGTTAAATCCCTTACTCGCTTTAGTTGTGTTTGTAAATATTGGTGTTCTTCCTTTCGAACTCCACATTTCGTTTCCAAACATTATCACTACAACCATAAAAACAACAATCTTAATCTCCTTCTCCAACAGCGTGTTGCTAAAACCTACACCCATGTTTTCTCTCAACTTTCGACCGAAAAGGATGAAATTTTTTTAATAAAACAAAACATTTACTTACCCTTTTTTAAGGATGATGATATTCTTGTTTATGGTGCTTGTCATGGATTATTGTGTATACAGAATAGTTTTATGGATAAGGTCATTCTTTGGAATACATCAACAAGAGAGTTTAAAATCCTTCCTCCATCATTACTCCCACACCCTTCTTTTTTGAGCCCATCAACCAATGAGTTTAAAATCCTTCTTCCACCCCGTGGTTACCTTACTTTACAACATGTCATGTATAATGATGCTGCTTTCGGATTTGATTCCGAAACTGATAACTACAAATTCATACGATTTGTTACTCTTAATTTTTATAGTGAACAAGAAATTTCAGATTTTCGTTTTGCAAGCCAAGTTGAGTTATATTCACTCAAAAGTGATTCTTGGAAGGAAATTTCCTTACCCCAACCACTAGAGTGGGGTACTTAGATGGAATTTTTTATTGGAAAATAATGATGAGGGAATATCCCGATGATAAAGATAAAGACGCGATTGTTTCATTTGACATAGCTAATGAGAAGTTTTCCATTTTACTAATGTCAGAATTTGTTGGGTGTTATACAGAAGACCCATACCGTGTTAAGTTATTGGTTTTTAATGGATCGCTTGGTACTATTGTTTACCCGAGTACATACATAGCGATAGAACCATGGATAGCACCTGAGAAGTATTTTCATTTCTGGGTTATGAATGGAGGAGCATGGACTAAACAATTCAGTATAGAATCTGTTCCTGAAGTTGGCCACCCATTGGAGTTTTGGAAAACCGGTGAATTGTTTCTTACAAGCACAAATAATGAAATAGTCCTACTTGACCTCTCCACCCAGGAGCTTAAGAAGCTTAGGATCCATACTTGTCTAGATGCTTACGCACATTGCATATCCCTTTTTGCTTATGTTGAGAGCCTGGTTCTAATCAATGGAAGACAAGAACATGATGAACATATAATACATCAACCAGTAGGAGAGGAATAGGCGTCAAACATTGTAGGGAGCATTTTTTTTGATATGCACTTCATGTGGAATATAGTTACTTGTTAGCTTCTTAATATTGTTGTTAGCCTAAACCCTATGGTTAGGGTGTTCACCATCTTAAGTGTGGACTGAGTTCGAATTGTGCTAATCGTGTTATTGTTAGGGCTTTATTCTCCTCTTATAATTTATCAAAAAAATAATATTGTTGTTAGCCTTTGCTAGTTTATGGGTTTGAAGAATTATGGTAGTTCAGTTTCGGTTTATTTTTAGTTGCGGGTTTATGTATTGTGGTTTCCTTGTTTAATCCCTTCCAATATGCTTGAGAATAGTAGTAGCAATATCCTTTAAGCTGGTCTCGACATTTCTTGCCATCTAAGGCTTGATGTGTAGGGCCTCTAAAATCAATGCAAGGAATGAAAGCAATAAATCCATTTAGCCTTAAATATTTACATCAATTTGATATTGATTTTAAATTTATTTATATCCAATGAGGGCTAAATTTGTTTCTACTTTAAAAATTAAGATCAAAATGATAAAATTTATAAATATTGAGGGTTAAATTTATTATTATACCAATCAAAAGTAAGATAAATTTACTGAAATGGTGAATGCTATGATTAGTTCTCTTACCTTCGAAATTGGCAATGACTAAATTTCTTCTTCTTTTTTTTAGAGAGATCAATTTACTAAATATCAAAATTAAGATGGACCATTGAGGTCTTTTTACTTTTTTTTTTGCTTAAATTTCTTATGTATATTTGCATGCTATACACATTGAAGTAGCCAAAATTGGAATAGTTGTATATATGGATTATATGGTTTTGATCAATATTTTCATAATCGAGTTAATTGTGGATTCATCAAATCATTAGTTTTTGATTTTATCATTTGTTTGGTTCGATTAAATAAATTACTACATATTTATAAAAATAAAAAAATGTATATATTTAAAAATAGAGAAAACCAACTCAACATGTTTTTTTAGCCCAATTCAACTTGTTTGTATGAATCAATCAATTCAATTCCTATCTTTAGACTAGTACCCTAACCAAGTTTAATTCTGAAAACATGGTTTTAGCCGATGAAAGAATTTTTTAAATCTTACTAGATCCAGCATGTAAAAAAGTAAAGAGAGATAGAGAATGTAAAAAAAAAAATGAAATAAAATAATTAAAAAAATAATTAAAATTTTTTTATATGGCATGATAGTTTATTATTGACTGAAATTATAGTATAAATTAATTTAAGCTAGTTAAAAAAAATTACGTAGCAAAGAAAAATTAAAGTATTAATTTACGAGTTAAATATTTTTTTCTTTAAGTATTGAGATGAAAAAAATATTATTTAAATACCAATCTTTGGTTAATCCTAAGTAAATATTAAGTGATTTCAATCTCAATCAAAGATCATATTTTAATATTTATTTGTATAGTAATTAAATTTGATTGATTGAGGAAAATTTCCTTATTTGCAAGTAATTTTGGTGGTGATTAGAAGTCACCTTTATCCTTCCCCCACAAGGATAAACCTGCAAATAAAAAAAATTTCCTCAATAAATCATCGGGTTTGATTCTAAAACGGATGATTATAAATTCCTAGGATATGTTATTATTACTTTCGTTAATAATGGAGGTCTTCGTTGGTTTGAGTTGGATATAGTTCGGGCTTACATATTATTTTAACATATTTCATACTTGTTTAAGCCTGATCTGAAATATGAGTTGAAAAATTTGGAAAATAATTTTAACTTAAATCCATATTAGATCTGTCCATATTATTTTTAAATTATTTTAATTTAATATCTAATAATTTTATTTTTTATTTATTGAAATTTTTTATATAGTCATTATTTTAATGTTTACATTAGAGTAATATTATATATTTAGTATAGATTTATTTTTTAAATTTGTTATAAATTACATAATATATAAAAATATCATAATATAAAATTTTATAAACTTAAAAAAGGGTCAGATCAGTTGGACTCGAGCCCGATCTATTTTTTAAACGAGTTTAATTTTTTTACCTAAACTTATTTTTCGAATATAATATTTTTACCCAAATTATCAAAAATTTCGGATATCCTTGGGATGAATAGTTGTAGTTAATAGTGAAGATGAATTTTCATGTCCGGATGATTTGCAAAAGACAAATAGTAACGTTTTATTTAGTATTATTGAAAGAAACAACTGCACATTTTACTTATTTGCTCAAAGATAAAAGGTAAAACTGCAGATTTTATTAAGCTTAAACTGCTAGATGGATGTCACAGTGAATCCACCATACTTTGATTGTTGGATGTGTTGAGGCTTAAACAAATGGGAAACCTGCAACAATTAAACAAACAATAGCTTCATCAGAATGAAACCATTATATGTCTAAAGTAAAGGTAACGAAAACTGCAGCATGCAAAATTGAACGTACCTCCGCACTTGTGACCGACCGGACGAACAGCAATGTTGCAGCGTTTTGGAATGGTAACGGCAACTTCTGGCCTCACCCCGGCATCGTATGCGGTACGAGTTTGCAGAATAGCGCAGAGGCAGCCTGGATTGGTGAGCTTTTTCTCTATTATAGCACAGCAACGCTCAGAAACCGGAGCTCTCCAGTATTTTGCAGCGTATGTACATGGAGACAGCTTCTGAGCTTCCTTCTCGATGTCATGTTTCCCACAGGGACCATAGTAATCATGAGTTGCTTCCACTCCGTTTAGCCCTGCAATGGTCATACTCACAACAAACACCACAACCCACATGTACTTCACTTGAGTTTCCATTTCTTGAATGCAATAATCAGCTATACTTGTCTACAATTTGAACTCAAAGGAAGACACTTCTCAACAATTTATACCCAAACAAGTAGATGAATTCCACATATTACAATGGACATGGAACTAGAGAAAAAGTCATGTCAGCTGCTATACCTATTATTTAAGAACATCGTTTTCGAGTTACCAGACCATTAAGTCATCAATTACACCTTGTTTCTGTGTATTAGATCTTTCTCAAACAACCATACATATGAAACAGATCCACAGTTTAAGCATTAGCTTATAAAAACCGAGTCTATCATTTGCCCACATTGACTTTTTTCGATTTTACCCCACACCATCTTTGTGGGCTGATGGGGTTCTGGTTTTCGGGTAGGTAATATATATACTATATAAATTTAACTTGGATTAAGATAATCATAGCATTCAAATAAGATTAATAAACTTTATTAGTATTTTTAACTCTAAAATTAATCTATTTTATAAAATTCTAAAATCCTTCAACCTATAATCTTAAACCAATTTAGACCCTAAATCTTAATTAAAACCTTTTTCCAAATTCTAAATTCTAACCCATTATTCTTAATTGAACAAACAAAATCGTAAGCCTTGCTTTACTATTGTTATTTATTAATTTTATTTAATTTTTAACATTAAATTTATTTAATTAATCAACACTAATTAGGGTTAAAATACTATTAAAGAGATATGATTAGTGTTAGAAAGGGTATAATATTAATTAGAAATATTTTAAAACAATACCAAGCAGTACATATTTATCGAATATTTTTTTTGAGAAATTTTTTATCGTATTAAATACACTTTTTAGTATCATGTTAATATAATTTAAACACTCTCTCTATATAATTATTTAATCCTTTACAAGTTATTTTAAAGTTTCAAACATTATCCCATGGGTTATTTAAAGAGTTCAATTGACCATGAAGATGAAGTTGGGGTTGTTTTAAATTAATTGGACTAAAAATTTGTTGGGTACCAATCTAGAGAGAGGGATTAGATTGAATTTTTGTATTTTGAGGTTAAAATTCTTGGTCCAAATAAGAGAGAATGTCAACTGTGAACCAGTGACGTATCGAGGAGGCTGGAATGGCTTTTAATGTGTTGGAGGGGTGAAAACGTAATTAAGCTGTCAAAAGTACTTTTAGGAGAGAAAAGCTAAAAAGTAATAACCGAATTAGCCTCTTAAGTAGTAGTATTTGTTAGATTAGTACTAATACATAGTGAAATGGGTAATTCTTCTCTTAACAAGTGAACAAATCTAGAACTTGTTAAAATATCAATAAACTCATAACACACGACTAATCTTAGGTCCAATTAAGTTCCGCGATAGATTAACAATTTAGCCAATATACTTTGGGATACTGGTAAGTGCTCTAGAAAGACTACCTAATGTTTCTCATAGAAGGTAGCTAATCCTTCACACTTATGTAGGTGATTTCATCAAGTCTATCTCAATATAGACCACCCGAATCAGGACTATGAAATCATTAAGAGCATCTATTAAGCTCATCTTCTCAAATTCAAATTCGATGAATTTATCAAGTCCGTCTCAAGAGGACCACCCAAACTCTGGAATATGATTTCATTAAGACTAATAAACTCAACCTCACATGTCGGTGAATTCATCAAGTCCGTCGCAATAGGACCACCCAAATCCAGGGGTAAGAATTGGTTAAGAGTGAGAACTCAACCTTATGTATGTAGATCGTTCACCACAGGGATAAGTAGAATGTACATTATGAGTCTTTCCATGGTTTTGTTTGGCTACATTGAACTTAGAGAATTAAGTTGGGTATCCACCATGAATTCCTCAACCACTGGGCTTTAAGACCTATCCCCCTTGAAGAATCAAGAACATTTTCCTACTTAACCCTTTGGTTAGTGGATCAGCTAGGTTCCTTTCAAACCTCATGTACTCTAAAGCAAGTACTCCATTCTCCCATAAAGAAATCTCTCTCTTGCTTGACTCATTCAAGAGTTATGAACTCTAATTCTATCATGGAGCGAGTAATACACGTCTTTTTAGCAAACTTCCAAGATATAGTTACTCCATCCAAAGTAAAGACATACCCACTTATAAAACTAACTTTATCGGTTACCCAGTTTGCATCACAACATCCCTCTAAAGCTGTAGGGTATCTGAAAAATTCCAAATTCTAACTTCTAAATTAGTGTACTTAAATTTCACTCAGGACTATCTGGGGAAAGCTCAACCTTGATAATTAGCATAGTAAATTGTAGACCATGACACTCCCCCATTTACTATGTTGATGCCTTCATTGACATGAAGACACACTTTAAGTAACCAGAGAGTTTAAAATCCTTCCTCCATCATTACTCCCACACCCTTCTTTTTTGAACCCATCAACCAATGAGTTTAAAATCCTTCTTCCACCCTTAGTCTGACGTCTTCCTTCCCGTGGTTACCTTTACAACATGTCATGTATGATGATGCTGCTTTCGGATTTGATTCCGAAACTGATAACTATAAATTCATAATTTTTTGTGATAGTATATAATATACATGTGATTAATGTGTAAGTAGCTTAGTGGTTAGGCAGATAGTTACAAAGCTGGTATTTTGTTATATTCTGTTAGTAGCAGTTTAGACTTCATTTTTCTATATAAGCTTGTATTGTGAACAGATTAAGATCAGAGTTAATTTCTTTACCTTGAAAATATTTCTTCTTTTCTAGAGCTTTATCTTGTTGTTCTTCTAATATTCTATCATGGTATCAGTCGCTCGGTGATCCTCGAACATGGCTTCCATGCATTCTACTGACTCTGATTCTGTTGAGCCTTCTGGCTCAGTGTTTTTTGGTGATCGCGTGGTCACCTCCTTTCCTCGTCATGAGGTTGTTAAATTGGATGAAGGCTCGTTTGTTCAATGGCGGCAGCAGGTCCGGCTTATCCTTCATGGCTATGGTTTGTTTGGGATGCTTGATGGCTCCTTGACGGCTCCTGTGCGTCTTATTCACTCCTCCGATGGCGTTTTTGTTGTTAATTCGGTTGTTTCGATCTTTGATCAGCAAGACAGTTTGCTTACCTCTTGGTTGTTATCCACAATTAGCTCTTCCTTCTTGTCCTCTTTTACGGATGTTCGCACCGCTTATAATGTTTGGATTGTGGCGAACAACTTGTTTGCCGCCGATTCAAGCACGAAGTAGTCCCAGTTGCGTCATGAACTTCACTCCCTTTGGAAAGGTAGCCTTTCTGTTGGAGCTTATGTCAATAAAATTACTAGTTTGTGTGCTTTACTTATAGCGTCTGGAACTCAGATCTCAGAGGCCGAACGGACGTCGATTCTTCTTGCCGATCTCTCATCGGATTTTGATGCTATTGTTTCGTCCGCGTCCCTCTCCTCGGGACCATTGCCATTTCAGTGCATCGTTAATGCTTTGGTTGAGTGCGAAGCTCAACATGGTCGGACTGCCCACGAAGTATTGATCCCTGTTAATATGGTGGAGGGGCCGCAACTTCTGTCGACAGAGGCTCCGTTTTTTGGAGGAGGGCGTTCCTCCGTTCGTGGTTGCGGTCGTTCTTTCCGTCTGCGGGTCCAATGTCAGATCTGCAGCCGTTATGGCCATCTCGCGCAGAGGTGCTACTACAGGTACGATCGTGATGATCAATTGTCGATCGATGACCCATTGGCTCGACGGGGTGGTTTTGTGTCTGGCTTATTTGGGAGAGATTATGACCGAATAAGAGAGAATGGCTTTGGTCAAAATTGGGGAAATTGTGATCAAAATTGGAGGCCATCAGTTTGGCCAAATTATGGAATAGCAAATAGTATCCCACGTGGGCCACATGCAGAGATTCAGAATAATGGATCCAATCCATTTATTAAACATAGAAATGGGCAGCCTAGTAATGATGACCCAAATTCATATAATAATAGGCGTAATCTTGGTGATATGGGTTTTCACTTGTGTAATGACTCCTTGGGCAATGCGCATGGTAAGATGATCTCTCGGTCACGTGGGCCTAGTAGGTCGGTTCGGGTCCGTTCACATGATGATCGATTTGTGCCCGAGCCTTCTGCTAATTGTGTTGATGTTGATAGATCTTGGCAGACTGTTCATGAGGCTCCGTGGAGAACAAAACCATGTACTCACGTGTTTAGTGTTACCTCATCTCCATATGACTCATCCTAGTTTGTTGGGCTTCCTCCCGGCTTCCTGAGTTGCACGCCTCGGATTATTCTGATGCTTCTGCATATGACTCCAATTTTAATTCTACTGACTCATATGTTCCGTTACCGGTAGGAAGCACGTCCTGGTACCCACACTCGGGGGCTACTCATCACGTCTGCAAGAATGCTTCAGATTTATACAGTTCCACTCTTATACAGGTACTCCTTCTCTTTTAATGGGTAATGGGGTCTCTACCGAAATATCATCCATTGGGAGTACAACATTTCCTTCAACGACGCAGTTTCTACATCTCTCGAATGTGCTATGTGTGCCGAGTATTCAGAAAAATTTATTATCTGTATCTAAGTTTGCTACTGACAAGAATGTGTTTTTTGAGTTTCACCCTTCGTTTTGTGTGATTAAGGACATCCAGACACAGGAAATCTTAATGCGGAGCCAAGTTCGTGATGGGCTCTATCAGTTCTCATCAGGTTTGATTGTTTTGTCTACTCCATCTGTTAATAATACGGTTGTTCAACGTTCTTCTCCAGTTGATGTTTTTGATTTGTGGCATAAAAGGCTGGGACATCCTATTCCTAATACTGTAAAAGCTGTTTTAGATAAATGTCGTATTACTGTAAATAAAAGTTGCCTTGATAATGTTTATGTTGCCTGTCAAAAAGGGAAATATTATAAGTTGCCTTTTTCTCGTTCTACTACTGAGTATGTTGATTTGTTTGAGTTGGTTGTTTCTAATTTGTGAGACCCAGCTGCTGTTTCCTGTGAAAGAAATTTGTATTATGTTTCTTTTATTGACATGACCAGTCGATTTACCTGGATATATCTGATAAGTCGCAAATCTCAAGTTGTGGAGTGTTTTGGTCAATTTCAAAAAATGGTTCTCACTCAGTTCGAGAAGTGCATTAAGAAATTTCAAAGTGATTGGGGCAGTGAGTTTCGTGCATTTTCATCTGTTCTTGCTCGACAGGGGATAATTCATCGTGTTTCCTATCCTCACATGTCTGAAAAAATGGTGTCACTGAACGTAAGCACCGACATATTGTGGAGACTGGTCTCACTCTTTTGGCTCAGGCTAATGTACCAATGAAGTACTGGGGCTATGCTTTTTGCAGTGCAGTTCATCTTATTAATCGGTTGCCCACTTCTGTGTTGAACGGACGATCACCGTATCAAAGCTTGTTTGATCGCGAACCGACTTATGATCATCTTAGAGTATTTGGTTGCTGCTGTTTTCCATATTTACGTCCGTTTATTAAACACAAGCTTGATTTTCGATCCCAACCATCTACGTTTCTGGGGTATAGTGCCCATCATAAAGGTTATTTTTGTCTAACACCCGATGGTAAGGTTATTGTTTCTAGGCATGTTGTGTTTGATGAAACTCAGTTTCTGTTTTCAGTCTCTTCTTCTGCTAGTACTCCGATGTCTCGGATACTACTACGTATGTTCCTGTAGTTCGATCGTTTCCCCTTAAGGACACTGGTTTACCTTCTGCTCCCACACCTGGCGTTCCTCTAGGAAGTCGTACTCGTGCACTTGATCTGAGTGGTTCTTCTGCTACGTGTGGTGTTTCTCTTGGTTCTTCTGCTACGTGTGGTGCTTCTCGTCATAATTCTGTCAATTTTCTTGATGACTCAGAACCTGTTGTCCGAGAGGAGGCTATCTCTTCTCTAATTTTTCCTGCTGCACTTGTTCCTATTCCTCCTGTTTCTACTACCAATACTCATGGTATGGTGACTCGATCTAAGGCTAGTATCTTCAAACTCAAAGCCTTGTGTGTAGACACTATTAAGGTTGAGGTTGAGCCAAGTTCTGTTGAGGAGGTTCTTGCTCATCCAGACTGGCGGCTAGCTGTACAAGCTGAGTATGATGCATTAATAGCTAACTCTATATGGGAGCTCTGTTCTCTTCCTCCTGGTCGGAAGGCAATTGGTTGCAAGTGGTTGTTTAAGATAAAGATGAATCCCGATGGAACAATTAATCATCGAAAGGCACGATTAGTAGCCAAGGGCTGTTCACAGGTGCCTGGATGTGATTTTCAAGAGACGTTCAGTCCAGTAGTCAAACATGCTACTATTCGAGTCATCCTCTCTGTTGCCGTAACCAAGGGTTGGCCACTCCGGCAAGTTGATGTAAATAATGCATTTCTGAATGGTGATCTAACTGATGACGTGTTTATGAGCAGCCTCTAGGTTTTTTGCAACATAGTTCCAGTGGTGAAAAGCTGGTATGTCATCTGACTAAAGCGTTATATGGTTTACGACAAGCTCCTCGTGCTTGGTTTGACAAATTAAAACAGTTTCTTGTTTCTACTGGTTTTACGTTGTCAAAGTCGGATGCCTCGTTGTTTGTTCGATCTTCCTCTGCTTCCACTCTATATGTGCTTGTTTATGTGGATGATATTATTCTTACTGGCAGTTCTTTTGATGAAATCAATTGTTTTGTTCAACAGCTACACAACAAGTTTGCTTTAAAGGATATGAGTGAGCTTCGTTATTTTTTGGGGCTTGAGGTCAGTCGGTCTTCCTCTGGTAGTCTTCATTTGTGTCAGTGCAAATACATTCAGGAGCTTCTTGCACGGAGTTCTATGTCTACTGCCAAAAGTGTTCCTACACCAACGGTCAGCTCTTCCATGTTATCGAAGGATGAGGGTGAGTACCTTGCTGATCCAATTGAATATTGTAGTCTTGCCGGGGATCTTCAGTATATTGTGTTAACCCTGCCTGATATTGCATATGCCGTTAACAGGGTGTGTCAATTTATGCATGCTCCCACTAATCTACACATGGTAGCGTTAAAACGTATTCTTTAGTACTTACGTGGTACACTTTCTTATGGCTTACTCTTTCGGGGTTCTGAGCGGCTGTCCTTGGTCGGTTATGCTGATGTAAATTGGGGACTTGATTTTGATGATCGTCGGTCTACTACGGGATACTGTGTGTACTTTGGTCATACACCGATATCTTAGTGTTCCAAGAAACAACAAGTTGTTTCTCACTTTACGGCGGAGGCTGAATATCGTAGTTTGGCTGCTGCCACTAGTGATGTTGCTTGGCTGGTCTCTCTCTTGACAGAGTTGAAACTAAGTTCGGTTGATCCTCCGACAATGTGGTGTGATAATTCTAGTGCCGTTGCTATTGCCGCTAATCCAGTTCTGCACTCTAAGTTTAAACATGTTGAACTTGATCTTTTTTTGTTCGAGAAAAGGTAGCCGGTGACGAATTGGTTGTTGGCAAAGTTCCTGCCTGTGATCATGTGACACCCCTTACCCGTATCCAACACCGGAATAGGGTACGAGGCATTACCAAAACACATACACTTGTAAACGTATTTAACCGAGTTATAAAATTTCATCAAAATTAAAACTTTCAAAATAATTAACATGTTTCTATAACTTTTCACAATATATCCTCAAAATATTATAATCATAATAATTAGGGCCTGCCAGACCCGATACATACTCATGCAATTTAATGCTTCATTTCCATTTCATTCAATTCACAATTTCTCATGCTCATAATTTAAATCATATCACTAGCAATTTCCATTTAATTCACGTACAATTCAATGACATCAAATTCAAAACTAATACGTATTTACCATTTAACTCAATGTTTATTGATTATACCATTCAATAACACATTTATGAAATTCTCAATTTAGCAATGAAAATATCACTTTAGTTTGAATAACAACATCGTCCTGATATAAATACACTACCACTTATCCATTTACTTTAATTCTTTTGGGCCCATTTGTCACTTACCATCCTTAATCAAATTACGGAACGGTCACGGAAAATTGAGTACTTCACTTTCACTTTGCCATAGTATAACTATGGTCTTACGTATGATCACTTATCACTTGTCCCTGATCAGATAAGTGTAGCCACCTATCACTTTGTTTCTTGATCAGATAAGTGTAGCCACTTATCACTTTGTCTCTTGATCAGATAAGTGTAGCCACTTATCACTTTGTCTCTTGATCAGATAAGTGTAGCTAAAGCTATCACTTATCACTTTGTCTCTTGATCAGATAAGTATAGCCGAAGCTATCACTTATCACTTTTCACTTGTCACTTGATCAGATAAGTGTAGCCGAAGCTATCACTTATCACTTTGTCACTTGATCAGATAAGTATAGCCGAAGCTATTACTTATCACTTTCCACTTGTCACTTGATCAGATAAGTGTAGCTAAAGCTACCACTTATCACTTTGTCACTTGATCAGAAGTACTCAAATTCGGCGTTCCGCTCAATTTGATCATTTATTCATATATCAGGCTTACCAACATGTGTTAATTCATAAACCATTCATGGTATTATTTCATGCCAAATCATATACTGAATATACCATACACACATACTATGAAACTTTATTTTCACACATGAGCTTAAACCATGACCAATAATGCACAAAAATAAGCATCATTCATATTTCATCGTTTATGAGTTATAATCAAACATATGACCATTTATACACGAATCATTCATATATTTCCCAATTTTCCTCCTCCTCCTCTCCATTCCACATCCTTAATGTGTATAACACACTTAAACAACATTAACCATAATTTCAATATTCACTAACATGTATATTCAAAGCTGTTTATCCGAGTCAGAGTCACTAAATTATTTTTATCTGGAGCTAAAGAGCTCCAAATTAAGATCCGTTAATTTTCCCTGAAACTATACTCACATATCTTCATACCATAAAATTTTCATAATTTTTGGTTTAGTCAAATAGTACAGTTTATTCTCTAAAGTTTCCCCTGTTTCGCTGTCTGACAGTTCCGACCACTCTTCACTAAAAATTAATTATCTCATTGTACAGAATTCGGATGATGTTTTAGCTTATTTCTTCTAAAAATAGACTCATTAAGGATTCTAACCATATAAACTATAACTCATAATCATTTTTGTACAATTTTTAATGATTTTCCAAAGTCAGAACAGGGGAACCCGAATTCATTCTGACCTTGTCTCACAAAATCTATTATATCTCATGATTTACAATTCCATTTCTCACATCATTTCTTTTATAAGAAACTAGACTCAATAAGCTTTATTTTCATATTTTATTCATCCTCTAATTCAATCTCTACAATTTTTGGTGATTTTTCAAAGTTACACTACTGCTGCTGTCCAAAACTGCTTTAGTGCAAAATGTTGATTTCCATTTTGCCCCAAATTTCACAGTTTATACAATTCGGTCCTTTCTCAATTAACCCCTCAATTAATCTAATTTTCTCAATTAGTACTTTACTAGACATTATAAGTTGTTACACAACTATTGAAATTCAGAATTTCCACATATAACTCTATCTTCAAACTCTTTTACTATTAGGTCCCAAACATTCACTTTCTATTCAATTCTTTCAATAAAATCAGCATATGAATAATTTAAAGCTCTAATTTCATGCTAAATCATCATATACTTCCAGCACATATTCATATCAACTTTCAACTTCTTTCATAAAATCAAAAACTAATGGATTTAACAAGTGGGCCTAGTTGTAAAAGTCATAAAAATACAAAAATTTCAAGAAATAGTCAAGAATTGAACTTACATGTAATAAAAATATGAAGAACCAGCTTGAAGAAGCCCTTCCATGGTGTTTTAGCTGATGAGAATTCAGAAAAATGAAGAGAAATCTAGATAATTCCACTTGGGTCCTAACTTTATTAAGCAAATTTTGCAATTTTCCAATTTTGCCCTTAATTCTCCTTACTTTCTTGCTGATTTCATGCCTCTGCCGTCCAGCCCAAATAGACCTTGGGTCTATTTGCCTTTTAAGCCCTCTTCCTTTTATCATTTAAGCTATTTAATCATTTCCCAAAATTTTGCATTTGTTACAATTTAGTCCTTTTTGTTCAATTAATTATCGGAACTTTAAAATTTCTTAACGAAACTTTAATACTAACTTTTTAACACTCCATAAATATTTATAAAAATATTTATGGCTCAGTTTAAAATCCCCGAGGTCTTGATACCTCATTTCGATTCTAATTATTTTAATATTTATTTCTAGTGCACTATTCACTATTTCAAAAATTTTCCTAACTTCATATTTAACTTATACTTACTAAATTAATAATATTTTCTACCCATTTGTCGAATTTAGTGATCTCGAATCACCGTTCCGACACCTCTGAAAATTCAAGCCATTACATTTTTTTTTCGTCGGATTTGTGGTCTCGAAACCACTGTTCCGACTAAGCCTAAGATCGGGCTATTACAGATCAAGTAGCCGATATTTGTAAGGCCCAAAATTTGCCCGGGCCCGTATAAAAATAAAAACAAAATGAAAATACAAAAAAAACCCACAGTCTAATGTCCAATTACATAACCCAATCCCTAAATTAACCCAAGGCCCAAAATTACACGGCCCAGCAAGCCCAAATATTAAAACAACAACAGAACCCTAGGGTTTCCCTTGCGCCGCAGCAGCCTCCAGTGCCGTACAAGCCTCCCACGCCTCCGTACGGCACCCTCGTGCCTCCACGTCGTCCTGTACCTGCGAAAGAAAACAAAAATAGCAGCAAGGATAGCAGCCAATAGAAAAATGGCTTGTATATTTTTGTTCTTTTTTGATATTTCGGCTACAAAAGTCAAAGAAAAGGAATGTAAAAGGGGGATCTTCTTACGAATAGACTCTCCATTTTTTTGCATACAATAATCGAAACTTTAAAAGAGGTGATTATCCGGCTTTCGTTTTTTTCATTGTTTTCCCCTTCTTTACTTATTTTTTTTGGTTTCACATACTGTTATTTCGAGAAAAGAGGGTAAAAGGAAGCAGAGGAGTTTACCTGGACGAATGAACCGCCGGAATCCCCATCTTCTTCGGTTTAATCGAAGTCGAGACGGGGTTTGAGGTTTGAAATCGGAGGTCCTCATGGCAAGGACCCAAGCGGGGTTAATGAGCGAACAAGTCTCCCTCCGTCGATTGCCGTTCGGCATTCAAATGGCTGCTAGGGCCTCTTGAGATTCGAACAAGAGAGGGGATTTAGGGTTTGGTAAAGTAGAAAGAAAGAGATAGGGATTCAGCCGAATGGGAGGTTTGGTCAGGGGATTTAAGGGATTAAAAACGACACCGTTTGGACCAATTATAATGGTCTCAAACGACACCGTTGTGAAACCATCCTGATGACCCGATCCGACGCCCTCATGACCCGCGCGTTTGTCGTGGTAAAGGGAAATTTTTGCTTTCAGTCCCTCTTTTTTATATTAACCTCTGATTGAGTTCATCCGAAACTCCCTGAGCTTTTTAATTTGGACTTATAATTTACGCTTATTTGCAATCTAATCCGCGCCTAAATGCATCACTTTGGGTTCGGGTATATTGCCAATTTTAGTCCCTCGCATTCACGCGCGCGTTAAAACTTAGTTCTTTTCCTAATTTCAGCAACTAATTTTATTTATTAATTGTCCTTTTTAGTTTTATTTTTGTTTCAATTGAGTTTTTTCATTTTTCATTATTTTCAGCATTTTTATTCTTTGAAACCCTTTTATTTTTGAAATTTACTTATTATTCACCATTCAATAAACTATCTTGAAGTATTTTATTAAGTTTTGCATGACTATATTTTATTATTCATACTTTCATTTATATACACGTATATATATATCTATTATCAACCTTATATTGTTATTATGTATACAATTTCTTTTAAGTTTATTCTTGTATTTTATTATGTAACCCTACGTAATATACTTTGTAAAACTACTATATATATATGGACACCCGTGTTTAACCTATACATAATTAGACTCATATGTTTTTTATTTTAATATGTTTGATACACATGTTTTACATATCGTTTAAAATATTTTTGTACATATATATATTGGTACATACATTTAATCTATACACATTGTTAGATCCATGATTCTACACCTATAGTCTCTTCGTATAATGAGTTTGAGTTTCTTTTCTCATGATATTTCAATATTTATGTGATATTTCTTTAAATTTTCTATATATGTATTTGTACATGTACATTTTTTATTAAGGTTCGTAACTCGTAATAATTATTACTTTAATGTGCTTAACATTTTTTTATATATTTGTTGAACTATTTCAATAACTTTTTCATATATTTTTAACCATCATTTTATAGTTCATTTTTATACTATATTATTTAAAATATCTATGTAACACTTGCTCAAATGTTTCACGTATATTTGTTCATAAATGGTTAATAATTTAGTTCTATGTACATATTTAGTCCCATACTAAAGTTATTTTATGAATTCTCTTAATTTTTTCTATATATATACTTTCTTTTACGTACGTAAGTCACCTTTTTAAGAATACATTTTACCACACATTGTTTTGGTTTAAAATTTCACACCTAAATACTATTTTTATACATGTACACATGTTTCATAAATCTATTTTGTGTATTAAGTCTTGTCATATATCTTTATTCTCATTCTTTTATATTACATTATTTAAATCATCATGTAGTTTGTCAACTTTTGAATGTATTTGTATTTAAAATATTTTACATGTAATTTGACCTAAACTTCCATTCTATAATATCGGTTTCAAAAAAGGTTATATATATCCTTAGTTTCATACAAATTTGTCAACCTATATTTTATATGTCCATTTATTCGTCATTATTGTGAAATAGTTTAATACCATATTGCTTCTCTGGTTTGCATTTTGTTTGGTGCCTCTAATAATTTTTATTATGCCATGTATGCTGTCGTTGCATTTTATGTATTCATTATTGTCAAGCTAATTGTTCTCCATGCATGATTGAAGTTGAGTTATATTTCCAAGCTAGTTATGCTTAGTCATTTAAGTTCTTGTAGTTGATTAGATAAATTGTATTATCCTCATTTTTCCATTGTCGTATTTTTATGCATACACATATTACCCCATTCATCGTTTTCCACTTGATTTTTGAAATGTGGTTTTATAAAACCCAAATTTCGTGATCAATGTCATCTCATTTCAAATCGAATTAATACGTCTTAAGCTAGCTTTATAACCATTCATTCAAAAATTCTTCAAAATGAAGACGAGATTCGATGTTTGGCAATTCGCGGAATCGTGCCCTAACGTGTTGGGTTGCAATTTCACGTTTGCTCAAAATAATCGAATATTACTTCAAAATTTCACTCATGTCTTTTAAAATTCTTCAAAACGAAGACGAGATTCGATATTTAGCAATTCGTGGAGTCGTGCCCTAACGTGTTGGGTTGCAATTTCGTGTTTGCTCAAAATAATCGAGTATCCCATCAAAATTTCATATCTTCTAAAAATTTTTAAAACGAAGGCAATATTCGGCATTTGATAATTCGAGAATCATGCCCTATCATGTTGGGTTGTGATTTCTCGTTTGCTCAAAACGATCGAACATTCCTTTATATTCTCACTCATGTTTATAAAAAATACTTAAAAACGAAGACTATGTTCAATGTTTGGCGATTTGAGAATCGTGTTTTTCATTGGTTTGAAACAATTGAAGATCCCTTCGGAATGTCACTCACATTTTCTAAAATCTTTCAAAATGAAGGCAATGTTCGATGTTTGGCGATTTGAGAATCGAGCCCAATCTTGCTGGGTTGCACTTTTTTCATTTGTCCAAAATAATCTAATATCTCCTCGGAATTTCACATGTATTTTATAAGGTAAGGCAATGGTCAATGTTTGGAAATTTGAGGAATCGTACGCTATTGTGCTGGGTTTCGATTTTTCGTTGGACTAAATAGTTGAGCATCCTTTTGTAATTCTCGAATTATAAATTTTTGGACATCGAAACAAGAAGATTTTGGCAACCAACTCGGGTTACTCAAACGTTATAAAAAAGAACCACATTACAAAAACTTTTTAATTTTAGACATAAGGATAGTATTTAATCGATTCGGTACCAATTTTGGGCGTAGTGAGGGTGCTAATCCTTCCTCATGCATAGCCGACTCCCGAACCCGTTTTCTCAAAAATTCGTAGACCAAAATCGTTGTTTTAGTAAACCAAAAATGTTTTATTAAAATAACCAAATTCTCAGGTGATCCGATCACACCAAAACTAAAGGATCGGTGGCGACTCTATGCATTTGTTTCTCAAAAGTCGATTTCCTCCCTTTTTTTTTGAAAATTTTTAAACCGAGGGATGGTTTCGACAATATTCTCACTAAACCATTGTCTGTGTCGCTCTTTACTCGGTTTCGTAATTCTCTTCGGGTCGTCCCACTTGAGGAAGTTGGATGAATGTTATAGTATATAATATACATGTGCTTAATGTGTAAGTAGCTTAGTGGTTAGGCAGATAGTTACAAAGCTGGTATTTTGTTATATTCTGTTAATAGCAGCTTAGACTTCATTTTTCTATATAAGCTTGTATTGTGAACAGATTAAGATCAGAGTTAATTTCTTTACCTTGAAAATATTTCTTCTTCTTTTCTAGAGCTTTATCTTGTTGTTCTTCTAGTATTCTATCATTGTTACTCTTAATTTTGATAGTGAACAAGAAATTTCAAATTTTCGTTCTGCGAGCCAAATTGAGTTATATTCACTCAAAAGTGATTCTTGGAAGGAAATTTCCTTACCCAAATTTGATATTCCCCAACCACTAGAGTGGGGTACTTACTTAGATGGAATATTTTATTGGAAAATAATGATGAGGGAAGATAAAGTTGCGATTGTTTCATTTGACATAGCTAATGAGAAGTTTTCCATTTTACTAATATCAGAATTAGTTGGGTGTTATACAGAAGACCCACACCGTGTTAAGTTATTGGTTTTTAATGGATCACTTGGTCCTGTTGTTTACCCAAGCACATACATAGCGATAGAACCATAGATAGCAGCTGAGAAGTATTTTCATTTCTGGGTTATGAATGGAGAAGCATGGACTAAACAATTCAGTATAGAATCTGTTCCTAAAGTTAGCCACCCATTGGAGTTCTGGAAAACCGGTGAATTATTTCTTACAAGCACAAACAATGAAATAGTCCTGCTTGACCTCTCCACCCAAGAGCTTAAGAAGCTTAGGATAGATACTTGTCTAGATGCTTACGCACATTGCATATCCCTTTTTGCTTATGTTGAGAGCCTGGTTCCAATCAATGGAAGACAATAACATGATGAACATATAATACGCCAACCAGTAGGAGAGGAATAGGCATCAAACGAATACTGAATATGAAGATGGATAGGGAGCATTTTTTTTTCTCTTGATATGCACTTCATGTGGAATATGGTTACTTGTTAGCTTCTTAATATTGTTGTTAGCATAAACCCTGTTCATTGACCTGATGGTCATAGTGTTCACCGTCTCAGGTGTGACCTGAGTTCGAATCGTACTTGTTGTGTTACTGTTAGGGCTTTACCCTACTCTTATAATTCACAAAAAAAAGAATATTGTTGTTAGCCTTTGCCTGGTTTGTGGGTTTGGAGAATTATGGTAGTTCAGTTTCGGTTTGTTTTTAGCTGCAGGTTTATGTATTGTGGTTTCCTTGTTGTTTAATCCCTTCCAATTTGCTTGAGAATAGTAGTAGGAATATCCTTTAAGCTGGTCTCAACATTTCTTGCCATCTAAGGCTTGATGTGTAGGGCCTCTAAAATGAATGCAAGGGATGAAAGCAATAAATCCATTTAACATTCAATATTTATAAATTCTATTAATTTGGTATTGATTTTAAATTTGTTTATATCTAATAAGGGCTAAATTTGTTTATATTTTAAAAATTAAGGTCAAAATGATAAAATTTGTAAATGTTGATGATTACATTTTTTATTATTAATAAAAAATAAGATAAATTTACTGAAATGGTGAATGCTATGATTAGTTCTCTTACTTACCATCGAAATTAGCAATGACTAAATTTCTTCTTCTTCTTTTTTTTTTTAGAGATTAATTTACTAAATATCAAAATTGAAAATTGAGAGGGACCATTGAGATCTTTTTACTTTTTTTTTGGCTTAAATTCCTTAGGTATATTTGCATGCTATACATATTAAGTAGCCAAGATTGGAATAGTTGTATATATGGATTATATGGTTTTGATCAATATTTTCATAATTGAATTAATTGTCGATCCAATCAAATCATTAGTTTTTGGTTTGATGGTTTGTTTGGTTCGATTAAATAAATTACTACATATTCATAAAAATAATAAATATATATTTAAAAATAGAGAAAACCAATTCAACATGTTTTTTTAGCCAGATTCAATTTGTTTGTATCGGTTTATCAACCAATTCAATTCAATTCAAGTTTGGTTTTGAAAACATTATTTTAGCCAATGAATTTTTTTTTTCAATCCTATTGAATCCAGCATGTAAAAAAGTAAAGAGAGCTACAGAGTGTAAAAAAAAGTTGAAATAAAAGAATTAAAAAATAATTAAAAATTTTTTATATGGCATGATTGTTTATTATTAACAGGAATTTTTTAGTATAAATTAATTTACGCTTGTTTAAAAACAAAATTTACGTAGTACTTATGACAAAAAAAAATATCAACTTAAAGTAAAGAGTATATTCAATGTATTAATTAATTTACGAGTTAAACATTTTTTTCTAAGTATCGACATGAAAAAAATATTATTTAAATACTAATTTTTGATTAATCCTAAGTAAACATTAAATTATCTCAATCTCCTCCTATCAAAAATCATATTTTAATAATTATTTGTATAGTAATTAAGTTTGATTGATTGAGGAAAATTTCCTTATTTGCAGGTAAATTTGGTGGTGATTAGAAGTCACCATTATCCTTCCCCACAAGGATAAACCTGCAAATAAAAAAAATTTTCCTCAATTAATCATCGGGTTTGATTCTAAAACTAATGACTATAAATTCATACGATATGTTACTATTACTTTCGTTAATAGTGGAGGTGTTTATTGGTTTGAGTTAGATATAGGTCGAGTTTAAGCATTACATTAATATATTTTATACTTATTTACGCTTGATCTGAAATATGAATCTAAATATTTAGAAAAAAATTTAACTCAAATCCATTTTAGATCCGTCCATATTATTTTTAAATTATTTTAATTTAATATTTAATAATTTTATTTTTATTTATTGAAAATTTCTATAAAGTCATCTTAACATTATGTTAATATTTATATTATAATAATATTATATATTTAGTATAGATTTATTTTTTAATTTGTTATAAAGTACATAATATATAAAAATAACATAATATAAAATATTATAAACTTAAAAACGAGTCAGACCAAGCTGGGCTCAAGCCCGATCCATTTTTAAAACGAGTCTAACTTTTTTACCTAAACCTATTTTTCAAATCTAATATTTTTACTTAAACTATCTCAAATTTCGGGTAGCCTTGGGATGAATAGTTGTAGTTAATAGTGAAGATGAATTTTCATATCCGGATGATTTGCAAAAGACAAATAGTAACATTTTATTTAGTATTATTGAAAGAAACAACTGCACCTTCTACTTATTTGCTCAAAGATAAAAAGTAAAACTGCAGATTTTATTAAGCTTAAAATGCTAGATGGATGTCACAGTGAATCCACCATACTTTGATTGTTGGATGTGTTGAGGCTTAAACAAATGGGAAACCTGCAACAAATAAACAAATTACAATAGCTTCATCAGAATAAAACCAGCACTATCAATATTTAAAGCATTATATGTCTAAAGTCAAGGTAATGGAAACTGCAGCATGCAAAATTGTACTTACCTCCGCAGTTGTGACCGACCGGACGGACAGCAATGTTGCAGCGTTTTGGAATGGTAACGGCAACTTCTGGCCTCACCCCGGCATCGTATACGGTACGAGTTTGCAGAATAGCGCAGAGGCAGCCTGGATTGTTGAGCTTTTTCTCTATTATAGCGCAGCAACGCTCGGAAACAGGAGCTCTCCGATATTTGGCTGCGTATGTACATGGAGCCAGCTTCTGAGCCTCCTTCTCGATGTCATGTTTCCCACAGGGACCATAGTAATCATGAGTTGCATCCACTCCGTTGAGGCCTGCAATGCTCATACTCACAACAAACACCACAACCCACATGTACTTCACTTTAGTTTCCATTTCTTGAATGCAATATTCAGCTATACTTGTCTACAACTTGAACTCAGAGAAAGACACTTCTCAACAATTTATACCCAAACAAGTTGATAATACCACCCATTACAATGGACATGGAACTAGAGAAAAAGTCATGTGTCAGCTGCTACACCTACTATTTAAGAACATCGTTTTCAAGTTTCCAGACCATAAGTCATCAATTACACCTTGTTTCTGTGTATAACATCAATCTCAAACAACCATATATACGAATCTAATCCACAGTTCAAGCATTAGCTTATAAAAATCCAGTCTATCTTTTGCCCACATTGTCTTTTTTCGATTTTACCCCACACCATCTTTGTGGCTGATGAGGTTCTGGTTTTCGGGTTGGTAATATATATATTGTATAAATTTAACTTGGATTAAGATAATCCTATAAAATAGCATTCAAATAAAATTAATAAACTTTATTACTATTTTTAACTCTAAAATTAATCTATTTTATAAAATTCTAAAATCCTTCAACTTATAATCTTAAACCCATTTAGACCATAAATCTTAATTTAACCATTTTTCTAAAATCATAAAATTTTAAAATTCTAAATTCTAACCCATTATACTATAATTTATGAATCTAATTGAACAAACAAAATCGTAAGCCCTGCTATACTAATATTATTTATTAATATTATTTAATTTTTTAACATTAAATTTATTTAATTAATCAACACTAATTAGGGTTAAAATACTATTAAAGAGATATGGTTAGTATTAGAAAGGGTATAATATTAATTAGAAATATTTTTTTTGACATAATTAGAAATATTTTAAAACAATATCAAGCGGTACATTTTTATCAAATATTTTTTTTTGAGAAATTCTTTTATTGTATTGAATACACTTTTTAGTATCATCTTAATATAATTTAAACACCTCTCTCTATAATTATTTAATCCTTTACAAGTTATTTTAAAGTTTCAAACATTATCTCGAGGGTTATTTAAAGAATTCAATTGACCATGAAGTTGTGTTTGTTTTAATTAATTGGATTGAAAATTTGTTGGGTATCAATCTAGAGAGAGGGATTAGATTGAATTTTTATATTTTGAGGTTAAAATTCTTGGTCCAAATAAAAGAGAATGTCAACTGTGAACCAGTGACGTACGGGGGTGGCAGGGCTTTTCATGTGTTGGAGGGGTGAAAACATAATTTAGTTTTCAAAAGTACTTCTGGGAGAGAAAAGTTAAAAAGTAATAGTGGAATTAGCCGCTTAAGTAGTAGTATCTGTTAGATTAGTTCTAATACATAGTGAAATGAGTAATTCTTCTCTTAACAAGTGAACGAATTTGGAACTTGTTAAAATAGTAGTAAACTCATAACACACGACTAATCTCAGGTCCAATTGAGTTCTGCGATAGATTAACAATTTAGCCACTATACCTTGAGATGCTGGTAAGTGCTCTAGAGAAGCTGCCTAATGTTTTTCATAGAAGGTGGCTAGTCCTTCACACTTACATAGGTGATTTCATCAAGTCTATCTCAATGTAGACCACTCGAATAAGGATTATGAAATCATTAAGAGCATTTATAAAGCTCATCCTCTCAAATTCAAATTCGGCGAATTTATCAAGTTCGTCTCAATAGGATCACCCAAACTCTAGAATATGATCTCATTAAGACTAATAAACTCAACTTCACATGTTGGTGAATTCATCAAGTCCGATGCAATAGGACTACCCAAATCTTAGGGTATGAATTCATTAAGAGTGAGAACTCAACCTTATGCATGTACATCGTTCACCACAAGGATAGGTAGAATATACATTATGAGTCTTTCTACGGTTTTGTTTGACTGCATTGAACTTAGAGAACTAAGTTGGGTATCCACCATGAATTCCTCAACTACTGGGCTTTAAAACCTATTCCCCTTGAAGAATCAAGAACCATTTTCCTACTTAACCCTTTGGTGTGGATCAGCTAGGTTCCTTTCAAACCTCACGTACTCTAAAGCAAGTACTCCATTCTCCCATGAAGAAATCTCTGCAAGTAGATTCTTAAGGCACTCGGCCTCTTGCTTGACTCATTCAAGAGTTATAAACACTGATTCCATCGTGGAGCAAGCAATACATGTCTTTTTATCAAACTTCCAAGATATAGCTACTCCACCCAAAGTAAAGACATACCCACTTATAAAGCTAACTTTATCAGTTACCTAGTTTGAATCACAACAGCCCCCTAAGACTGTAGGGTATCTAAAAAAATTCCAAATTCCAACTTATAAATTATTGTACTTTAATTTCACTCAAGACCATTTGAGGAAAGCTCAACCTTGATAATTAGCATAGTAAATTGCAGACCATGACACTCCCCCATTTACTATGTTAAGGCCTTCATCGACATGCAGACACATTTTTAGTAACCTTGTTGCATCAAGTTGACATTTTAGTTTCAAGTCCATCTTGGGCCTTCAAAACCCATTGTTATGATTTATTCAACGTGCATTGGATATAGACTCGAACTAGGTCTTATCTCAATCATTGGTGTAGTCTTTTCTATGCCTATTTCTCCACTGAACACTCAGGCTCAATGCCATAACACATAATGATCAAATTACAACCTTGAGAAAACCTTAATGGTATGGCCCTTTGTCGACTAAATATTACCATATCTTTGATACTAAAAAAAAATCCCTCTAGATGTGACACCAATCGCACTCTTGTGGATCCCGTTGGATGCATCCCTCTGGACGTGGTTTATGGAAACCATCCTTTGCAACACCAACACAAAAAGTTCTCAACTTGGAAAATTTAGACACATTGGACATCCCTAACTTAGGTCCTCTTGGCCCCTCCATGGTTATCCTATTGGGTGTGGCCATCTTGGCTAACCGTAACATATATAGCACCATTGAACTAGGTTGATCTCAATCTTAATTTCAGATTCTAATGCTTATTCATGCAAACACATAAGTTGCCTGAACAAGACATCCCCTACTAGTTTTCTTATTCAAGCTCTCGAACTCGATAATCCTCCAGTTTACTTTAGTTAAAAACTTAGTGACGCTTGAACTAGCTCCACAAATCTCATTTATTAGTAGCTTATCATGGATAAGGGCATCGTAAGCCCTATCCCAAACACAAGGATCCAACGATTCACTCATGGTCCTTCAACCAACCCAAACTCAAGGGACCTCCGACTAACTCAAACTCAAGGGTCCTCGGACCCATTCAAACTCAAGGGACCTTCAACCCACTCAACTCAATCTCACTAGGCCTTCCAAGCCCATCTTGATTGCAATAGCCCACTAGCCAACACAGATGGAGCTTGCAACCACTCCAATGCTATTTTGGCACACTTTTGCACTACTCAGGTGCCTTCAAACCAATTGCCTATAGGAGCCTTCATTGGTCCCAGTAGCAAGAAATGGAAACGATTATGTCTAAACAGTAGTATAATTTGCTTCTAAATTGTTGGAAATATACTATTGCAAAATAAAACTATAAGTGTTGATAGAAAACAAGCTGAGTGTAAATAAATAAAGCAATCACTGTGTCGTGGAAGAACCATTGCATTAGAAGAAAATTTGCCCTAATCGGTGTAATCGTGTAATGGACTTCACCTCCCAAGATTAACACAGTACTTCAATATTTGTACACTCGAATAAAAAAGGTTGAACACAAGTGGTATTACTCTTCTCGAAAGGAATTGAAACCGAAAAAACAAAATCAGTTGGTTGAAAATTTGATCGAAAAATAAACTGGAAGAAAATCGGCAAAACCACGCTAGGTTCAATTCCTAAAAAAGATTGGAGGGGTCACAGGCAGTCTCGCTTAAAATCCAATTTCCCCTCGTGTAATTTCACAGAACACCAAAATTTAGAGAACAAAGAGAAGTCGTTTTTCTCTTGTTGTGTTCTGTGTAAAATGAGGAGACTGACTTCTTATTTATACAGTTTTCTAACAGGCAAAATAGTAAAATAGCAGTGTCAATTTTAAAATATAACAAAAAATTTTCCTCAACCAAAAATGTTTTAAAAATATTTTCCGCAGCAGTCAGATTTTCCATAACTGAAAATATTCTGAATATATATATTGCGATTACCACCACTTGTAAACTGAAACGCCGTACATAAATAGATAAACAATTTTATTATCTTTGCAATCTTCATGTAAATCATTTTCTAAGTTAGTGTATAATTGTTTTTTAAGAATGATATCTTTGCAAATTTGTCACATGGTTTAGTAAAAGTGACAGAATAGTGTATAATTGTTTTTTAAGAATGATATCTTTGCAAATTTGTCACATGGTTTAGTAAAAGTGACAAAAAACTATCTAAATATACGAAAGATACAATTGCAATGTTAGCTATATGAAGGAATCTGATGACATCATGTCTAAATATATCAAAGATACAACGATCCTCTGAGAAGTTGCATCTTGAATCGGCTGTGCCTTGGAAAGCTAATCAAAGGACACCATAATTCATAAATTTGCAACCAGAACTCCAAGCAACTAAAAACAAGCCAAAACTACCATAATTAAAGTAACGAAATGTCTTAAAAGTCAGAACACAATTCTCCAAACCTACAAACCAGGAAAAGGCTAACATCTCATACATATAATCTATACAATAACAACAATATTAAGAAGCTCACAAGTAACGATAGTCCACATAAACTGCATATCAAGAGAAAAATGCTCATTACGTCTTACACATTTATGTTTTAGTTCCCTATCCATCATCATATTTAGCATCTATTTGATGAATATCCCTCTTCATATTCAATATTTATTTGATACATCTCTAACTAATTGACGTATTATATAATCCTCATGTTCTTGTATTCCATTGATTGGAACTAAGGTCTCAACATAAGCAAAAAAGAAGATGAACTCTCGATGATGATCCAGGTAAGCATTGATCCCAAGCATCTTAAGCTCTTGGGTGGAGGGGTCAAACAATTCACCATTTTCCAAAACCCCAATAGGTTGACAACTTCAGGAATAGATTCAATTACTAAATTGTTTAGTCCATACTCCTCCAGTCATAACTCATAAATCAAAAGATTTATGAATTCCTTTCCCTATGTAAGCAGCCAAGCAAAATAAGAGAAACAAAATACTTTATTGATAAATTTGAATGATTAATTAATTTATTTAAGTCTCAAAAATTATTATTTTAGTATTTTTAATTTTTTATATATTCTTTAGATTTTCTAATATTTTTTAAATTTTATAATTTTTAAAAATATAAAATTTGGAATTTTCATAAATATTTTGTTTTCTTTTTGTAATTTTTGTCGAGAGAGGCCAATTTGCTCATTTTCAAATTTGATAAGAACTAAAGGTGTATTTATACCAATCTAGTATTTGAGTTATTCGAATTGTAAAATTTAACTCGACTTGAACTCCAAACTAGAATTATTTGTTCGAGTTGACTCGAAAAAAACGAATAACTCGATTTGATTAATTTTAAATTTTAAATTTTTTTTTATTTTTTAGAGTCGAAACGAGTCTTGCTCACCCCTATGGTCACTAAACTAACTAAAATTACGACAAAGACAAGCGCACCTATCGAATAATAGTATAGCTATAGTGAGTAGGGAATATCGTATCTACGAGGACTAAACGTATTAGAAATTACTGTTTTCCTATCATTTAGCCGATATAATGGGATGGTTGTTTTTAATCTAAAATTAACTAAATTAATAACTAAGAACGCAACAGAGAATGAATTAAGAAAATAATCAAATAAAACCAATGAGATAGACAATACCTAGGAAAGAATCCACCTAGACTTCACTTATTATTCTGAATCTAAATTAAACTATTTATTCACTTGCGCATTGATTCGTAGAAATTCCTAAATTATGTTAATATCTCTTTCGAGAGTAAGAACAACTAACTCTAAGTTGATTTATTGAAACCTCTTTCTAATGAAAACACCTATTATCACATTAACTCGATTTATGGATTCTCCTATTAGATTTGACTCTAATCCGGTAGATTTATTTCGTCCTATTTCTAGGATTACTCGCAACTCCACTCAATTATGCTAGATCTACTCTTAAACAGAGACTTTTGCTCCACTGAAATAAGCACATTAAACTTGAATCAATATCTTAGAAATATTAAGACAAGAAATAAGTGTACATAATTGAGAATGAGAATCAAGTATTTATCATGTAATTCAGAAATCAAATAATAAGATCCATCATAGGTTTTATCTTCCCTAGGTATCTAGGGAATTTAGTTCATAATCTAGAATAAAACCATCTCAAAGTTAGGATAACAACAAGACATAAAAAAACCCAATAAAACTTCAAAGGAAATTGAATGGAGATATTCAATCTTGAAGGAGATCCACTTCTGAGTTGAATTCGGTGGCGCTCTTCGAGTCTTTTCTTTGTTTTTCTCTGCCTTTTTTATTATATATTTATAAACTTTAGAATGCTTAGAAACCCTAAAAATTGAGTTTTTACGCGTAAAAGAGAAGCAGGGTGCGAAATTGGCACAGGCTGGCACATGGGCGTGTGGCCAGCCCGTGTGGCTTACATGGGCTTGTGCCCAGCCCGTGTGGAAATGCCCAGGTTGTGTGGATCCTGAAAACAACTCTTTTTGTGAGAATATTTTCGACATTGAGAGTATTTTTGATAATTATGTCAAATAATTTTAACAATTTTAACGGTGTTAACCATACTAGAATTTGCAATTTAAAAAAAAAATAGAGAGATTGAATTCTTAAAAATAAAAAAAATTAAGTATTAAATTTTAAATATACAAAAAGTACATAAATGTGAGAATATTGTATCATTTAAATTTAATCTTTTAAAAATTGGGGATTAAATTCAAAAGGTATGTATTATATTATATTTTTATCTTAATCCTTCCTCACATGGATACAAATGCAAATAAGGAAATTTTCCTAAATTGCATATAATTATTATAACGTATCAAATGCTTACCTTTTATGCTTATTTGCTTCATGGTTAAGGTTTGGACCATAAATGACACCTACCTCCAATTTTGCTTGCTTAATTATTCCTCTTAGTCAATTACAAAGAAAATCAAAATAGTAAGATGCAGAGGCCAAGGTTTGAATTGCCAGAAGCTTTGGTTATGGAAATTCTGTCAAAGCTTCCAGTTAAATCCCTTACTCGCTTCAACTGTGTTTGTAAGTATTGGTGTTCTTTTCAAACTCCTCATTTCATTTCCAATAATTATCACAACAACCTTGAAAACGACAACCTTAATCTACTTCTTAGTCGCCGTGATGGTAACACCTTCCAACTTTATTTCTCTCAACTTTCAAATGAAAAAAATCAAAATTATATAGTAAAACAAAACATTCACTTGCCCTTTTTTAAGAATGATGTCCCCTCTGTTTATGGTGCTTGTCATGGATTATTGTGTTTACTTGATCCTTCAAAGGATAACGCTGCCATTTGGAACCCATCAACCAGAGAGTTTAAAATCCTTCCACCATCTTCAATCCAACGCCCTCCATATTTTTCCCCATTCGAAGAAACCTACCTTACTTTAGATGACGTTTATTTTGACCACGCTGCTTTTGGGTTTGATTCTAAAACTGATGACTACAAAGTCATACGATTTGTTCTTCTTACTTTTGTTAATAGTGAAGAAGAATATCCACATCCTCATTTTATGTACCAAGTTGAGTTGTATTCTCTTAGAAGTAATTCCTGGAAGGAAATTCCATCTCCTGATTATAAACCAACTGAAACAACTTTGGGAAATAATTATGTAGACGGAATTTGCTATTGGAAAACAGAGACAGGGGCATATCTTGATTTTAGAGGACTAATTCTTTCATTTGACATGGGGAATGAGAAGCTCTCAATTTTACCTATCCCAGAATTCGTTGGGTCTTTCCCAGAATACTATGTTGATCTATTGGTGTTTAATGGATCACTTGGTGCTATTGTTTACCCATCGGAAAGAATTGACACGTCTTTTGATTTATGGGTTACAAGTGAAGGACTGTGGACTAAACAATTCAATATTAAATCCATTTCTGGAGTTGTACGCCCGTTGGGATTTGGAAAAAATGGTGACTTGTTTCTTAGAGACACAAATGATGAAGTACTCCGATTTGACGCCTCCACCCAAGAGCTTAAGGAGCTTGAGATTAATACTTATCTAGATCATTTACGGTTCTCCATCTCCCTTCATGCTTATTTAGAGAGCTTGGTTCGTATCAATGGAATACAAGAGATTGAAAAATATGTAATACGTCAACCAACAAAAAATGCATCAAATGAATACTGAATACTGAATATGAAGAAGGATATGCATGAAATGGATATTGAATATGAAGATGGATGGAGAGGGAGAACATAAATGTGTAAGATGTAATAGGAATTTTTAGTTGTGAGCTTCTTAATATTGCTATTATTGTTTGGATTATATGTTTGAGATGTTAGCCATTGCCTGGTTTGTGTATTTAGAGAATTGTTGAGTTTATGTTTGGTTTTAGTTGCTTAGATATCTATAAGATTTCTGCCATAGTGTGAAAATATCATTCTCCAAAGTGGTGAAATGAATATAAGTTTAAAATGCATAACAAAATGGAATTACAAAATTTTGCATTATATACACTAGAAAAAGCACACAATAAACAATTGAAAGTTTGAAAACAAAGAAAACGGAAATTTCATAAAACAAAAATGTAAACTCACCAACCAGATTCAAGCAATTGAACAAAAAAATCAAATCTTTTCCCTCTCAAAAAAGGTAATTACTTTCAAAAGTTTGAGTTTTTTATTTATATTAATTGTTTATTGTTCCAATTTTCGATTTTCCCCCTTTTTCTCGATTGAGTTTCAATCCCCACCAAAAATTTAATTTTGTTTGACTTTTTGAAAGCTATTGAGTTCCATGGAACCCTACAATGCTTATACTCACAGTAAACACCATAACCCACATGTACTTCACTTGAGTTTCCATTTCTTGAATGCAATATTTAGCAGTAGCACAACCTGAACCCCAAACGAAGACATTTCTCAACAATTTATGCCCAAACAAATAGCTGAAAAGTAGCTAAACAAAGATAAATTTCACCAATTACAATGGACATGGATTTGGAGTTACCAGATCATTAGGTCATCAACTACACCTTGTTTCTATGTATGCTCTTTCTCAAGCAACCCTATATATGAAACTGATCCACAATTTAAGCTTGTTGTTTTATATATCTTGTTTCTCCATCTAAAGACTCGATTTCAAGTCTTCCTTTTTAAGGTGGTGTATAATTGTTCTCCAGGGATGATAACTTTGCAAATTTGTCACTTGGTTTATTGAAAGTGACAGAAAACTATCACCCCCCAATGCTTAACAATAATGCTTAACTTTCAGTTTGCGACCCTCTATTTTTTAATTATATAAAAATAGTTAAATTTTTAATTTGGTTCTTGCACTATGTTAAAATTTGGAATTTGGCCTTTATACTTCTGTTATAATTTGGTGTTTCAACGTTTATAATGTCATTATTTCGTCTAAGTATTTTATTCTAATTAAAATTCTAACCTAAATTGAAAGAAACATTAACATCATTAATTTTTTTGTTAGCTTCAAGTCCACTATAATGCCAATTTTTTGTGACAAACTTATTTTAGCATTGTCGATCAGGGTTGAATTTAGGAAAGTTTTATTTTGGGGAGATAAAATTATATATTTTTATGATAGTAAAAATATAACTTCACCATTTCAATAACTTATATCTTTATAATTTTTAGAGAACTAAATCAATTTTTTTTCATTTTTTGAGGGTTAAAATGCAATTTTAATTACCATTATTAATTTAAAATTTTAGAAATTATAAACAACATAAATAAAAAATTTTTCATGTCAACCTGTGTGTGAATCTTTGATTCAATTATATAATTGTTTTTCATAATAGTAAAAGAAACAAACACAGTGAAAGACAAAAACAAAAATCACCGTCTTTGATGTTTTTGATGCCAAACTAAACAATTCTTGAATTTCTTTCCCATCACAAATCACGACTTAAAAAGGCTATATTCCTTTTTAATCTTCTCACTATTTTCTCCTATAAAACCTTGTGTGTTTCATAAAATCATTTTTTTCTACTTTAAAACATAGAATATGATTATAAACTATTAATAAATGAGACATTGGTTACGCTAGGAAAACTTGAAATAATCTCATCCCAATTCGATTAAGGATGAATCTAATTTTGATAATAAATTTAATTCCTGAGAAATTAAGCCCAGAAGTATAAACTACTACATTACATCTTGATGGCTGAGCTGAGATAGCAAGGATTTGATAAATAAATCAAGTCTTGGCTTTGTTGGTTGTCGCACTGCTTTGTCCATTTCTAGCTATGGTATGATCTGCTACAATCACTCATAATATCCCTTTTGCATTAATATTATGGTAGATAAGTTCATATGTAAAAGCAAATCCATTTTTGTTAAATTAAGATTCTACATTATTTCATGTGAAAGAGTAGTGGATGGTACTTATAAAAACAAATAAATTCATTTTCTCCTCTAACCATTAACCATTAATTACCATAGTCTTAATCAAAATTTAAACCCTACTAAAAATTTAAAGAAACAAAAATCCCAACAACTTTCATATATATATAAATTATTACATTGACTAGAATCAATAAACCATTGTAAGCAATTACTTATGAAGCGGAATCACCATATTTATATAGAATGAAACAGACACCTCTACATCTATGTTAAGAAAAGTTAATGACATATTTTACTATATTATTTTGCTAGCTATATTTGCAAATTTTTTACGTGGTTTCTGAAACCAACAAAAAAACAATACTTATCATCCCAATTCTCAACTAGAAGAAGCCTTGCACAATGGAGGTTTAGCATTGTGCAAAAGCTACCACTAAAACAATAGCTTATCTTCAACCATTGATCTTCTATATTCTGGTTGCCCTTGCAATATTATGGCTTATTTTCCCTTCCATTCCTCTTTAGATAATGATAATGACAGGGTTACTTTGTCACTATATTCTGAGTTTATGAGTTGTAGTTGACATGGCCAAGTCTTTTGTGCCACAGCTTGGATTCATCTTGAACAGCTGTGTAGACCCTGTCAGAGCTCTTATTCTAGTCCACAACAAAGCTCTTGTCAGCCATGGTCACTGTCATGAGCTTGGATCTATTTAGATCACTGATTAGGCACTCATTGCCTTTGAACACCACATAGTAGCCCCTTTCTAGCAACTGAGCTATACTGAGCAGGTTTCTATCTATTTTAGGCAGCAAAAGTACATTTGAAACAAGTTTAGTACCTGTAGGAGTGTTAATCAGCACATCTCCTTTGCCTTCTCCTTTGATGAAGTGTCCATTTCCAACCTTCACCCTTGTTTTGAAGCTTCTGTCTATCGACTTGAAGATAGCAGCATCTGGAGTCATGTGGTTAGTACATCCACTGTCAATCAACTATCATTTTGTGGCTTTTCTTTTGGTAGATGAGCAAGAGACAGCAAAGAATCGTTCTTCTTGATCACTTTCTTCTTCTACCACTTGAGCTTCAGCTCTTGGCTATTGAGGTTGGTTTTGTCTCTGCTTGCCTTTGTTTCTGCAAAATTTCTCAGCATGGCCTATATTTTTGTAGATTTGACACTGCACATCAAGCATAAAACCAACATACTTCACTCGGATGACTTAGCCTTTTGCAGTGTGGGCAAGGTGGATATTTTCTTGCACCATCTGTTCTAGGCTTGTCTTTCTAGGTTTTCTTCCCCTTGTATTTAGAGGAGTTTGAGGCTGGTCTGCTTTTGGCCTGGAAGGTACATTCTTGATGCTCCTCTAGTCTACTTGCTCTCTTTTGCTCTTGAGCATAAAGAGCATTGATTAGCTCTGTCAAGGAAATGCTGGTCAGGTCTCTCGAGTCTTCAAGAGATGAGATCTTTGCCTCATACCTTTCAGGTAAGGTTGAGATCACCTTCTCCACAATTCTTACTTCACTAAATTGTTCTTCAAGTAGCCTTATGCTGTTTACTACAGTCATGATTCTGTCTGAATATTGCTTGACTATTTCTTTCTTCTTCATCTTCAAGTTTTCAAAGTCCCTTCTTAAATTCAGTAACTGTTGCTGCCTTGTTCTTTCAGTCCCTTGGAACTCCTTCTTCAACTTATCCCAGGCCTGCTTTGGTGACTCACAAGCCATGATTCTTGTGAAAATCACATCAGACACACTGTTTTGGATGCAAGACATGGCTTTGTGCCTTTTGGTTCTTTCATCTGAATGTTGTCTAATCTGAGCCACTGTTGGATTGGCTCTAAGAGGTGCTGGTTCAACATCTGAGTTAACGACCTCTCATAGGTCAAATGCCTATAGGTAGATCCTCATTTTTACTATCCAAATGTGGTAGCCCTCTCCATTGAAGACTGGTGGTGCAGCTGGTGAAAAACCTGAGGAAGACATGGTTTTAAGGATTGAAATATGATAGGTCCACTAAGAATAAGGCTCTAGATACCAATTGTTGGGTTTTTAAACAATTTATCCAGAGGAAGTATGAAGCTCAGTGTAAAACTTGAGCAACAACGTAATAAATCCGGATAAAGAATGAAGGAAGATTGAGCTTCAAAAGGCTCGATATTTGCAGGATAAACAAATAGAATTTTACTTGGTAAAAGAAAGTAAAAATTGAGAAAGTATTTTTCTTGAATGATTTCTATTGAAATTCATTAATAAAAAATATGGCATAATGCCAATACATATACCAGTCATAAGCTGGTCAGCTTTAACATATTTACTATTTTTAGACTTACTTGCACCACTTGCACATTGCGACTTGCAAATCACAACTTGCACAATTAGGTAAGTTGATCTATCAATCTTATCAGCACGCAATACACTACCTACTTAGTTCTAATTTAACAAAGTTACAAAATATTACTTAAAGTAACAAAATGAAACAGAAATTGAACAGTAGCATCAACTTCAGTAACTGCATGTACTTTATCCAGAAATACTACAGCAGCTTGATCTTTATACTTCATCCACATAACTTGGATTGTATGTACTTCATCCATATAACTTATATGGTATTGTCTGCTCCTTGGCTGCTTCATGTGTTGCATGCAGGCCAACTTCAACAGAAATCCATTGCCAGGTTTACAACTCCGTTATTCATTTTAATGTATTTTCATTATTAACTAATGCAGTTTAATTACTTTTTGCTACTGTAACTAATTATATTTTATGCAACAATGTGCAGCATGGAGATGAAGAATGCCACTTAAACACTATACATAGCTGTGTCATCCATTTCTGGCCTAATGTGGTAACTTCTATTAGCCATAAGTATTTGCACTCGTCTCCAGCTTGTGTTTAATTGCTCTACTGTGGTGTAGAAAGAGCACTTGGAAATCATTCGCGGCACAGAGCAACAAAGCTTAAAGGGGGGCGCGTTGAAGCACTGTGGAAAAATTGTAGTTAAAAGCTAAGATTGAAAGAAGAGATAATCAACAAATGCTATACTACTTGAATTGGATATAAGGTTGGCTGCATGTCTCAGTATTTAATTAACAGTCCTCTTTTTCTTTTTCTAACATTGAATTTCCAAATTAATAAAATGCAGCTTCCGTTGCAATATGCTAATGAGACTGCACACCTAAAGCCACATCAAGAATATGTGCTATGGGCGGTGGTGAATAATCAGCCACTCAGACAAGTGAGTTCGTTTATTTCTCTCTCTTTGTGTGATTGTGAAGTAGACATTTTTTTGACATGTAATTTCAATATTTATTTCTGTTGGAAACTGGCCTGCATGCAGCATGTGAATTTCCAACATGTCAAGAAGCAACCCGAGCCATGCAACACATGCAGCAACAAAGGTGGATATGTAGCCCATGCAGATTCAAGCACGCAAGAAAAAATACACATAAGTTACCCAGGTAAAGTATGTGCAAGGATTCATACACATAAGTTACCCGGGTAAAGTACGTGTAACTGAATCTGTTTGTTTTGGTTCTTTTGTAACCAAGTCTATGAAATGTGTTCTAGTTCATTTTGAACTTAGTTTAAGCCTACATTAGATGTAGTTTGATGATGTAGGAGCTGATGACCAACTTTACTGAAGTGTACAAGTTTAGTTTTGTAAGTTCCAATGTAATAAGTGGAGTTAGGTAGTGTTTAGGTGATGAATTTGTTGATCTTTTGACCAGCCAATGACTGGTATATGTAATGGCTTTAAGCCAATATTTCAAGTGAATGAAATCATCAGATTTTCTTCCATATACTCTATTTTTTCTTTGCCTTCTAAAAATTCTAAGTTCTGTTCTCCATTCTTGACAGTAGCTAAAAGCTTGAACTTCAAGCATTTTTCCTTCATATTTTACCCGGGTATAATACGTTGCTGCTGGTGCTCTATTTAAAATTCTTACTTTACCCGGTTAAAGTGTGTTGAAACTCCAACAATTGGTATCTAGAGCCCTTGTCTTAGTGGACCTGTTATAGTTGAATCACATACTGATGGCTTCATCAAGCTTCTCACCAGCTGTACCTCCAGTTTTCAATGGAGAAGGATATCACATTTGGGTAGTCAAGATGAGAACCTACCTCCAGGCATTTGATCTATGGGAGGTGGTTAACTCAGATGTTGAACCAGAACCATTGAGAGCAAATCCAACAGTGGCTCAAATGAAGCAGTATTCTGAAGAAAAAAGTAAAAAGCACAAGGCCATGTCATGCATTCAGAACTGTGTTTTTGATGTTATTTTCACCAGGATCATGGCTTGTGAGACTCCAAAGCAGGCCTGGGACAAGCTCAAGGAGGAGTTCCAAGGTACTGAGAGGACAAGACAGCAGCAGTTGTTGAACCTGAGAAGGGAGTTCGAGAACTTAAAGATGAAGGAAGAGGAAACTGTCAAGAAGTATTTAGACAGAATTATGGCTGTAGTAAACAGCATAAGGCTCCTTGGTGAGCATTTTAATGAGGCAAGGATTATGGAGAAAGTGCTCTCTACCTTACCAGAAAGGTATGAAGCAAAAATATCCTCTTTAGAGGATTCAAGGGACCTGACCAGCATCTCTTTAACAGAGCTGATCAATGCTCTGTATGCACAAGAGAAAAGGAGGGCCAACAGACAGGAGGAGCACCAAGAAGGTGCCTTTCAAGCCGAAGCCAAGTTTGCCTCGAGCACCTCTGCCTACGAAGGTAAGAATACCTGGTCAAACAAGCCTAAAGCAGATGGTGCAGGAAGATATCCACCCTGTCCACACTGCAGAAGGGCAAGTCACCCAGGTAAAGTATGTTGGTTCAGGCCTGATGTGCAGTGCAGATTTTGCAAGAAGATGGGTCATGTAGAAAGGGTTTGCAAAAACAAAGGCAGACCAAGATACAACCAACCCCAGCAGCCAAGAGCTGAAGCTCAAGTAGTAGAAGAAGACAATGACCAAGAAGAACAAGTTTTTGCAGTTTCTTGTTCAGCTGTTAAAGGAAAAGCTACAGATGGATGGTTGATAGACAGTGGTTGCACAAACCACATGACCCCTGATGCTAGAATTTTTAAGTCAATTGACAGAAGCTTCAAAACAAATGTGAAGGTCGGAAATGGACACTTCATCAAAGTTGAAGGCAAAGGAGATGTGTTGATAAGCACTCCTACAGTTACCAAACTTGTTAAAAATGTCTTGTTAGTGCCTGAAATTGATAGAAATTTGCTTAGCATTGCTCAACTGCTTGAGAAGGGCTATTCAGTTGTATTCAAAGGCAAAGAATGCGTGATTAGTGATCCTAGTGGATCCAAGCTCATGACAGTAGCTATGACAGAAAAAAGTTTTATTGTGGACTGGAATAAGGGTCTAGATAGTGCCTACACAGCTGCTGCAGATGAATCCATGCTGTGTCACAAGAGGTTTAGCCATGCTAACAACATGTCAATGGCTCAGCTAACCAAAGAAGATTTCGTTAAAAATTTCACTAATTCAGTTGAGAAAGAAAGGAAATTTTTGACACTCAAAGAGGTGCATGATATGCATGGGAACCAAACATCTGCTCAGATAAAAGAATTAAAGGCACATGTAACTAGCTTGAAACTTGAGTTGAAATCATTGCAAGCAACTAACAGAGATATGGCGGAGCAGTTAGAGAACAAAGCAATTGAAGCAGAAAAACGGGGAGAACAAAATATAGGACTCCAATCCCTCATTTCAGAACTCGAAATAATGTTGGAAAAGAGAGAAAAAGAAATTTTTATTCTCACAAAGAAACTTGAGGATGATAACAGTGAATCATTGTCTGGTATGAAGAACTTGACTGCTTAGGAAATTAATCTGCTATCAGAGAAGGAAGCTTTGCAAGCTGAGAAGGCTCTGTTGAAAGAAAATTTTGCATTTGAAGGTGATGAAGCATCAAATCAAGTACAGAGGTTAATGGATGAGGCAAAAACATTACAGCAGCAGCTGGAATCTCTTCATATCCATAAGGCAAAACTAGAATTGCAGTTTGATAGAAAGAAACAAAAGTCATCCGAAAAACTGAATGAAATGGAGAATAAAAAACAGAGTTGAAGCAAATGGTCGAGGACCTTCAAAGAGATTTGGAAGCAAAAGGAGATGAGAAAAATGATTTAGTGAATAAAATCATTAGAGAATGTTTAATGAACAAGAGTTTGCAGCATGCAAGCCAAGGAGGAGTGTTGGAAACTGGCCTGCATGCAGCATGTGAATTTCCAACATGTCAAGAAGCAGCCCGAGCCATGCAACACATGCAGCAACAAAGGTGGATATGTAGCCAATGCAGATTCAAGCATGCAAGAACAAATACACATAAGTTACCCAGGTAAAGTATGTGCAAGGATTCATACACATAAGTTACCCGGGTAAAGTACGTGTAACTGAATCTGTTTGTTTTGGTTCTTTTGTAACCAAGTCTATGAAATGTGTTCTAGTTCGTTTTGAACTTAGTTTAAGCCTACATTTGATGTAGTTTGATGATGTAGGAGCTGATGACCAACTTTACTTAAGTGTACAAGTTTAGTTTTGTAAGTTCCAATGTAATAAGTGGAGTTAGGTAGTGCTTAGGTGATGAATTTGTTGATCTTTTAACCAGCCAATGACTGGTATATGTAATGGCTTTAAGCCAATATTTCAAGTGAATGAAATCATCAGATTTTCTTCTATATACTCCATTTTTTCTTTGCCTTCTAAAAATTCTAAGTTCTGTTCTCCATTCTTGACAGTAGCTAAAAGGTTGAACTTCAAGCATTTTCCCTTCATATTTTACCCGGGTATAATACGTTGCTGCTGGTGCTCTGTTTAAAATTCGTACTTTACCCGGTTAAAGTGTGTTGAAACTCCAACAATTTCATGGTTGCAGGACTTTGAAACTTATTACATGTGATTGAAACTAGTATTAGATATAAAAATAATGTTGATTATTTTTGTAATTTCAAAAGTGAAATTAGAGAAAGTAAGAACCTTCATACATAAATAGATAAACAATCTTCTTGTAAATAATTGACCGACAGGGCGAAGAGCAATGTTGCAACATTTTGGGATGGTGAGGGTAACTTCTGGCCTGAATCCCGCTTTATGTGCCATGCGAGAAAAGAAAAGGCCGCAAACGCAGTTCGGATTGTCGAGCTTTTTCTACATTATAGCACAGCAATGCTTGGAAACAGGAGCTCTTACGAATTTTGCTGCGTATCCACATGGGAACAGCTTTTGAGCCTCCTTTTTGATTTCATGTTTCCTGCAGTGGCTGTAATATTTACTCATTGCATCGACTCTATTGAACCCTGCAATGCATCATACTCAAAACAAACATGATAACCTACATGTATTTCATTTGAGTTTTCATTTCTTCAATGCGTATTAAAGATTTTTAAGGGACAGTTTATAACAATTCGAACTTAAACAAAGACATTTTTCAACAATGTATACACTAACAAGTAGCTGAAAATGAAGATGAATTTCAGCAATTACAATGGACATGGAATTAGAGAAAAAATCTTATGAAAGTGACCCACAGTTTAAGCATTCATTATTCATAACAAGCTAGAATCATGCAGCGCAAGCCAAAGTCAAACCGACAGACATTGACTACTGTTCTGTAGCATCCAGCTAACTCTTTTTCTTCAATTGTTTGATTTCAAAATTTTTTTTTGGTGTACAATATGTTATAGTTGAATATGGATCGTTTTATATATTTGGAAATGATATGCAACAACAAAGAAAGTAATTGTATGATTATTTAAATTTAAATTTTGGACTTTATACTTCTTTTATAATTTGGTAATTTGGTGCTTCAATATTTATAATGATATTATTTAGTCTAAATTGTTCTAATTAAAATTTTGTTATGTAATTTTAAATAAGTGTTAACATCGTTAATATTTTTTTTGTTAGCTTCAAGTCCATTATAATGCCATTTTCTGTTATATGATTATGGAGTATGTGCTTTTTTTTTAAATTTTAGAATATCAAACCAACAAATTTAACAAAGAATTTGGCATATTTGTCGAAAAAGCCCTCAATGTTTTTGAGTTTTTGGGTTTGAGCCCTTAACATTTTTTTTTTGGATTGACACCCTTAACGTTATGATTTTTTAATAAATCAGCCCAATTTTAACTGAAATTGTGAGTTGACTGTCAGTTAAACTGCAGGTCAATGAAGTAGCCTATGTGACTTGCCACATAAGCACGAGGTCATACATGATGTGATCTATGAACAAAATTGTTTAACATTTTTTTTTCATTTTGTTTCAATTTAATTCATCTCCTCTTTCTATTTTCCCCTCTAGCTACTGTTGCCTCTGTGTCCAACCCCTATTGCCGCTGCCGCCTTCCTTCTCACTCTTCACTACTGATCTCACCACAAATGTTAGAAGAGATGCCGATGAGATTAATGGTGAGGAGTGAGAGCGAAGTGAGCGGTGGTGGGGGTTGGGACGGTGAGAAGTGAGAGGGAAGGCGACGACGGGGTTGGACAAAATGGCGACAACAGCTAGAAGGGAAGAGAGAAAGAGGAGAAGAACAAAGAAGATTGAAACAGAATGAAAAAAAAGAATTTTGTTAAACAATTTTATTTTTATAAATGACGTCATCTATGACCTCCTGCTTATGCGGCACGCCGCATAGGCTACTTCATTGAGCTGTGATTTGACTGACGGTTAACTCACGTTTCCCGTTAAAATTGGATTGATTTATGAAAAAATTGTAACATTGAGGGTGTCAATCCAAAAAGAAAAAGTTAGGGGCTCAACCCAAAAACCCATAAACATTGATAGTATTTTTGACAATTATGGCAAAGAATTTTAACAATTTTAACGGTGTTAACCATACCAAAATTTGCAATTTTAAAAAAATAGAGAGATTGAATTCTTAAAAATAAAAAATGAGGTATTAAATTTCAAATATACAAAAAGAACATAAATGTGAGCATATTGTATCCTTTAAATTTAATCTTTTAAAAATTAGGGATTTTATTCAAAAGGTACGTATTATATTATATTTTATCTTAATGCTTCCTCACATGGATACAAATGCAAATAAGGAACGTTTCCTAAATAGCATATAATTATTATAACGTATCAAATGCTTACCTTTTATGCTTCTTTGCTTCATGGTTAAGGTTTGGACCATAGATGACACCTACCAACTCCCATTTTGCTTGCTTATTTATTCCTCTTAGTCAATTACAAAGAAATCAAAATAGCAAGATGTAGAGGCCAAGGTTTGAATTGCCAGAAGCTTTGGTTATGGAAATTCTGTCAAAGCTTCCAGTTAAATCCCTTACTCGCTTCAACTGTGTTTGTAAATATTGGTGTTCTTCTTTTCAAACTCCTCATTTCACTTCCAATAATTATCACAACAACCTTGAAAACGACAACCTTAATCTAATTCTTAGTCGCTGTGATGGTAACACCTTCCAACCTTATTTTTCTCAACTTTCAACTGAAAAAGATCAAAATTATATAGCAAAGCAGAACATTGACTTGCCCTTTTTTAAGAATGATATTCCCTCTGTTTATGGTGCTTGTCATGGATTATTGTGTTTACTTGATCCTTCAACGGATAAGGCTGCCATTTGGAACCCATCAACCAGAGAGTTTAAAATCCTTCCACCATCTTCAATCCAACGCCCTCCATATTTTTCCCCATTCGAAGAAACCTACCTTACTTTAGATGACATTGCTTTTACCACGCTGCTTTTGGGTTTGATTCTAAAACTGATGACTACAAAGTCATACGATTTGTTATTCTTACTTTTGTTAATATGAAGAAGAACAACCACATCCTCATTTTATGTACCAAGTTGAGTTGTATTCTCTTAGAAGTAATTCCTGGAAGGAAATTCCATCTCCTGATTATACACCAACTTATACAACTTTGGGAAATAATTATGTAGATGGAATTTTGTTGGAAATTGGCCTGCATGCAGCATGTGAAGAAGCCAGTGTCAAGAAGCAGCCCGAGCCATGCATGCAGCTGCAAAGAAAAGAAAAGAGATCAAACTGTTGTATTATTACAGGGTGAAGTATGCATCTTGAACCAGAGAAGATAGACATGCAGCTCATGTAGAATCATGCACTCAAGAACTCATGCACATAAGTTGTCCGGGTAAAGTATGTGCAAGAATTCATACACATAAGTTTCCCGAGTAAAATACGTGCAATAGGAGATGTTTATGCTACTGTTTCATCTCAGTTTATTTTGTTACTCTTTAACAATATTTTTTTTTGTAATATAGTTCATTTTGAACTATGTTTGGATGACAATTGATGTAACTTGATGGTCAAAGAGTTGGTTACCAGCTTTGTTCAAGTGTGCAAGTAATATCACCTAGTTCCAATGTAATAGGTGGAGTTTGGTAGTGTTTAGGTGATGAATTTGTTGATCTTTTGACTAGCCAATGACTGGTATATGTAATGGCTTTGAGCCAAAGTTTATTTTGAATGAAATCATCAGATTTTCTTCCATATGCTCCATCTTTTCTTTGCTTTCTAAAAATTCTAAGTTCTGTTCTCCATCTTGACAGTAGCTAAAAGCTTGAACTTCAAGCATTTTTCCTTCATATCTCATCCGGGTATAATACGTTACTATTAAAGTCCAGATTGAAGTTCTTACTTCATCCGGTTAAAATGGGTTAAAACTCTAACAAATTTGCTATTGGAAAACAGAGACAAGAGCATATCTTGATTTTAGAGGACTAATTCTTTCCTTTGACATGGGGAATGAGAAGTTCTCAATTTTACCTATCCCAGAATTTGTTGGGTCTTTCCCTAAATACTATGTTGATCTATTGGTGTTTAATGGATCACTTGGTGTTATTGTTTACCCATCAGAAAGAATTGACACTTCTTTTGATTTATGGGTTACAAGTGAAGGAGTGTGGACTAAACAATTCAATATTAAATCCATTTCTAGAGTTGTACACCCATTGGGATTTGGAAAAAATGGCGACTTGTTTCTTAGAGACACAAATAATGAAGTACTTCTATTTGACGCCTCCACCCAAGAGCTTAAGGAGCTTGAGATTAATACTTATCTAGATCATATTTGGGTGGTCATCACCCTTCATGCTTATTTTGAGAGCCTGGTTTGTATCAATGGAATACAAGAGATTGAGAAACATGTAATAAGTCAACCAACGAGAGATGCATCAAATGAATAATGAATATGAAGAAGGATATGCATGAAATGAATATTGAATATGAAGATGGATGGAGAGGGAGAACATAAATGTGTAAGATGTAAAAGGAATTTTTAGTTGTGAGCTTCTTAGTATTTCTATTATTGTGTGGATTATATGTTTGAGATGCTAGCCATTGCCTGGTTTGTGTATTTAGAGGATTGTTGAGTTTATGTTTGGTTTTAATTGCTTAGATATCTATAAGATTTCTGCCATAGTTTGAAAATATCATTCTCCAAAGTGGTGAAATGAATATAAGTTTAAAATGCATAACAAAATGGAATTACAAAATTTTGCATTATATACCCTAGAAAAAGCACACAATAAACAATTGAAAGTTTGGAAATAGAGAAAATGGAAATTTCATAAAACAAAAATGGAAACTCATCAACCAAATTTAAGCAATTGAATAAAAAAATAAAATCTTTTCCCTAAAAAAAAAGTAATTATTTTCAAAAGTTTAGGTTTTTATTTATATTAATAAACCCAATTTTAATTTTTTTTCTTTTTTATTGATTGAGTTTCAATCATCACCAAGAAATTAAATAAAAGTAATTATGTCATAGTTTCAAATAATCCAATTAATATTACATATTTTCAATATGTTCTTTGATCTTTATAAAGTTCGATCAACAAATTTGAATGATTTAAACTCAAAATGATTCGATTTTAAAATAACACTAATCCGAATATAGATTTAAAATAACCCAATCCCAATCCCATAACATTCAATATCTTTAAATTTATGTAGAAAGCCCTTTCCGTAAATAGTTCTAAAAAATTATGATTTTACAAAAAAAATTAAATTATTTCCGTGATTTTAAATTTATAATATTTATTTTTATAATAAAAAATTAAAATTAATTATATATTAAATAAAGAAGAATTCAATTAGATTGCGAACAACCGTAATTGCTAAACTTACATTTTATAACAGCTTAAGTTGCCTTGTCACATCCCAAAATTAGGGGTAGAAGAAATACGGGTAAAATTTAAATTTTTTAAAAGAATAATAAGAATAGGGTAAGCTAACTTAGAATGCATTAAAAATTAATTGTTGATAAAGAATAGATTACCAGGCTTAATGGTTAAAGTGTTAAGCAAGCTAAGGTCTTATATTCAAACTCCCTTGATTGCATCCTTCGTTGATTTTTATTCATTTTCTCTACTTGGCCAAAACCCTTAAAACCAATTTCTTGAAGGCTTATGTTAAGTCTGAGTTTGCTAGTGTTAAAACTTAGCATTCTCTTTAGTCCTAGGTTTGGAATTTTTGTGCATTTTCAACTAAAATATTTTATTCTCTTATTTTACCCCATAAGGTATTGAATTCCTAATTTTAAACTAATTCCTTGCCCAAATAAAAAAAATTGTTTTTATTAATTAAGTCCTTAATTTAAATCAATCCTAATTCTTAATTCTATATCAGTTAGGGAAAAAGTTTTATAAATAGTTCATCTTTCAAACCCTAAAATTTTTATTTAGAATTTTTTTCAAGAAAAACTCTCAAAATTAGGGGTGAGCAAAATCTGATTCGATTTGAAAAACTCAATAAAAAATTCAAATTTTGAATTACATAGTTCGATAAAAATTTGTCATTGTTAGAGACCGAGACAGAAAACTATTACCACAATTCTTACCATTAATGGTTAACTTTCAGTTTCAGTCCCTCTACTTTTTAATTATATAAGAATAGTTAAATCTAAATTTTTGTCCCTATATTGTGTTAAAATTCGAGATTTGGCCTTTATACTTCTTTTATAATTTGGCACTTCAACATTTATAATGTCATTATTTAGTCTAAATATTTAATTCTAATTAAAATTCTGACATAAATTTAAAGAAGCATTAACATTGCTAATTTTTTTTGTTATCTTCAAGTCCATTATAATGTCATTTTTTGTGACAAACTTATATTAGCATTGTCGATCAGCGGTGAAGCTAGGAAAGTTTTATTTTGGGGGATTAAATTGTATATTTTTACGATAATAAAAATACAATTTCACCATTTTAATAGCTTATATATTTATAATTTTTAGAGAATTAAATTAAATTTTTATCATTTTTAAGGGGCTAAAGTGTAATTTTATCATTATTAATTTAAAATTTTAGAAATTATAAATAGCATAAATAGAAAACTTTTCATGCCAGCCCCTATGTGTGCATCATTGATATGAGTATATATTGTTTTTCATAATAGTAAAAGAAACAAACACATTGAAAGACAAAAACAAGAATCACTGGCTTCAATGTGTTTGATGTCAAACTAAACAATGCTTGAATTTCTTTCCCATCACAAATCACAACTTAAAAAGGGTATGTTCCTATTTAATCTTCTCATTGTTTTCTCCTATAAAACCTTGTGTGTTTTATAAAATCATTTTTTTTCTACTTTAAAACATGATTATATACTTTTAATAAATGTGGCATTGGTTACGTTAGGAAAACTTTAAAACCCAATTCGATTATGTATTATTAGCAGCTACCCATATCTTTGAAAAGTCAAAGATATGGGTGTCAAAAAATTGACACTGGAAATTAGAACATTTAAGGCACCGAAATTTGGTTTGAAATTTGGCATGGGATAATTGCAATTTTGGTCCCTAATGTATAGGGGCTTTGCAAGTTGATCCCTGAACCTCAACTAAAAATAGGCCTAACCATTTCTCATTTTCTTCATCCCATATTTGTCATTCTCTACTTAAGGTATTGTTTTCTCTCTCCTTATTTGTAAATTTCACTTGTATTTTTAGAGTGAAATATATTTGGTAGTGCCCGAGGACATAGGCAAAATTTACTAAACCTCGTTAAAATTCTGGTGTTCTTTATTGTTTATTTTTGCATATTTTGTGAGTGTGATTGTAGTGGTTTATTGTGCTATTAAATTACAATAGAAGGATATTCTGGCTAGGAAAGACCTAGTACTTAAGTGATCCTCGTGATCCATCTCTCTTTCCTGGGAGTTGAACTTAGTGTGATTTTTCAGTATAATAATCTTAATCTTTTACACGCTTCCCACAACAATTGGTATCAGAGCTAGATTCGTACTTGAGGAATATGACCGTTTATTACGCTATTCACGTATACTGTAGTTGGGATTGAGGAGAAAAATGGCAGAGGTATCGTCATCAGCAAGGACTATTGTGACCAATGCAAAATTTGAAATAGAGAAATTTGATGGTACCAATAATTTTGGTATGTGGCAATGTGAGATCATGGATGTCTTATGTCAGCAAGAGCTGGATATAGCCCTTGAAGAAAAACCTGACAAGATGGATGACAAGGAATGGGCCAAGATCAATGGACAGGCGTGTGGAACAATCCGCCTATGTTTGGCCAAAGAGCATAAGTACTCTGTCATGAGGGAGACATCAGTGAAGAAGTTATGGGATACACTGGAAGAAAAGTTTCTAACGAAAAGTCTTGAAAGTAGGCTTTATATGAAAAAGAAACTTTATCGATTCACGTATGCGCCTGGTATGTCGATGAATAACCATGTGAACTCATTCAATAAAATTTTAGCTGACTTGCTAAATTTGGATGAGAAATTTGAAGATAAAGACAAGGCCTTATTGTAACACCCCTTAACCCTAAACTGTCGTCGAAACAGGGTTACAAGGCACTACCGAACATATCAGATAACTTACGAATAATTCATATTTAATATAACATTCATAGTATAATTTAATAATTAAGTCCCTATATTGGACTCTCGAAGCCCAAAACATGTATTAAAACTAGAACGGGACTTGTTCGAGTATTTCGAAAAAATTTTCGTAAATTTTTTACAAAAATTTTGACAGTATTTCTGCTTATTTTTACCTAAATCCCCTTACAAATTTAAACCTAAAACAAACCAATACCAATGTTTCAACCAAAGAATTTTACATCTTAAACACTACTAGATCATGCTTAATCCATTGATTTATTGCTTAAATTTTAAAGTGCTAACATATAAGGAACTAATTCATATCTTTCATTTCATTTCAAAATTTAATACCAAATTTACTAATTTATAAATTTAAACTTACTTATCATCCAAAATTTCATAACTATCTAATTACAACAAGATCATTTAACCTATATATATACATGACTCATGTACAACCACCTAGTACATGCCACTTAAACAAAAAGAAGAAATACATCACAAAATTTTCTTGTTGGAGTCAGGATCTTTCTGGATGTTGAACTGGATCTTGAACTCTAATGACCTACGCATGGAAACAACCGTACGCTGAGTATTTCATACTCAGTGGTATTACTATAAACCAAACTATTTAACATTAATAAATTACAACATCAACCATAAGCTTTATAAATCTTTTAAACTAATTATACATAATTATATATCACTTCATAAATCTTAAATCCATATTTCATTTTTTTTCATACTAATTCAATTCATAATTTAATTCATACATTCTTTCTCGTACGTTTCAGTAGTGACAAATCAATCAATCTCATTTTCAAATTTTCATTTCAATTATTTGCCCTATTAACAAGGCTCGGACTCTGATAGATATGTGGATTCCACCTAAACACACCAGATATCTAACCCAAACACACCCGGAATAATATAAATCCTCCATAACGCACTAGTATAATATAGCCTCCCAAATACACCGGTATATCATATCCTCCCAAACAATCCAATAAGGCATTAAATGCCTCTTTGGTTAAACTAAAACATATAATGACAGAATCATCTTCTCGGCCGAGCTACAAATCTCCTCATCACATCACAATCCTATGGCATGCCATTTATATCCAATCTAGTCCGACAAGTTAATAGGGTATTATTTTACTTTTCTAATTTCAAATTCATTTCCACAACAATTTCAAATATCCGATCAATTCAAAACATCTATTATCTCAATTCACATATAATTCAATATTCACACATATTCTTACTTAATTTCAAATATTATTATTTACCTTATCTTAGATGTCCCATGACTACAAATTTAATATGACATTTAATAAATAGTTTGAGTTATAGTAATACAAACCCGGAATACGCATTTACTCCTCAACGATCTTTTCTTTTCCTTTGGATGCCGATACCTCATTTTCCTTGTTAGCTACGAAAATAATAATAACAATTTACATTATTAATTACAGCATTAATTTAATAATTAATTGAATTTTTATTCAATTTATTCCTTAATTCCAATTTAATCCTAATTAACTCTTTTATTTGTTTAACTTAATTTATACTTCATTTCTACTCAATTTCCTTCCATATTCACCCTAACAATCTAGTGTTCATTATAAAACCCTAATTTAAAATTTCATTCAATTTAATTTCCTAAAACACAAAACTTATAGTTTCTTTTACAATTTAATCCCTTTTCCAATTCTAACTTAAAATTTATTCAATTAAATCCCTAATTCTTCTTTTTGTTTAGCATAACCCATGCTTAAAAACCTAAGAGCTTCCAAAACCTTAATCTAATTCCAACAATACTTTGTTTTCCCCCTTTTTTTCTTTCCCTTTTTCTTCCCCTGTTTTCGTTTTATTCTTTGGTTCTTTTCTGTTCTTCTTTCTTTTACTTTCTTTTTATTCTATTTACTTATTTCTTTTAGTTATTTTATATTACTTTAATATTAAGTAAACAAATTATTTTATAACAATGTACCAATATTTTTATTACAATTGTCATTATTCAATTTGTTTATTATAAAAAATCTTATAATTTAATTATTATCATTTACTTATTATATAAGAAATTATATATATTTTAAACACATGTACCAATAATAATTATGCACTTGTCTTATTTTAATAATTATTATATATATAAATATCTTTTACTTATTATTTAAGAAAATATACAAATATATATTTACATGTTAAAGTAGAGATGTGACTTTTGATGAATCAATCATGTTAAAGTACAATGATTCACAAAAGGATGACAAAACCAGTAGTACTTTGTAGTAGGTGGAGCTTAAAAGGTTAATGATGACCCAGCTAATATTGGAGGGACAAATGATGAAAAAGTTCCAACCCAAGAACCTCTACAACAATAAGATTCAATTGCATATAGGAGGTTAAGAAGAGAGATTCGTAAGCCTGCTCGCTTTGATGATATAGTGGCCTATGTGCTTCCAATTGTAGAAGATGATGTTTCGTCTACTTACACAGAAGCAATAAGTAACCCTGATGGTGTAAAGTGGAAGTAAGTCATGAACGAAGAAATGTAGTCTCTTTATAAAAATAGGACCTGAGAGTTGGTAACACTGCCCAAGGGAAAGAATGCAATTGAATGCAAATAAGTATATGTAAAGAAGGAAGGATTTCCTGGTAAAAATAAAATTCGATACAAGGCTAGATTGGTAGCAAAAGGTTACACTCAGAAAGAAGGAATAGGTTACAATGAAGTGTTTTCTCCAGTTGTGAAGCATTCGTCTATTCGAATTTTGCTAGCCTTGGTTGCACAATATGACTTTGAACTAGTTCAGCTTGATGTGAAGACCACATTTTTACATGGTGATTTGGAAGAGGAAATCTATATGACTCAGCCAGATGGATTCAAGGTTGCTGATAAAGAAAATTGGGTTTGAAAATTGACAAAGTCGCTTTATGGATTGAAACAATCTCCGAGGCAGTGGTACTAGCGATTTGATCAATTTATGAAAGGGCAAAGGTACACAAGAAGTAAATTTGATCATTGCGTGTATTTTTAAAAACTACAAGTAGGAACTTTCATATACTTGCTCTTATATTTTGATGATATGCTTATAGCATCTAAGAGCAAAGTTGAGATTGAGAGATTGAAGACTCAACTCAATTTTGAATTTGAGATGAAAGATCTAGGTGAAGTTAAGAAAATTCTTGGCATGGAAATATGTAGAGATAGAGCTCATGGCTGAGTTAGCTTTAGCTTGTCTCAAAAGCAGTATTTGAATAAGGTAATACAACAATTTGGCATGAACGAGTAGACAAAACTTGTAAGTACCCTGTTGACTTCTCATTTCAAGCTTTTTGCATAACTATCTCGTTTGACGAATATGAAATGAGAATACATGTTGCAAGTTCCGTATTCTAATATAGTGGGTAGCTTGATGTATGCAATGGTGTGTACAAGACCCGACATTTCACAGACAGTTAGTATAGTGAGCAGGTATATGCATAATCCTGGAAAAGGATATTGCCAAGCTGTGAAATGAATTCTACAGTATATTCAGAAGACCGTGGATGCTGGATTACTATTCAAGTAGGATAATAGGTGATTTGGACAAACAAAGATCAACCACTGATTATGTGTTTACACTTGCTGGAGGACCAATAAGTTGGAAGTCTACACTACAGTCTACACTTGCGTTGTCAACCACAGAAGCCGAATACATGGTTGTAACAGAGGCTGTAAAGGAAGCTATTTGGTTACAAGGTATGGTTAAAACCTTGGGATTGGTTCAGGAGCATATTAACGTGTATTGTGATAGACAAAGTGATATTCATTTAGCAAAGAATCAAGTCTATCATGCACGTACAAAGCACATCGACGTACGATTCCATTTCGTGCGAGCGAGAAATTATTGATGAAGGGAAAATTCATCTTCAGAATATTAAGACTATAGATAATTCCGCAGATATGATGACCAAGGAGGTAACAGCAACCAAGTTCGAACATTGTTTGAACTTGATCAATATCCTGCAAGTTTAACAGTTGAAGAAGACACTATCAAGTATTGTTGTCAAAGGCAGAAAGAATTATGTGAAGATAAGATTATCCTAAACAAATTTTCAAGGTGCAGATTATTAGCAGCTATCCATATCTTTGAAAATTCAAAGATATAGGTGTGAGAAAATTGACACCGGAAATCAGAACATTTAAGGCACCGAAATTTGGTTTGAAATTTGGCATGGGATAATTGCAATTTCGGTCCCTAATTGTATAGGGACTTTGCAAGTTGATCCCTAAACCTCAACTATAAATAGGCCTAACCATTTCTCATTTTCTTCATCCCATATTTGTCATTCTTTACTTAAGGCATTGTTCTCTCTCTTACTATTAGTAAATTTCACTTGTATTTTTGGAGTGAAATATATTTGGTAGTGCCCGAGGACGTAGGCAAAATTTGCTGAACCTCATTAAAATTCTGATGTTCTTTATTGTTTATTTTTGCATATTTTATGAGTGTGATTGTAGTGATTTATTGTGCTATTAAATTATGATATAGGGATATTCTAGCTAGGAAAGACCTGGTACTTAAGTGATCCTCGTGATCCACCTCTCTTTCCTAGGAGTTGAACTTAGTGTGATTTTCAGTACAATAATTTTACTCTTTTACACGCTTCCGCGCAACATGTATAAATCTAATTTTGATAATAAATTTAATTACTGAGAAACCAAACTCAGAAGTATGAACTATTACATTACAACTTAATGGCTGAGTTAAATTTTAAAATTACAAATAACTCCTTAGTTATTTTATGAAAATACATTATTTCTTGATATGGATAAAAATGCAAATAAGGAAATTTGCCTAAAACGTATTAAATGCTTACCTTTTATGCTTCTTAACTTCATGGTTAAGGTTTGGACCATAGATGACACCTACCAACTCCCATGTTGCTTGCTTATTTATTCCTCTTAGTCAATTACAAAGAAAATCAAAATAGCAAGATGCAGAGGCCAAGGTTTGAATTGCCAGAAGCTTTGGTTATGGAAATTCTGTCAAAGCTTCCAGTTAAATCCTTTACTCGCTTCAACTGTGTTTGTAAGTATTGGTGTCCTTCTTTTCAAACTCCTCATTTCATTTCCAATAATTATCACAACAACCTTGAAAACAACAACCTTAATCTACTTCTTAGTCGCTGTGATGGTAACACCTTCCAACCTTATTTCTCTCAACTTTCAACTGAAAAAGATCAAAATTATATAGTTAAACAGAACATTCACTTGCCCTTTTTTAAGAATGATATCCCCTCTCTTTACGGTGCTTGTCATGGATTAATGTGTTTACTTGATCCTTCAAAGGATAAGGCTGCCATTTGGAACCCATCAACCAGAGAGTTTAAAATCCTTCCACCATCTTCAATCCAACGCCCTCCATATTTTTCCCCATTCGAAGAAACCTACCTTACTTTAGATGACGTTGAATTTTACCACGCTGCTTTTGGGTTTGATTCTAAAACTGATGACTACAAAGTCATACGATTTGTTAGTCTTACTTTTGTTAATAGTGAAGAAGAACATCCACATCCTCATAGTATGTACCAAGTTGAGTTGTATTCTCTTAGAAGTAATTCCTGGAAGGAAATTCCATCTCCTGAGTATGCACCAACTTATACAGCTTTGGGAAATATTTATGTAAATGGAATTTGCTATTGGAAAATAGAGATAGGGGCATATCTTGATTTTAGAGGACTGATTCTTTCATTTGACATGGGGAATGAGAAGTTCTTAATTTTACCTATCCCAGAATTCGTTGGGTCTTTCCCAGAATACTATGTTGATCTATTGGTGTGTAATGGATCACTTGGTGCTATTGTTTACCCATCGGAAAGAATTGACACGTCTTTTGATTTATGGGTTACAAGTGAAGGAGTGTGGACTAAACAATTCAATATTAAATCCATTTCTGGAGTTGTACGCCCATTGGGATTTGGAAAAAATGGTGATTTGTTTGTTAGAGACACAAATAATGAAGTACTCCTATTTGACGCCTCCACCCAAGAGCTTAAGGAGCTTGAGATTAATACTTATCTAGATCATATTTGGGCGGTCATCACCCTTCATGCTTATTTTGAGAGCCTGGTTCATATCAATGGAGTACAAGAGGTTGAAAAACATGTAATACGTCAACCAACGAGAGATGCATCAAATGAATATTGAATATAAAGAAGGATATGCATGAAATGGATATTGAATATGAAGATGGACGGAGAGGTAAAACATAAATGTGTAAGATGAAATAGGAATTTTTAGTTGTGAGCTTCTTAATATTGCTATTATTGTGTGGATCATTATATGTTTGAGATGTTAGCCATTGCCTGGTTTGTGTATTTAGAGAATTGTTGAGTTTATGTTTGGTTTTAGTTGCTTAGATATCTATAAGATTTCTGCCATAGTTTGAAAATATCATTCTCCAAAGTGGTGAAGTGAATATAAGTTTAAAATGCATAACAAAATGGAATTACAAAATTTTGCATTATATACACCAAAAAAGCAGACAATAAACAAGTGAAAGTTTGAAAACAAAGAAAGCGGAAATTTCATAAAACGAAAATGGAAACTCACCAACCAGATTCAAGCAATTGAACAAAAAAAATCAAATCTTTTCCCTCTCAAAAAAAGGTAATTACTTTTAAAAGTTTTGAGTTTTTTATTTACATTAATTGTTTATTGTTCCAATTTTCGATTTTCCCCCTTTTTATTGATTGAGTTTCAATCCCCACCAAAAATTTAATTTTGTTTGACTTTTTGAAAGCTATTGAGTTCTATGGAACCCCGCAATGCTTAACTCACAATAAAAACCATAACCAATATGTACTTCACTTGAGTTTCCATTTCTTGAATGCAATATTTAGCAAAACTTGAACCCCAAACGAAGACATTTCTCAACAATTTATACCCAAACAAATAGCTGAAAAGTAGCTAAACAAAGATAAATTCCACCAATTACAATGGAAATGGATTTGGAGTTACAAGATCATTAAGTCGTCAACTACACCTTGTGTTTCTATATATGCTCTTTCTCAAGCAACCCTATATATGAAACTGATCCACAATTTAAGCTGCTTGTTTTATATATCTCATTTCTCCATCTAAAGACTCGATTTCAAGTCTTCCTTTTTAAGGTGGTGTATAATTGTTCTCTATGGATGATAACTTTGCAAATTTGTCACATGGTTTATTGAAAGTGACAGAAAACTATCACCCTCAATGCTTAACAATAATCCTAATTAACTTTCAGTTTGAGACCCTCTACTTTTTAATTATATAAAAATAGTTAAATTTTAAATTTGGCCTTTATACTTTTGTTATAATTTGGTGTTTCAGCGTTTATAATGTCATTATTTCGTCTAAGTATTTTATTCTATTTAAAATTCTGACCTAAATTGAAAGAAACGTTAACATCATTAACTTTTTTGTTAGCTTCAAGTCCACTATAATGCCAATTTTTTGTCTTATATTAGCATTGTAGACCAGGGGTGAATCTAGGAAAGTTTTATTTTGAGGGGATAGAATTATATATTTTTAAGATAGTAAAAATATAATTTCACCATTTTAATAATTATATCCTTATAATTTTTAGAGAACTAAATTAAATTTTTATCATTTTTGGAGGGCTAAAGTGTAATTTTACCATTATTAATTTAAAATTTTAGAAATTATAAACAACATAAATAGAAATTTTTTCATGTCAGTCTGTGTGTGAATCTTTGATTCGATTATATAATTGTTTTTCATAATAGTAAAAGAAACAAACACATTGAAAGACAAAAACAAGAATCACCGTCTTTGATGTTTTTGAAGCCAAATTAAACAATGCTTCAATTTCTTTCTCATCACAAATCACGACTTAAAAAGGCTATATTCCTTTTTAATCTTGTCACTATTCTCTCCTATAAAACCTTGTATGTTTCGTAAAATCATTTTTTTCTACTTTAAAACATAGAACATGATTATATACTATTAATAAATGAGGCATTGGTTACACAAGGAAAACATGAGATAACCTCACCCCAATTCGATTAAGGATGAATCTAATTTTGATAATAAATTTAATTCCTGAACTATTAAACTCAGAAGTATAAACTACCACATTACATCTTGATGGCTGAGCTGAGATAGCAAGGATTTGATAAATAAATCAAGTCTTGGCTTTGTTGGTTTTCGCACTATTTTGTCTATTTCTATATATGGTATGGTCTGTAACAATCACTCATAGTATCCCTTTTGCATTAGTATTATGATAGATAAGTTCATATGTAAAAGCAAATCCATTTTTGTTAAATTAATATTCTACACTATTTCATGTGAAAGAGTAGTGGTTGGTACTTATAAAAACAAATCAATTCATTTTCTCCTCTAACCATTAATTACCATACTCTTAATCAAGATTTAAACCCTACTAAAATTTTAAAGAAACGAAAATTCCAACAACTTTCATATATATAAATTATTACATTGACTAGAATCAATAATATAACACCCGTCACCCATATTCAACGCCGGAATAGGGTTACGAAACATTACCAGCTTAATACACAATTTAACTTACATTTCACATACATAAATCATCATCAAGTAAACATCGTTCATATTCATTCATAATGTCCCTAATATGAGCCAATGAGGCTCAAAACATGCTTTAAAAGAGGTTCGGGACTAAACCGATAACTTAAGAAATATCTTGAAAACTTAGAAAATTTTTAAAAACTGTAGGGGCCACATGCCGGTGTGCCCCTATTATGTCACTCACACGGCCAAGAGACATGCCCGTGTCTTAGGCCATGTGGACATTCGATGACATGGCTATGTCCCAACTCGTTTCCGACCCCGTGTAACTCTCTAACTTGCTCACATGGCCAAACCATATGCCCGTATGTCTAGCCCATGTACCATTCGAAATGGCCTCACACGCTCGTGTGCCAGGCCGTGTGAAAACTGGAGGGTATATTGACTTGTGCCACATGACCAATCACACGCCCGTGTGGAGCATAATTGGTTTTAAAATCAACACCATAGGACACACGGCAGTGTAACATAACCGTGTGTCACACACGACTGAGACATACGCCCGTGCCTCTACCTGTATGGATAAAAGTGGGCTATTTACCAAGCCATTTTGCCACCCAATTTGGTACACACCTTCACCTACACAAATGGAAACAAAACAAAGCATAATAGACAATCCAAAACAACAAATCAAGCATAACTCCTACCATTTCAATGCCAAAACCTAATCATGCTTATAATGCTCTATTTTGCTAATTCCAAATCATACCAATTCACATTCACAAAGCATTCATATGTACCATTTCATCTGAGCATTTGTTAGCCTAAACCATAAGCACAAACATTCTCAATTCATCTACCATTAGCTACCTTAAATGTTGCATTCACCATGCCATTCCCAAGCAATGATGAACCACATCACTAAGAGGCATTAACACATATACACATACATCACATAATTACGAAAATAAGCTAACTCAAATGGCTAACACAAAACCAAACACACATTATTTACAAGCCAACTTTAATGGATAAATTCATTACCAAAATACATAACAAAACATATATGAAAATGACTCAAAGTCCCTATACATGCCATATTACCAAAACATAGTTTCAAAAGTACCAAAATGATAGTGGATATTGTGGCGAAGTCTCTGATGATCCCTGGATCCGAGCAAGCTTTGAAATCACTATAAAGCATGAAAAAGCAACAAAGTAAGCTATATAGCTTCATAAGCTCGTATGTTAACAATAAGAAAATATCACTATTCATTAACTATTTAAATAATAGAAAGCAATATACAACAATTCTATTAAATCTCAAATGTAACATCCCTAACCTGTATCTGATGCTGGAATAGGGTTACGAGGAATTACCGAATAATACATCCCATTCACATTCATTTATGCATTCATTATTAAAAACCATTTGCAAACATTCATATTGTCCCTTATAAGGTTCTACGGGACTTTAAAACATGCTTATGTTTATATGTTTTTTAATATATATTATGTATTTATTTTTAACTCTATATTATGTACATATATCTTTTTAATATACCTATATTTACGTACATATTTATGTATCGTTAATAATAGTGATATTTTAAAATTATTATTATTTCTAATATATAAATATTATGTATATATATTTTTAATACTATTATGTATATACTTTTTATTCCTATTATTACGTATATATTTTAATATGCATATATATATGAAACGTTATTAATATTTTTCAATATTATGTTTTTGTCATCTTGCTTATTATTATTTATGCTTTATCATTATTACTTTGTTATTATCTTATGCGAAATAAATTCTTTCATAAAAGCAACATTTCGTGTTTGGGAATCCGAGGAAATCGTACTCTAACTTACTGAGTTTCGATTTTTCTCATCTAATCCAAATAATGGGATGTCGTTTTTAAAATCGTAAATACAAGTTTTTGAAATAAAAAACTTATTCTCGAAGACTCGAGGTGTCGTGTTCTAACTTACTGCATATGACATCTTGTTGACTCGAGATAAGACCTTTTGCAAATGAAGGCAATATTCAGTGTTTGGAAATACATGAAATCGTACCCTAACTTACTGGGTTTCGATTTTTCTCATTTAAACCAAATAACCGAATATCCTTTTGAATTTTAAATCAAAGGCACGCTCGTTCTCAAAAGTTTTAGATGTCGTATCCTAACTTACTGGACGTGACATTTCATTGCTTCGAGACGAGAGTGTCTTAAACGTTTCGTTTTAATTTATTCGAGCGTTTTTAACAAAAATGGATCGTATTTTAAATTCTTTCAAATTTTCAAATCTTCGACACTAAGACACTAATTAATCAACTAGGTACCAATTTTGGGTGTATCGAGAGTGCTAATCCTTCCTTGTGCGTAACCGACTCTCAGACCTATTTTCTGATTTTCGTAGACCAAAACCGTTGTTTTGATAAATCAAATTGTTTATTAAAAACAACTACTTTTTCGAGGTGACCCGATCACACCTCAATAAAAACAAATGATTGGTGGCGACTTCTATTTTTCATTTTTCAAAATCCAAAGTCGATTCTCGCCGCTTTTTTTAAAACATCTAAAAATGGTTTCGACACGCACTTTTGGCACAATCTTTTTCCTGTGTCGCATATCAGCACATTTTGTCCCCAAATTCGCACTTTTGTCCCTTAATTTTGCTTTTGCCTCCAAATCAGTCCCTAAAAGATAAAAAGACATAAATAGCTCAAATTAGTAGGATCAAGCTTAGAATAAACACATGACTAATACATGAAAACACGTTATTCTAGAGCATTATCAATATTAATTTTTTATTTTAGATTTTTAGACTTACTTTAACAAAATTGACTTTGTTTTGTGCTTTTTTTAATATTATTTGACAAATTTGAAACCCTTTTCATAAATATTTGCAAAAAAATAATGATTTTACAAGAATTTTTAAGTTATTTATACTATTTTAAACAGATAATATTTTTTATAATAAAATTAAAATAAATTATATATTAAATAAAAAAGAATTTAATTATATTTCGGATAACCGTGGGGTTGCAAATAAAGAGTTTTAATAACTCTTAAAAATTAAACATCGCTGTAACCAAAAGAATAAAATTAATGTATTAAATGCTTCTTTGCTTCATTGTTAAGGTTTGCTCCATAAGCACTCTGATTCTCCTTCCAAAATGGCATAGTTATACTTGCAAGTGTCTCACAAATCAAAACAAAGATGCAAAGGAGGAGCTTTCAACTACCCGAAGCTTGGGTAATGAAAATTTTCTGTGGGATCTAAAAATATGACTTAGGGGTAAATTTAAATTAGTATTGTCAATTAGGGACAAAGTTAGGAAAATTTCATTTTAGGGAGATTAAATTGTATAATTTTACGATAGTCAAAATGCAATTTTACCATTTTAATAACTTGTATTTTTATAATTTTTAGAGAATTAAATCAAAGTTTTATCATTTCTTTCCCATCACAAATCACAACCTAAAAAGCCTATGTTCCTTTTTAATCTTTTCTTATAAAAACTTGTGTGTTTTGTAAAATCATTTTTTTCTACTTTAAAACTCGATTGTCCCACTGTTTCCTCCCTTTCTACCTATGGTATGATCTGCAACAATCACTCATAATTTCCCTTTTGCATTAATTATTGTAGCATTTAAGTTAATATTTGACTTTGAACATCTATGATAATTTAACAAGTGAAGTATAGGTGGATTCTTCCTTGGGTATTATCTTAGTCAAGTAGTTTTTCCAAAAGTACATTTCCTAAATTCATTCTTTTTGCATTCTTAGCTTAGTTTAGTAATTAATTTAGTTTAATAAAATCTCCTTTATTTTTAGGCTAAATAATAGAAAGAAAGTCAGTACTAGTACTTTTTGTTCCTTTGGGTTCGACATTCCGATCTTACCACTAAGCTATACTACTGTTCGATAGATGCGCTTGCCTTAATCGTGGTAATAGTTAATTTTTGGGTACGATCTTATTTTATAAATTTTATTACTTCATATCGTGAATATAAGTACTTATAAAAACAAATTATTCCTTTTTCTCCTCTAACCAATAATTACCATACTCTTAATCAAGATTTAAACCCTACTAAAATTTTAAAGAAACAAAAATTCCAACAACTTTCATGTATATAAATTATTACATTGATTAGAATCAATAAACCATTATGAGCAATTACTTGTGAAGCCGAATCACCGTATTTATATAGATTGAAACAGACACATTTAAAGCCATGTTAAGAAAAGTTAATGACATATTTTACTATAATGTTTTTCTAGCTATTTTTGCAAATTTGTCACGTGGTTTTTGAAACTGACAAAAAAACAATACTTATCATCCCAATTCTCAACTACAAGAAGCCTTGCACAATGGAGGTTCAACATTGTGCAAAAGCTACCACTAAAACAATGGCTTATCTTTAACCATTTATCTTCTATATTCTGGCTGCTCTAGCAATATTCTGGCTTATTTCTCCTTTCCATTCCTCTTTAGATAATGTTAATGACAGGGTTACTCTGTCACTATACTATGAAATAAGTTTATGCCCACGTTGTGCCTCTTTTATCTCCAATGACCTCATCAAGGTCTTCCACACTGACCTCCATACCAGTATCAATCTAAGATTGGTCCCTTGGGGCAATGCTGAAACCCATTGCCAGGTTTACAAGTTGTTGAAGCTGATCTCCATGCAGTTGGTATGAAGCAAGTGCAGCTAGAAGTTGGCCATGCAAGCTCTTGACAAGCATGCAACAACCTTGGTTTTGTGTTGCTGTTGGGTTTGAACTAATATTTTGTTCATTTTGAAGTCTGGTTTACTATAAGTTTTTTGATTGATGTAATTTGATGTTGATGGAGCTGTTAACCAGCTTTGTGTTAATGTACAAGTTAAGTTTTTTGTTATTTGAAAAGCTTAGTGGAAGTAGGTATATGTTTAGGTAGAAATTTAACTTGTAAGTTTTTTATTATTCTGATATATGTAATGGCAACATGCTAATGGTTATGTATGAATGAAATACACTTCATTTTCATCAACACTCTCAACTGATTCCATTACTTCTTATTCTATTTTCTTCCTTCTTCTTTTCTTTTGCTCGATTCCTTCTTGTTTGTTCAGCAAGCATCGTGACTTGCTGCTTAAGCCAAGCTCGACCAGCTGCTCCCTTGCTCGTTAACACCAACAATTGGTATCTAGAGCTCTTGTCTTTGAGGACCTGTTCTGCTTGATTCAAAAACTTGAATGGCTTCTGCTAGCTTCTCTCCAGCAGCACCACCAGTCTTCACTGGTGAAGGTTTTCATATTTGGGTGGTTAAGATGAGGACATACCTCCAAGCATTTGACTTGTGGGAAGTTGTTAACACAGAGATTTAGCCAGCTCCACTGAGGGCCAACCCCACTGTGGCTCAGATTCGTTAGCATACAGATGAGAGGACTAAGAGGCACAAGGCTATGTCTTGTATTCAAAATTGTGTTTCTGATGTGATCTTTACTAGGATTATGACTTGTGACACCCCAAAACAGGCTTGGGACAAGCTTAAGGAGGAGTTTCAAGGCACTGAGAGAATAAGGCAGCAGCAGCTTCTTAACTTGAGAAGGGATTTCGAGAATCTGAAAATAAAAGAGGAGGAAACTGTTAAACAATATTCTGACAGAATAATGGCTGTTGTAAACAGCATAAGGCTCCTTGGTGAGCAATTTGATAAAGTAAGGATTGTTGAGAAGGTTCTCTCTACCCTACCAGAGAGATATGAAGCAAAGATATCCTCTTTAGAGGACTCGAGAGACTTGACAAGGATCTCCCTGACTGAGCTTATCAATGCTCTTTATGCTCAGGAGCAAAGAAGAGCCAGCAGGATCGAGGAGCACTAGGAGGGTGCATTTCAGGCCAAAGTTAAGCCTAGCTCAAGTAATGGTGCCTACAAAGGCAAGAAAAATTAGAGGGATAAATCCAAAACTGATGCCTCGAGAAAATGGGATAAACCTTGCAGGCACTACAAAAGGCCCGGTCATCCAGAGGCCAGATGCTAGTTCAGACCAGATGCTACATGCCAAAATTGCAAGAAGAAAGGCCATGTTGAGAAGGTCTGCAAAGAGAAAGGGAAACCTGGTCAAAATCAACCACAACTCAGGAATGAAGAGGCTAGAGTAGCTGAACAAGGCAATGACAGTGAAGAACATATCTTTGCAGTTTCATGCTTAGCTACAAAAAAACAAGGTCACCAAAGGTTGGCTTCTTGATAGTGGCTGCACTAATCACATGTCACCAGATGTAACTATTTTTAGAACCCTGGACAGAAGCTGCAAAACCAAAGTGAAAATAGGCAATGGTCAGTTCATCAAGGCTGAAGGAAAGGGAGATGTCCACATATGTACCTCCACTGGAGACAAAGTCATCACAAATGTGCTTCTGGTACCTGAGATTGATAGAAACTTACTCAGCATTGCTCAGCTATTGGATAAGGGTTATTCTGTTGTGTTCAAGGGCCAGGAGTGCAAAATCACAGATCCAAATGGAATAAGCCTCATGATAGTCACTATGAGTGACAAATGTTTTGAAGTCAACTGGTCAGGTGACTCAGCCCATGCTACTTTAACAGAAGACACCAAGCTTTGGAATCAAAGACTTCGTCATGCCAATTTTAGATCGTTGCTCAAATGGCTAGCAAGGAACTGGTTGAAAACTTCACCAAGTCAGTACAAGGTGAAGATGTCTATGAGGTTTGCCAAATTGGAAAGCAAGCCAGGCTTCCATTTCCTACAAACACATCCTGGAGAGCTACAGCTAAGCTGGAATTGGTGCATTCAGATGTCTGTGGCCCTATGAGGACAAAATCTTTGAATGGAAGTAAGTATTTCATTCTCTTTATTGATGATTATACCAGATTCTGTTGGATTTTCTTTTTGAAACACAAGTCAGAGGTAGCTCAAGTATTTGTAAAGTTCAAGGCTGCAGCTGAAACAGAAATAGACTCCAAGTTGAAGATAATCAGAACTGATAATGGAACAGAGTACACCTCAGCTCAGTTCCAAGCATTATGCAATAAAGCTGGTGTTAAACATCAGTTAACTAATGTCATACACCTCAGCAGAATGGGGTCAGTGAAAGAAAAAACAGAAGTCTATTGGATATGGCCAGATGTCTCTTGTTTGAGAAGAAATTGCCTAAAAACTTGTGGGCTGAAGCAGTTAACACTGCAGTCTACTTACAAAACAGGCTTCCAACCAAAGCCTTAGAACAAAAGACTCCATTTGAAGCCTGGTTCGGATTCAAACCCTCTGTAGAGCACCTTAGGGTGTTTGGCTATCTATGCTATGCTCACATACCAGCTGTGAAAAGAGATAAATTATCAGAAACGGCTCAACCTGGGATTCTGATGGGTTATAGTGCTGTTAAGAAAGGCTACAGGATCTTGGATCCTTTAACCAATAAAATACAAGTGAGTAGAGATGTAATCTTTGATGAACATGCTTGCTGGAACTGGGATAAGGGTGAACCTGAGGCTACTTCTGAGAACCTGATAGTGGATCAGACTGAAGATGCTGAAAATGGTCTTGATATGGATCTGGATGATGAACCTGTCAGAGGAACAAGAACTCTTGCTGAGATTTATGAAATATCTCAAATGGCTCAAGTTGAACCAAGCAGTTTTGAAGAGGCTAATGTTGATGAGGGGTGGAGACAGGCAATGGCAGATTAGATTGCCATGATCGAAAAAAATCAGACTTGGATGCTAGTTGACAGACCTGCTGATAGAAAAGTCATTGGAGTAAAATGGGTCTACAAGGCCAAACAGAATGCTGATGGAAGTTTGAATAAACTGAAGGCTAGACTTGTGGTGAAAGGTTTCAGTCAAAAATATGGCCTGGATTATTTTGAAACATATGCACCAGTTGCTAGATTAGACACAATAAGGCTAATTGTTGCTTTTGCAGCTCAAATGCATTGGAATGTCTATCAACTAGATGTAAAATCAGCTTTTCTAAATGGATTTCTTGAGGAAGAAATTTATGTCGAGCAACCACAGGGGTTTGAGGTATCAGGCAAGGAAGACATGGTGTGTAAACTAAGAAAGGCCTTGTATGGCCTAAAGCAAGCTCCTAGAGCTTGGTATGCTCGAATTGACACTTACTTGCTCAGTTTGAATTTCCAAAGAAGTGTCAGTGAACCAACATTGTACATCAAGAAAAATGATTCTGAAACTCAGCTTGTGGTGTCATTATATGTCGATGATTTACTAGTCATAGGAGGTGATGAATCTGTTTTAACAGATTTCAAGACAAAGATGAGAAAAATGTTCGAGATGACTGACCTGGGCTGATGACATACTTCTTAGTAATGGAAGTAAGCCAGAAACAAGGAAGAATCTTCTTGAATCTGAAATCATTTGCCTTGAAAGTGTTAACAAAGTTTTCAATGCTGAATTCTAAGCCAACTCCTACACCTGTTGCAGTAGGGATGAAATTATCGAGCCATGAGGGTCATGAGGAAGTTTGTGAAACCAGTTATAGTAGTTTGATTGGTTGTCTCTTATACTTGACTGCAACGAGGCTAGACATCATGTTTGTAGTAAGTTTACTCTCTAAATTCATGCACTGCTGCAATGTGCTGCATTTTCAAGCTGCTAAAAGAGTGCTAAGATACATTAAAGGTACTATAAATCATGGTCTGTTATTTAGCAAGGCTGAAAAACTAAAGTTGATAGGTTACATAGATAGTGATTGGGCTGGTTCTAAAGACGATATGAAAAGCACATCAGGATATGCTTTCACATTGGGGTCAGCAATGGTTTGTTGGAGTTCTAAAAAACAGTCTTTAGTGGCTCAATCAACAGCTGAGGCTGAGTATGCAGCTGCTGCTAGTGCAGTAAATCAAGCCATTTGGCTAAGGAAAATCCTAGCAGATTTGACCCTTTCCCAAAAGGAAGCAACAGAGTTACTTTGTGACAACAAGTCTGCTGTTGCAATTGCAAAGAATCCTATTTTCCATGGTAGAACTAAGCACTTTGACATAAAGTTGCATGTGATAAGGAAGATGGAGCAAGCTTGTGAAATAAAGCTGGTTCATTGCAATTCGGAGGCTCAAATAGCTGACATTTTGACCAAGGGTCTAAGTACATCAAGATTCAACAAGCTAAGAAGACTTATGGGAGTTTGCAGCATGGAGTTCAAGGAGGAGTGTTGAAGCTGATCTCCATGCAGTTGGTATGAAGCAAGTGCAGCTGGAAGCTGGCCATGCAAGCTCTTGACAAGCATGCAGCAACCTTGGTTTTGTGTTGCTGTTGGATTTGAACTAATATTTTGTTCATTTTGAAGTCTGGTTTACTATAAGTTTTTTGATTGATGTAATTTGATGTTGATGGAGCTGTTAACCAGCTTTGTGTTAATGTACAAGTTAAGTTTTTTGTTATTTGAAAAGCTTAGTGGAAGTAGGTATATGTTTAGGTAGAAATTTGACTTGTAAGTTTTTTTTATTCTGATATATGTAATGGCAACATGCTAATGGTTATGTATGAATGAAATACACTTCATTTTCATCAACACTCTCAACTGATTCCATTACTTCTTCTTTTGTTTTCTTCCTTCTTCTTTTCTTTTGCTCGATTCCTTCTTGTTTGTTCAGCAAGCATCGTGACTTGCTGCTTAAGCCAAGCTCGACCAGCTGCTCCCTTGCTCGTTAACACCAACACAAGTCCATTCTTCATTTTAATGTATTTTCATTAGTAACTAATGAAGTTCAATTTCTTTTTGCTACTGTAACTAATTATAGTTTATGCAACAATGTGCATCATGGAGAAGAAAAATGCCACTTAAACACTATACATAGTTGTGTCATCCATTTTTGATCTGATGTGGTAAGTTTTATTAGCCATAAGTATTTGTACTCGTCTCCGGCTTGAGTTTAATTGCTTTACTGTGGTGTAGAAAGAGCACTTGGAATTCATTCGCTGCACAAAGAAACAAAGCTTAAAGGGGGGCCCGTTGAAGCACTGTGGAAAAATTGTAGTGAAAAGCTAAGATTGAATAAGGAGATAATCAACAAATGCTATACTACTGGATTTGGATATCAGGTTGGCTGCATGTCTCAGTATTTGTTGGAACATTGGCAGCAACAAAGTTAAAGAAAGGAAGCTTGAGCAGAAAAGAACTTGAAACAAATAGCAAAACGAAGCAAAACAAAGTAAAATGAACAAGATGATTGAGAAAAAATGAACTTGATCACCATTTCATTAAGTTGAGAAAATATACATTTCATTGAAATGTGGCAGCTAGAGGGGAAGCGAGAAAGAGGGGAACAAAGAAGATTGAAACAAAATGAAAAAAAAATGTTAAACAATTTTATTTTTATAAATGACATCAACTATGGCCTCCTGCTTATGCGGCATATCCCATAGGCTACTTTATTGACCTGTGACTTGACTTAGGTTTAACTCACGTTCCCTATTAAAATTAGATTGATTTATTAAAAAATCATAATATTGAGGGTTTCAATCCAAAAAAAAAAAGTTAGGGGCTCAACCCAAAAACCCATAAACATTGAGAGTATTTTTGACAATTATGACAAAGAATTTTAACAATTTTAACAGTGTTAACCATACCAAAATTTGTAATTTTAAAAAAAATAGAGAGACTGAATTCTTAAAAATAAAAGATTGAGTACTAAATTTCAAATATACATAAAGTCCCTAAATGTGAACATATTGTATCCTTTAAATTTAACCTTTTAAAAATTGGGGATTAAATTCAAAAGGTATGTATTATATTATATTTTATCTTAATCCTTCCTCACATGGATACAAATGCAAATAAGGAAATTTTCCTAAATTGCATTTAATTACTATAACCGTATCAAATGCTTACCTTTTATGCTTCTTTGCTTCATGGTTAAGGTTTGGACCATAGATGACACCTACCAACTCCCTTTTTGCTTGCTTATTTATTCTTCTTAGTCAATTTCAAAGAAAATCAAAATAGCAAGATGCAGAGGCCAAGATTTGAATTGCCAGAAGCTTTGGTTATGGAAATTCTCTCAAAGCTTCCAGTTAAATCCCTTACTCGCTTCAACCGTGTTTGTAAGTATTGGTGTTTTCTTTTCAAACTCCTCCTTTCATTTCCAATAATTATCACAACAACCTTGAAAACAACAACCTTAATCTATTTCTTAGGCGCTATGATGGTAAAACCTTCCATACTTATTTCTCTCAACTTTCAACTGAAAAAGATCAAAATTATATTGTAAAACAAAACATTCACTTGCCCCTTTTTAAGAATGATGTCCCCTGTGTTTATGGTGCTTGTCATGGATTATTTTGTTTACTTGATCCTTCAAATGATAAGGCTGCCATTAGGAACCCATCAACCAGAGAGTTTAAAATCCTTCCACCATCTTCAATCCAACGCCCTCCATATTTTTCCTATTTCGAAGAAACCTACCTTACTTTAGAAGACGTTTCTTTTAACCACGCTGCTTTTGGGTTTGATTCTATAACTGATGACTACAAAGTCATACGATTTGTTACTCTTACTTATGTTAATAGTGAAGAAGAACATCCACATCCTCATAGTATGTACCAAGTTGAGTTGTATTCTCTTAGAAGTAATTCCTGGAAGGAAATTCCATCTCCTGATTATACACCAACGGAAACAACTTTGGGAAATAATTATGTAGATGGAATTTGCTATTGGAAAACAATGACAGGGGCATATCTTGATTTTAGAGGACTAATTCTTTCATTTGACGTGGGGAATGAGAAGTTCTCAATTTTACCTATTCTAGAATCCGTTGGGTCTTTCCCAGAATACTATGTCGATCTATTGGTGTTTAATGGATCACTTGGTGCTATTGTTTACCCATCGGAAAGAATTAACACGTCTTTTGATTTATGGGTTACAAGTGAAGGAGTGTGGACTAAACAATTCAATATTAAATCCATTTCTGGAGTTGTAAACCCATTGGGATTTGGAAAAAATGGTGACTTGTTTCTTAGAGACACAAATGATGAAGTGCTCCTATTTGACGCCTCCACCCAAGAGCTTAAGGAGCTTGAGATTAATACTTATCTAGATCATTTTCGGTTTGCCATCTCCCTTCATGCTTATTTAGAGAGCCTGGTTCGTATCAATGGAATACAAGAAGTTGAGAAACATATAATACGTCAACCAACGAGAGATGCATTAAATGAATACTGAATATGAAGAAGGATGTGCATGAAATGGATATTGAATATATATGAAGATGGATGGAGAGGGAGAACATAAATGTGTAAGATGTAATAGGAATTTTTAGTTGTGAGCTTCTTAATATTGCTATTATTGTTTGGATTATATGTTTGAGATGTTAGCCAGTGCCTGGTTTGTGTATTTAGAGAATTATTCAGTTTATGTTTGGTTTTAGATGCTTAGATATCTATAAGATTTCTTCCATAGTTTGAAAATATCATTCTCCTAAGTAGTGAAATGAATATAAACTCAAAATGCATAATAGAATGGGATTACAAAGTTTTGCATTATATACCCTAGAAAAAGCACACAATAAACAATTGAAAGTTTGGAAACAGAGAAAACGGAAATTTCATAAAACGAAAATGGGAACACACCAACCAGATTCAAGCAATTGAACAAAAAAAATCAAATCTTGTCCCCCTAAAAAAAGTAATTACTTTCAAAAGTTTGGGTTTTTATTTACATTAATTTTTTATTCTTCCAACTTTTGCTTTTTCTCCTTTTTGATTGATTGAGTTTCAATCCCCACTAAGAATTTAATTTTATTTGCCTTTTTAAAAGCTATTGAGTTCCATGGAACCCTGCAATGCTTATACTCACAATAAACAGAACCATAACGCACATGTATTTCACTTGAGTTGAGAAAATATACATTACATTGAAATGTGGCAGCTAGAGGGGGAGCGAGAAAGAGGAGAAGAACAAACAAGATTGAAACAAAATGAAAAAAAAAATTGTTAAACAATTTTATTTTTATAAATGACATCAACTATGGCCTGCTGCTTATGCGGCATGTTCCATAGGCTAATTCATTGACATGTGACTTGACTTAGGGTTAACTCATGTTCCCCATTAAAATTAGATTAATTTATTAAAAAATCGTAACATTGAGGGTGTTCATCCAAAAAAAAAAGTTAGGGGCTCAACTCAAAAACCCATAAACATTGAGAATATTTTTGACAATTATGCCAAAGAATTTTAACAATTTTAACGGTGTTAACCATACCAAAATTTGTAATTTAAAAAAAATAGAGAGATTGAATTCTTAAAAATAAAAAATTGATTATTATATAAAGTCCCTAAATGTGAGCATATTGTATCCTTTAAATTTAATCTTTTAAAAATTGGGGATTATATTCAAAAGGTATGTATTATATTATATTTTATCTTAATCCTTCCTCACATGGATACAAATGCAAATAAGGAAATTTTCCTAAATCGCATTTAATTATTATAACGTATCAAATGCTAACCTTTTGTGCTTCTTTGCTTCATGGTTAAGGTTTGGACCATAGATGACACCTACCAACTCCCTTTTTGCTTGCTTATTTATTCCTCTTAGTCAATTTCAAAGAATATCGAAATAGCAAGATGCAGATCAGGCCCAGGTTTGAATTGCCAGAAGATTTGGTTATGGAAATTCTGTCAAAGCTTCCAGTTAAATCCCTTACTCGCTTCAACTGTGTTTGTAAGTATTGATGTTCTTTTCAAACTCCTCATTTCATTTCCAAACATCATCACAACAACCTTGAAAACAACAACCTTAATCTACTTCTCATACGCTGTGATGGTAACACCTTCCAACCTTATTTCTCTCATCTTTCCAACCAAAAAGATAAACAATATACAGTAAAACAAAACATTCACTTGCCTTTTTTTAAGACTGCAGTCCCCTCTGTTCATGGTGCTTGTGATGGATTGTTGTGTTTACAAGAATCTTCAACGGATAAGGCTGCCATTTGGAACCCATCAACCAGAGAGTTTAAAATCCTTCCACCGTCTTCAATACAATGCCCTCCATATTTTTCCTCCATCCAAGAAGGTCGCTTGACTTGAGTCGAGGTTTCTTTTAGGCACGCTGCTTTTGGGTTTGATTCTAAAACTGATGACTACAAAGTCATACGATTTGTTGTTCTTTACTTTTATTAATAGTGAAGACGAACGTCATTTTGAGCCCCATGTTGAGTTGTATTCATTTAGAAGTGATTCCTGGAAGGAAATTCCATCTCCTGGTTATGCACTAACTCATCTATTCTTGGGAGTAATTGCATAGATGGAATTTGCTATTGGAAAACAGAGTGTCTGGTATTTCATGATTTTGTAGGACCAATTTTTTCATTTGACATGGCAAATGAGAAGTTCTCGATTTTATCAATTCCGGAATTCATTGGGCCTTTTTCAGAATGCTATTTTAATCTATTGGCGTTTAATGGATCACTGGGTTTTATTACTTACGGATCCAAAGGAATTGATTTATGGATTACGAGTGAAGGAATATGGACTAAACAATTCTGTATTGAATCTATTTCTGGAGCTGTATGCCCATTGGGGTTTGGGAAAAATGACGAGTTGTTTCTTAGAAACACAAATAATAAAGTACTCCAATTTCAGACTTTTTTATTAAACTAACCCAAAAAAATAAATAAATTATCAAAATAACTCACCTTTTTAATAAAATACAAAAATAACTTATTTTCTACAGTAAAAAGTGGTGGAGCCATATGATATAGCGCCACCATAGTGCCACATCAGCAACAGGTATTAAAAAAATTATTTTTTGGTGGAGCCATTCTAAATGGCGCCACCAATATAAAATATCAGGGAAATACTTAAAGTTCTGAAAAAACGGGAAACTTAAAAAAAAATACCATTTTCGGGTGGAGCCATTCTAAATGGCGCCACCACTTTTCCTGACACCTTTTTTTTCATATTTCTTTTTTTTTCCTTTTATTTTCATATTTCTTTTATTTTTACTTTTTCATTTTAATTCTAATAAATTGTCTTTTTATTTTTTTAATTTTTTGATTTTTTTACATAAAAAAACAAAACAATAAAAAAGAAAAAAATATTTAATATTTAAAAAAATAATTTTTTAATATTTATATTAATATTTAAATTTATTAATAGTCACATCACTAATATGATGTGACTAGTTATAATAACTATATATACATTTTAATTTAAACTTTAAAACTTAAATATATATATCTAATGTTAAAAAAAGAATTTAAAAATAAAATTTAAAAAATTGTATGTAAAATTAATAAAATATTAAACATACATTTCAAATATTATAAAACTAATAATTTCAAAACTAATTTGAAAAATATATATTTAAAATTTATAAAAAAATAATTTCACAAATATATATCTAAAGTTAAAAAAATAATTTTAAAAATAATAATTAAAATTAAAAAAATTGTAAAATATTTTAAATATACATTACAAATTTTTTAAAATTAATAATATAAATTAAATAAACAAAATAAAATAAGGAAATAATATAAAAGTTAAAAAAGAAAAAAAATTTAAGAAAAAGACAAAATTTAATAAAAAAGTAAAAAGATAAAAAAAAAAAAGGTGGCAGAAACTGGTGGCGCCATTTGAAATGCCTCCACCAGAAAATTGAAAAATTATTATTAAGGTCCCCCAAACTTTTCAAAAATTAAAAAAAAGTTAAAAATGTAAAAAGAAATTAAAGAAATTGTATTTACAAATTTTAAAAGTTTAAATGATTTTATATTATTAAAAATATGGTTAATATTTAAAAATTAATATTTAAAATTTTTAAAAATTAATTTGAAAATTACATTTTTAAAATATATAAAAAATTAATTTCACAAATATATATCTAAAGTTAAAAAAATATTTTTAAAAATAATAATTAAAATTTTAAAAATATACATTACAAATTTTTTAAAGTTAATAATAAAAAATAAACAAAATAAAATAAGAAAAAAATCAAAAAGGTAAAAAAAATAAAAAGACAATTTATTAAGAAATCAAATAAAAAAGTAAAAAAAAAGAAATATGAAAATAAAAGGAAAAAAAAACAAAAGAAATATAAAAAAAAGGTGTCAGGAAAAGTGGTGGCGCCATTTAGAATGGCGCCACCCGAAAATGGTATATATTTTTTTAAGTCCCCTATTTTTTCAAAACTTTAAGTATTTCCCTGGTATTTTATACTGGTGGCGCCATTCAACATGGCTCTACCAAAAAATAATTTTTTAATACCTGTTGCTGACGTGGCACTGTGGTGGCGCCATATCATATGGCTCCACCACTTTTTACTGTAGAAAACGGGTTATTTTTGTATTTTATTAAAAAGGTGGGTTATTTTGATAATTTATTTATTTTTTGGGTTAATTTAATAAAAAAGCCCCAATTTCACCCTTCCACCCAAGAGCTGAAGAAGTTTGAGATTAATACTTATCTAGATAATTTTCAGTATAACATCCCCTTCTTCATGTTTATGTTGAAAGCCTCGTTCGTATCAATGGAATATAAGAGTGAGAAAAATAAAAAAACATAAATAATAAAATAAAGAACACACAAATTTTACATGAAAACCTTTTCGGGAAAAAACCAATGGCAGAGGAGAAGAAAATTCACTATGTCGAAATTTGAATCAATACAAGAGTAATAAACTATGTCTATTTATAGACTTGTAAAGCCATATTCTAATAGGATTGAAACACTCTATCCTAATCAATATAAAATAGATGAAGTTTAATAAGGTTTAAAAACCTTATTCTAAAATAAAATAAAAGAAGTCTAGTTCTATATGGATTTTGCTTTTATTTTATTTTCTATCGTATTTTATTTAAATAAGAATTTGGGTCACTTAATTCTAACAATCTCCACCTTGACATAAATTCTCAATGAACAAGTTCTTCATCGCGAACTTTCAATAAACAAGTTCTCCACCTCTTTCATAAAACCCCTTAAGGGTTTAACTTCAATAATAAACACCAACCTAGTCTAAGCAATGCTCAAACTTGGTTATAGGAAGCGACTTAGTCCAATGCAATATTTTTAATGTGTGCTTTTATCTTTACAAAGTCCAATGCAATTCCTTCGCATGTTACTCTTTTCTTTAAATTCGTCTTCAAACAGAGAAAAAGGAAATTTAATAAAACGAAAATAGAAACTATCCAACCAGATTTAAGCAATTGAACAAAAAATATCAAATCTTTTGCCTTTCAAAAAAGTATTTACCTTCAAAAGTTTGGGTTTTTATCTACTTTATTCTTCCAATTTTCGATTTTCCCTTTTTCTTTTTTATTGATTGAGCGAGTTTTAATCCCACAATAAATATTCACGTAAATTTATATAGAAAGCCCTTTCCATAAATAGTTCTAAAAAATTATGATTTTACAAAAACTTATAAATTATTTTCATTATTTTAAATTTATAATATTTATTTTTTATAATAAAAAATTAAAATCAATTATATATTAAATAAAGAAGAATTCAATTCGATTGTGGATAACCATAATTGCTAAACTTACATTTTATACTCCATTAAAATAGCTTGAGTTGCCTTGTCACATCCCAAAATTAAGGGTAGAAGAAATAGGGATAAAATTTAAATTTTTTAAAAGAATAATAAGAATAGGATAAGCGAACTTAGAATGCATTAAAAATTATTTGTTGATAAGAATAGATTACTAGGCTTAATGGTTAAAGTGTTAAGCAAGCAAAGGTTTTAGTGTTAAGAATAGATTAGTATAAATACTATTTTGGTCTCTGTCAATTTTGAAAATAAGTAAATTGGTCTCTCTCTTAACAAAAATTAAAAAAAATCAAATAATTTTCAAAATTTGAAAATAATTTTTAAAATTCAAGATATTTATAGAAATTCTAATATTTATATTTTTTAAAAATTATAATTTTTTAAAAAAACTAAAAATATATAAAAATTTAATAAAATAATAATTTTGGAATCTAATTAAGTGATTAATAATTCAAATTTATCATACTAAAATATCTCTCTCTCTCTCTTTTTTTTGCTTAAAAAAAGTTTTCAAATATATATTGTTTCAAATTTTTGTGTTCTAACATGAAATTAGTTATATTGTACAAGACTTTAATTTAACATTATTAATTTTTCTAATTTAACTCAAATGGTTTCACTCGATTCAATCGAACACTCACTCCTAATTCGAGTTATCCGAAAATTCAAATAAAAAAAGATAAATGTTTACAAGAAAAGTTAAAAGTAAAAACTATCAAGTTAAAAGGTAAAACTATGTTGTTTTGATAAATGTTTACCCACTAGTCTTAGTTTCCTTCCCGAATCGCTCCACTCTCCTTTTTTCCTTTACTTAAAATTAATCTAAAAGCTTATACTTCGTCTACTTATAAAATAATCGGTCAATGTAAACGGAACATTGAGAATAAATAATAAGATTCATTAATTTGACTTGACTCGACTCGACTCGAAATTTTTGATTCCATTTGACTCGATTCGAAAAAATTTAAATTGAATTCGGTTGCTAAAATAGGATTCGTCAACTCGATTAACTCGAAATTTTTAACTCAATTCGACTCGACTCGATCTAATACTCACCCCTAATTACGAGTAAAGACTTTTTAACTTTTCAAACAAAATACCAATTTATATTAATCATGATGAACATGCTCTGTATGTTCATGATTGCCTCTATTGACTACAATGGCAGCATGCAGTAAAGTGTGCCCTGTCCCTAACTTTGTTGTATGTATAAATGAAGTCTGTATAGGTATAAAGAATTTGTATATTACATAATTATTAATGTCGCATGGTAGTTTATATTATATAATTAATTTAAATCCTTTTCATCAAACACTAAAGTGCTGGTAAAGTGCAACTTTCATACCTAAATAGATAAATCAATCTCTTTACTTTTTAATTATATAAAAATAGTTTAATTTAAATTTTGGTCCCTATACTATGTTAAAATTTGAGATTTGAGATTTATATTTGATTTTTTCTTTATAATTTAGTGTTTCAATGTTTATAAAGTCATTAGTTAATTTAAATATTTCATTCTAATTAAAATTCGGACATAAATTTAAAGAAGCGTTAACATCGTTAAACTTTTTTTGTTAAATCTTTTCTATAAATAAATAGAGTTTTACTATATGTGTGATATTGGTTCAGTCTGGTCGGAGTTTTTAAAGTTTTTCAATTGTCCATCATAGATCAGCTCTCAAATTTTTATATTAATTTTTTGTTTTAAATTTTTAGATTTATTTTGACAAAATTAATTTTGTTTTATCCATTTTTTTAATGTTGTTTGTGGATTTGGAAATTTGTTTAGTTTATGTTTTGGTTTTATTTGGTTAGTGTAACTATAATATTTCTGTTATAGTTTGAAAATACCATTATGTACGAATAAACTTCCACAGTAGGGAAATATATATAAGCTCAAAATGCATAACAGGATTACAAAGTTTTGTATTATCTACCCTAAAAAAAGCACACAATATTGTGTTATTTGTGATATTCAAAGTTCTAGCACTGATGAGCGCGGATTTTTCAACTTTTCAAACAATGTACCTGTTTATGTTAGCCTTGATGAGTGTGCTCGTATATTCATTATTGTCTCTATTGACCACAATGGTAGCATGTTAGTCGAGTAACGTGCTCTACTTTAACTTGGTAATCCCATTTATATTGTTTACTATAAATGGGATCTTTGATACTTTTGCACATCAGCACATGTTTTCTTTTGTACATTAAAACTTTGGGATTAATTTAAATCCTTTTCATCTGAGGGCCTGTAAACTGCGACCTTCGTACATAAATAAATAAACAATTTTATTATCATTGTAATCTTCATGCAAATCATTTTTTACGGTGGTGTATAGTTGTTTTTTAGGGATGATAACAATATGCGTCATATGTGGTAACTTCTATTAGCCAAAAGTATTTGTACTTGTCCCCAACTCGTGTTTAATTACTCTACTGTGGAATTCATTCGCAGCACAGAGCAACAAAGGTTAAAACGGGGCCAGTTGAAGCACTGTGGAAAAATGGCACTGAAATGCTGAGATTGAATGGGGAGAAAATCAACAAATTAATGCTATACTACTGGATTTGGATATAAGGTTGGCTGCATGTCCTAGTATTTAATTAACATTAGTATTTAATTAACATTGAATTTCCAAATTAATAAAATGCAGCTTCTGCTGCAATATACTAACGAGACTGCACATATGAAGCCACCTCAAGAATATGTGCCATGGGTGGTGGTGAATAATCAGCCACTCGGACAAGTGAGTTTGTTTATTTCTCTCTCTTGGTGTGATTGTGAAGTAGCATTTTGTGACAAGTAACTTCAATATTTATTTCACGGTTCCAGGACTTTGAAAATTTTGTGAAATCTGTGTGCCAAGCTTATAAAGGAGATCATAAACCAGCTGCTTGCAAAGCACAATCATCCAATCTCAGCCCAACCATCTATGCATGTAATATCTATATATGGAGTAGTTCTCTTTTGATTTATAAATTTGTAAAAATCCATTTTATCATTTTTCATTACAGGTAGGATTTGCAGTACCCCAGCCGCCAGTAATTCCAGTGGTAGACTTCTATAAATTGGCACTTCAATGGCCTCCCTCAGTTTGTAGCTCTACTCTCAACTGTAAACTCCCAATCCCAACTGAATTCAAAATACATGGAATTTGGGCGCAAGACGCTCATGACATGCCGGTGCCCCCGTACAATGCAAGGAATCCTTGCACCCATCCACAACCTATTACAACCCCGCCACAACTCCAAGTACGCATACGTACATTCTTCGCTTGAAACTATTAAGTAATTTATCTATAATCTAATCAAATTTTTTGCTTCTTATTTAAAAGAACTTGTTGATAGGTGATGTAGCTCTTTGGAACCAATTGCCCACACTATGGCTGAACTTGGAATCGACAGGGTCAGACATTGGGTTTTGGTTTAAGGAATGGATGAAACATGGCACATGTTTCGACTTTTGTTGAAGCTGATCTCCATGCAGTTGGTATGAAGCAAGTGCAGCCAGAAGCTGGCCATGCAAGCTCGTGACAAGCATGCAGCAACCTTGGTTTTGTGTTGCTGTTGGATTTGAACTAATATTTTGTTCATTTTGAAGTCTGGTTTACTATAAGTTTTTTGATTGATGTAATTTGATGTTGATGGAGCTGTTAACCAGCTTTGTGTTAATGTACAAGTTAAGTTTTTGTTATTTGAAAAGCTTAGTGGAAGTAGGTATATGTTTAGGTAGAAATTTGACTTGTAAGTTTTTTTTATTCTGATATATGTAATGGTAACATGCTAATGGTTATGGATGATTGAAATACACTTCATTTTCATCAACACTCTCAACTGATTCCATTACTTCTTCTTCTGTTTTCTTCCTTCTTCTTTTCTTTTGCTCGATTCCTTCTTGTTTGTTCAGCAAGCATTGTGACTTGCTGCTTAAGCCAAGCTCGACAGCTACTCCCTTGCTCGTTAACACCAACAATTGGTATCTAGAGCTCTTGTCTTTGAGGACCTGTTCTGCTTGATTCAAAAACTTGAATGGCTTCTGCTAGCTTCTCTCCAACAGCACCACCAGTCTTCACTGGTGAAGGTTTTCATATCTGGGTGGTCAAGATGAGGACCTACCTCCAAGCTTTCGACTTGTGGGAAGTTGTCAACACAGACATTGAGCCAGCTCCATTGAGGGCCAACCCCACAATGGCTCAAATTCGTCAGCATGCAGATGAGAGGACCAAGAGGCACAAGGCCATGTCCTATATTCAGAACTGTGTTTCTGATGTGATCTTCACCAGGATCATGACATGTGATACCCCGAAGCAGGCTTGGGACAAGCTGATGGAGGAATTCCAAGGCACTAAGAGGACTAGGCAGCAGCAACTTCTAAATTTGAGAAGGGATTTCGAGAATTTGAAAATGAAAGAAGAGGAAACTATCAAGCAATACTCTGACAGGATAATGGCTGTTGTAAACAGTATAAGGCTCCTTGGTGAGCAGTTTGATGAAGTAAGGATAGTTGAGAAGGTTCTCTCTACTTTACCAGAGAGATATGAAGCAAAGATATCTTCTTTAGAGGACTCGAGGGACTTGACAAGGATCTCCCTGACTGAGCTTATCAATGCTCTCTATGCTCGAGAGCAAAGAAGAGCCAGCAGGATAGAGGAGCATCAGGAGGGTGCATTTCAGGCCAAAGTCAAGCCTAACTCGAGTAATACTGCCTATAAAGGTAAGAAAAATTGGAGGGATAGGTCCAAAATAGATGCTCCAAGAAAATGGGATAGACCGTGCAGGCATTGCAAGAAGCCTGGTCATCCAGAGGCAAAATGCTAGTTCAAGCCAGATGCCATATGTCAACATTGCAAGAAAAGAGGCCATGTTGAAAAGGTGTGTAAAAAAAAGACAGACCTGGTCAGAATCAACCACAACACAAGGCTGCTGAGGCTCGGGTAGCTGAACAAGGTAGTGACAGTGAAGAACAAGTGTTTGCAGTCTCATGCTTAGCTGAAAAAGGGAAGGTTACAAAAGGGTGGCTCCTTGACAGTGGCTGCACCAACCACATGTCACCAGATGCATCTATCTTCAAATCTCTAGACAAAAGCTGTAAGACTAGAGTTAAAATTGGAAATGGACAATGTATTCAGGTAGAGGGCAAAGGTAATGTGATGATATCCACTCCTTCAGGTAACAAACTCATCTCAGATGTATTGCTTGTACCTAAAATCGATAGAAATTTACTGAGCATAGCTCAACTGCTTGAGAGAGGATATACAGTGCTCTTTAAAGGAAATGAGTGCCAGATTAGTGACCAAAAAGAGTCCATACTCATGACAGTAGCCATGACTGACAAGAGTTTTGTTGTGGACTGGAACAAGGGGCTAGATAGTGTCTATGTTGCTTCAACAGAAGACACCAAGCTTTGGCATCAAAGACTTGGTCATGCCAATTTTAGATCGTTGGCTCAAATGGCTAGCAAGGAACTAGTTGAAAACTTCACCAAGTCAGTACAAGGTGAAGATATCTGTGAGGTTTGTCAAATTGGAAAGCAAGCCAGGCTTCCATTTCCTACAAACACATTCTGGAGAGCTACAACTAAGCTGGAATTGGTGCACTCAGATGTCTGTGGCCCTATGAGGACAGAATCCTTGAATGGAAGTAAGTATTTCATTCTCTTTATTGATGATTATACTAGATTCTGTTGGATTTTATTTTTGAAACACAAGTCAGAAGTAGCTCAAGTATTTGTGAAGTTCAAGGCTGCAGTTGAAACAGAAACAGGCTCCAAGCTGAAGACAATTAGGATTGATAATGGAATAGAGTACACCTCTGCTCAGTTCCAAGCATTATGCAATAAAGCTGGTGTTAAACATCAGTTAACTAATGTCTATACACCTCAGCAGAATGGGGTCAGTGAAAGAAAAAATAGAAGTCTATTGGATATGGCCAGATGTCTCTTGTTTGAGAAGAAATTGCCTAAAAACTTGTGGGCTGAAGCAGTTAGCACTGCAGTCTACTTACAAAACAGGCTTCCAACCAAAGCCTTAGAACAAAAGACTCCATTTGAAGCCTGGTTCGGATTCAAACCCTCTGTAGAGCACCTTAGGGTGTTTGGCTGTCTATGCTATGCTTACATACCAGCTGTGAAAAGAGATAAACTATCAGAAAGGGCTCAACCTGGGATTCTGATGGGTTATAGTGCTGTTAAGAAAGGCTACAGGATCTTGGATCCTTTAACCAATAAAATCCAAGTGAGTAGAGATGTAATCTTTGATGAACATGCTTGCTGGAACTGGGATAAGGGTGAATCTGAGGCTACTTCTGAGAACCTGATAGTGGATCAGACTGAAGATGCTGAAAATGGTCCTGATATGGATCTGGATGATGAATCTGTCAGAGGAACAAGAACTCTTGCTGAGATTTATGAAAGAGCTCAAATGGTTCAAGTTGAACCAAGCAGTTTTGAAGAGGCTAATGCTGATGAGGGGTGGAGACAGGCAATGGCAGATGAGATTGCCATGATCGAAAAAAATCAGACTTGGATGCTAGTTGACAGACCTGCTGACAGAAAAGTCATTGGAGTAAAATGGGTCTACAAGGCCAAACAGAATGCTGATGGAAGTTTGAATAAACTGAAGGCTAGACTTGTGGTGAAAGGTTTCAGTCAAAAATATGGCCTGGATTATTTTGAAACATATGCACCATTTGCTAGATTAGACACAATAAGGCTGATTGTTGCTTTTGTAGCTCAAGTGCATTGGAATGTCTATCAACTAGATGTAAAATCAGCTTTTCTAAATGGATTTCTTGAGGAGGAAATTTATGTCGAGCAACCACAGGGGTTTGAGGTATCTGGCAAGGAAGACATGGTGTGTAAACTAAGAAAGGCCTTGTATGGCCTAAAGCAAGCTCCTAGAGCTTGGTATGCTCGAATTGACACTTACTTGCTCAGTTTGAATTTCCAAAGAAGTGTCAGTGAACCAACATTGTACATCAAGAAAAATGATTCTGAAACTCAGCTTGTGGTGTCATTATATGTCGATGATTTACTAGTCACAGGAGGTGATAAATATGTTTTAACAGATTTCAAGACAAAGATGAGGAAAATGTTCGAGATGACTGACCTGGGGCTGATGACTGACCTGGGGCTGATGACATACTTCCTAGGAATGGAAGTAAGCCAGAAACAAGGAAGAATCTTCTTGAATCAGAAATCATTTGCCTTGAAAATGTTGACAAAGTTTTCAATGCTGAATTGTAAGCCAACTCCTACACCTGTTGTAGTTGGGATGAAATTATCGAGCCATGAGGGTCATGAAGAAGTTTGTGAAACCACTTATAGAAGCTTAATTGGTTGTCTCTTATACTTGACTGCAACGAGGCCAGACATCATGTTTGCAGTAAGTTTACTCTCTAGATTCATGCACTGCTGCAATGTGCTGCATCTTCAAGCTGCGAAAAGAGTGCTAAGATACATTAAAGGTACTCTAAATTATGGTCTGTTATTTAGCAAGGCTGAAAAACTAAAGTTGACAGGTTACACAGATAGTGATTGGGCTGGTTCTAAAGACAATATAAAAAGCACATTAGGATATGCTTTCACATTGGGGTCAGCAATGGTTTGTTGGAGTTCCAAAAAACAGCCTTTAGTGGCTTAATGAACAGCTGAGGCTGAGTATGTAGCTGCTGCTAGTGCAGTAAATCAAGCCATGTGGCTAAGGAAAATCCTAGCAGATTTGAACCTTTATCAAAAGGAAGCAACAGAGATACTTTGTGATAACAAGTCTGCTGTTGCAATTGCAAAGAATCCTGTCTTCCATGGTAGAACTAAGCACTTTGACATAAAGTTGCTTGTGATAAGGGAGATGGAGCAAGCTTGTGAAATAAAGCTGGTTCATTGCAATTCGGAGGCTCAAATAGCTGATATTTTGACCAAGGGTCTAAGTACATCAAGGTTCAACAAGCTAAGAAGACTTATGGGAGTTTGCAGCATGGAGCTCAAGGAGGAGTGTTGAAGCTAATCTCCATGCAGTTGGTATGAAGCAAGTGCAGCTGGAAGCTGGCCATGCAAGCTCGTGACAAGCATCCAGCAACCTTGGTTTTGTGTTGCTGTTGGATTTGAACTAATATTTTGTTCATTTTGAAGTCTGGTTTACTATAAGTTTTTTGATTGATGTAATTTGATGTTGATGGAGCTGTTAACCAGCTTTATGTTAATGTACAAGTTAAGTTTTTGTTATTTGAAAAGCTTAGTGGAAGTAGGTATATGTTTAGGTAGAAATTTGACTTGTAAGTTTTTTTTTATTCTGATATATGTAATGGTAACATGCTAATGGTTATGGATGATTGAAATACACTTCATTTTCATCAACACTCTCAATTGATTCCATTACTTCTTCTTCTGTTTTCTTCCTTCTTCTTTTCTTTTGCTCGATTCCTTCTTGTTTGTTCAGCAAGCATTGTGACTTGCTGCTTAAGCCAAGCTCGACCAGCTGCTCCCTTGCTCGTTAACACCAACAACTTTGCACAACATCCTCTGTCATCCTTCCAATCGGCCATACAACTTAGGACAAATTTAAATCCAGGTATATCAAATAATTTATTTTTATTTTCCCTTCACATTCCTGTTTGTGTTTAATATACTTTACTGTCTCTTATTTGTTTTAATGAATATTGGGATTTAGCTATGGGACTCACACGTGGATCCACCTATACGGTCTGACAAGTTGCGGATACAGTTTTCTGACTTATAGGAGCATCTCCACAAATTTCATGCAGTAAAAACAAAAGAACTAAAGTTCTACTACTTGGGGAGATGTTTATCTGTTATGGAAGACCGAGGCCATCCTTTACCTTTGGAACTCCCAAAAATTGTTCCAACTTATTTTATGGCCTGTGCAATAGTGGATCCGATACCATAGAATTTCCATAGCTAGCTTTACCATAATTGTCTCATATATATTTAAAAATGTTTAATATAATATCTGAATTATCAATATGTGTTTTATTACACCACTCTAAATTATCATATGTGTTTTATTGAGTTAGTGCTTAAGTTGTCTTGTCATATCCCAAAATTAGGGGTAGAAGAAATAGGGATAAAATTTAAATTTTTTAAAAGAATAATAAAAATAGGGTAAGCGAACTTAGAATGCATTAAAAATTAATTGTTGATAAAGAATAGATTACCAGGCTTAATGGTTAAAGTGTTAAGCAAGCTAAGGTCTTATATTCAAACTCCCTTGATTGCATCCTTTGTTGATTTTTATTCATTTTCTCTACTTGGCCAAAACCCTTAAAACCATTTTCTTGAAGGCTTATGTTAAGACTGAGTTTGCTAGTGTTAAAACTTAGCATTCTCTTTGGTCCTAAGTTTGGAATTTTTGTGCATTTTCAATTAAAATATTTCATTCTCTTATTTTTACCCCATAAGGTATTGAATTCCTAATTTTAAACTAATTCCTTGCCCAAATAAAAAAAATTGTTTTTATTAATTAAGTCCCTAATTTAAATCAATCCTAGTTCTTAATTCTATTTCAGTTAGGAAAAGCGTTTTATAAATAGTTCATATTTCAAACCTTAAAATTTTTATTTAGAATTTTTTCTAAGAAAAACTCTCAAAACTAGGGGTGAGCAAAATCTGATTCGATTTGAAAAACTCGATAAAAATTCAAATTTTGAATTAAATATGTCGAAACCATCCATCGATTTAAAATATTTTAAATTTAAAAAAAGGGGGAGATCGACTTTTTGGAAATTAAAATAGAAATATGGAGTCGCCACCGATCTTTTTGGTGTGACCGGATCACCTAAGAATGAGGTTAGTTTAATAAAACATTTTTGATTTATTAAAACAACAATTTTGGTCTACGAACTTTTGAGAAAACAAGTTCGGGAGTCGGTTACGCATGAGGAAGGGTTAGCACCCTCAATACGCCCAAAATTGGTATCGAATCGATTAAATTCTGTCCTTATGTCTAAAGTTAAAAAGTTTTTGAAATGTGGTTCTTCTTTATAACGTTTGAGTAACCCGAGCTGGTTGCCAAAATCTTATTGTTTCGATGTCTGAAAGTTTATAATTTGAAATTAACAAGAAGATGCCCAACTATTTGTCCAACGAAAAATTGAAACCTAGCACAGTAGGGCACGATTCCTCGAATTTCCAAACATCAGACATTGATGCACCTTAGAAAATACGAGTGAAATTCGGAAGAGATATTCGATTATTTTGGAGAAATGAAAAAGCGCAACCCAACACGATAGGGCTCGATTCTCAAATCGCCAAACATCGAACATCACCTTCATTTTGAAAGATTTTAGAAAATGTGAGTGAAATTCCAAAAGGATGTTCAATTACTTTGAACCAATGAAAAAGCACAACCCAGCACGATAGGGGACGATTCTCAAATCGCCAAACATTGAACATCGTCTTCGTTTTTAAGTATTTTTTTTATAAACATGAGTGAGAATATAAAGGAATGTTCGATCGTTTTGAGAAAACGAGAAATCACAACCCAGTACGAAAGGGCATGATTCTCGAACTGTCAAACGCCAAATATTGCCTTCGTTTTAAATAATTTTTAGAGGATATGAACGAAATTTTGAAGGGATACTCGATTATTTTGAGCAAACGCGAAATTGCAACCCAACACGTTAGCCCACGATTCTGCGAATTGCTAAATATCGAATCTCGTATTCGTTTTGAAGAATTTTAAAAGACATGAGTGAAATTTCGAAGTGATATTCGATTATTTTGGAGAAATGAAAAAATGCAACCCAACACGATAGGGCTTGATTCTCAAATCGCCAAACATCGAATCTCGTCTTCGTTTTGAAGAATTTTGAATGAATGATTATAAAGCTAGCTTAAGATGTATTAATTCGATTTGAAATAAGACGAAATTGATCATGAGATTCGGGTTTTATAGAAAAACCATATTTCAAAAACAAGATGGAAAACGATATGAGGTAATAGGCATGTACGAGATGTGATCAACTAACGTACTAATAATTAAAAATAGCTAACCTAAAAGTGTAATCCGATTGCAATAATGCATGGAGAATAATTGATGTGACAATATGAAACAATGAATAAATAATATGCAGCGATAACATGCATGACATAACAAGAGGATTAATATTAAATGCATAAAACAAGATGCGAAGTAAAGAAATGATATGGTGTAAAACTATTTTAAAATAAAGACGAATACATGGACACATAAAATGTAGGTTGACCAATTTGTACAAAATACTAGGGATGGACGTATAATTTTCAAAATAGATATTATATAATAATGGTTTAAATCAAATTGCATGTAAGGTATTTTAGACACAAATTCATTTAAAAGTTGACAAAGTACATGATAATTTAAATAATATATAATACAAAAGAATAACAAAGGTATATGACAAAACATAAATACTCCAAACAGATTTATAAAACATATGTACATATAAATAGCTTTGAAAATAATCATTAAATTAATAATAATATATGTAAAATCTTAGGTTAGTCTAAAATTTATATACATATCTTTATATCAAAGGATTTAAATAAGAGGCCATGTAAAACACGAGAGTAATATAGGATAAAGGAATATTAAAACATGATCACTTTATAATTACAAAGATGGAATTTCCAAAATAATTTTACATATATATAAAGAAAATACTTGAATAAATTATAAAGCAAAAGTATTTTAAAATAAAATAAAAAAAATCTATAAAAGTAACAAGTGTATAAATTTAAAAGTAAGTACATGTAAATTCATATAGAAATGATAATATGTATAGGACTAAATTGATTTTATTATAAATTACACAATAAATTTAAGAACATACTTATATACGTAAAAGAAAAAAATATGTATAAAATATGCGGGTTTAGTAACGTATAAATTAAGTACGAATGTCTACAAATGTATATACATATAATGACAATAGCTTAGAAAACATTACATGGGGTTATATAATACAATGCCAGAATAAATTTTAAAAGAGTATGTAAAACAAGATAAGGTTAATATATATAATAAAATTGACTTTAATACAAAGCATACGTGTATTATATATAAGTATAGATATTAATATTTAAATAAGTGATTATGTAGGAATGTTAAAATAGTTTAATGCAAAAAGAAATTCAAAGCGACTTTACAAAACAAAACGAGGTTGTGCATGTACAAATATATATGTATATAGATTTGGAAAGAAATTATGCAAGTAAAGTGACATGGAAACCATCATATGGGATGAGAATTAAATTTACCATGAGCTATATGAGCATGACAGTAATATATATGGATATTTACAAAACATTATGTAAAATGTTGCAATAATATGACATATATAAGAAACAATACAATAGGGATTTAAAAGACAACATAAAAGTATTAAAATAACCTAAAATATAAAATAGAATAAACAAGGATAAACATGTGGAATACACTTTTAAGACAGTAATGAATCATAAAATAAATAAAAAGAGACTCAATTAGAAAAGAATTAAACAAGAGGGGACAAATTAAAAAAAGAAATGAACTATTTAAAAAAAAAAGGGGGACCTGCGTGCATTATGCGCGAATGGGTAGGGGGCAAGTCTGGAAATAATCCAGACCCCCAAAACACAGCGCACAAACGTGGACTAAAATGCGAGCACGCGCAAATTACAGGTCAGATTTAAGAAAATGAAGAAATCTGGGCTAGACCTAAATGAGCACCAATGCGAAAGGAAGGGAGCGATCTTGAAAATAGCCCATCACCGCGGAAAAGCGCGGGTCCTCGGGGCACCTGGAATGGATCGGGTCGGGTTTGCAGAAACGGTGCCGTTTCATGGCCACCAACACAAGCCTTAAACTACACCGTTTCATGTTACTGATTAATAAAGAGGAAAAGAGAAAAAAAAAAAGAAACCCTAGACCTAAGTATTCAGCAGGCCGAAAAGAAAGAAAATGAAAGGGGGAAGAGGGAAAGAGGGAAACGATGGCCGCAACGCCCCGATCTTAGCCGATTTCGGCGCTCAACGTCTCCGCCATGGCTCCAGTCCGAAGTCACTCAAGGTCCAGGTAAGTTTTTTCCTTTATTTTGCCTTTGCCCTTCCTTTTTCGTATCAAAGAATGAGGAAATTGATTGAACAGAAAGAAAAAAATGAGGATTCAAAAGAGAAGGAAAATCACCTCCTCTGCTTTTCTTGCTTTGTATTCAATATCTGTATCTTCGTAAAAAATCTGAAGAAGTTTACAATCGAAAAATACCCGGATTTTATAGCCGAGAGAAGAAGAAAAAAATATACAATTTTTTTTGCTATTTCTCTTGCATATGTTGTCGTTTTGTCCATTTCTTTGCAGGTACAGGTGAGTGGCGCTCGAGTACGGGATTGTGTTGGCGTACAGAGGCTGTGCTGGACGGTACGGAGGCCAGGGTTGGCGTGGACGGAGGCGCTGGGGGGCTCGGACTGCTGCGGCGCAAGCAGACAGCTAGGGCTCTGTCTAATTTTTGTATTTTGGGCCTATCGGGCCTTGTAAGTTTGGGTTAGGTTTAGTTGTTGGGCTGGGGTTATGTAGCTGGTTTGGGGCTGTTAGTTCGGGCTATTGGTTTCTGCAATTGGACTGTGGTTTTTTGTAACGCCCTAATTTTCAGGAATTCTGTGAATGTTGGCATAGGTTTAATTATGTTAATGGGCCTCTAGAAGGCCCAAGCTTAAGATAGAACCCGGCAATTTTAGTTAATTTTTGTTCCATAAGAAAAATGGGGTGAAATTATGAAATAGAACCTATGTGAAAATGTTTGAAAATGCTATAGGCTAAATTGAAGCGGCCAAATAAATAGGAGTGCAAAATAGGAGGATTTGCATGACAAACCTCCCATTTTACATGAAGTGGCCAGCCATCATGTTGTTGTAGACAATATGAGCACTTGATATCCATAATTTATGGTACAAATTGATACAAATTGATAATGGGTTAGGTAAATGTTCCATGATAATGGTTTAGGTAAATGTTCCATGATGGGAATTTCATGTCTTTTGTATTAAAGAATTAAATGGATGAAATATGAAATTTTATTAAAAGAAAAAGGGGTGAAAAGAACAAAGTTTTGTCCATCTTTATTCATCATAGCCTAAAGTTAGAGAAGAGAAAGGAGAGGAGAAAGCTCTTGAATGTTCGGTCACTTGGGGAAGAAAATTGACGGTAAGTTCATGGTAGTTTGCTTCTATCTTGATGTTCATGAGTTCTTCTTGATTCTACCTTAACTCTTGAAGCATATTTTGGTTTTTAGTTGTGTTGTGAGCATTTAGTCATGAATTAAAATGAAGGAAATGGTTGTTGTTTCATGTTCTTTTGATGAAAAATGGAAGATATAGGTGAAGTTGAGCCAAACAAATGAGAATGCATGTGCCTTAGATGCTAAGAGGAAAAATCGGCTAACATGTTGTGCTTTAAATTGATGAAATGGAGATTATACTTAAGTAAAATCATAGATATGTGATGATTGATTGGTGATATACATGTTTAAGTAACAACCATGCAAGTTAGGTGTGAAAGAGTGATTTGGTAATAAATCTACTTGGGACAGCAGCAGTAACGTGACTTTGGAAAATCACCATAAATTGTGGGAGATGAGTTAGAAGCTGCATAAATTACGTAATTAAAGCTTAATGTGTCTAGTTTCAAATGGAATAAACGAGAACATATTTTGAATTCTGTACAATGAGAAATTTGATTCGTAATGAAGAGTGGTCAGATTAGTCAAATAGTGAAACATGAGAAACTTTAAGAAAAATCTGGTATTGATTGGCCATACCAAAAATTCTGAAAATTTTATGGATAGAAGATATATGAGTCTATTTTATGGATAGAAGATATATGAGTCTATTTTCAGGGAAAATTAACGGCATTTGATTTGGAGTTTCGTAGCTCCAGTTATAAATAATTTAGTGACTGTTGCTCAGGAAGACAGCTTGCAGTGAAATTATGATTATGTGGTAGACATTGACAAAAATTTGTTAATGAGTTGCTTATTGTTTTCTTATAAGCTTACTATGATCTGTAGGTGTGGTTGGCCGAATATTGTAAGGGATTAATACGTAGTTCTTATTTGAATAGTTAGATTAAGGTGTTAGTAATCCAATTGTAGGCAGTTCGTGTGTGGATCTCGTCAGCATATCGTCGCAAACAGGTGTGTAACTAACACCCTCTTTCATAGTCTGGATCGGCAAAAGTCGAAAAGCTGAAATGCTGAAAACCGGTATTTTGTAGATTTGCGAGTGTGCGAATGCTCGTGAGGTAAATCGATTAATGTTTTTGGTAAGCTACAAAATTTGGACTGCAAATTGCATGATTTCTGTGCCCTCGATATTTTTGGGCTTAATGAGCCAAAATTGGAATGATGGGCCAACGGACCCAATTCGGTAAGAACCCTCGGTACGTGATTTTGTAGTACGTGAAAGGTAGGAATATGCATGAAAAACCCTAAAATAGATATATTACTGAAATACCTTTAAAAGTGGAAAATTTACAATTTTACCCCTAGGAGACAAATTACGAAATACCCCTAGGGTTAAATTGACTTAAATGCATGTTTGACTGTTGTTATTTACTTCATGCCATGTTGTTATTATCTGATGCATGGGATTGGGATATTGACGGAGGAAGTACTGAAAGTGGCTTGTCCACGTACTGGAGGCTTTGCCTCAATTTACTGTTAATTGAGCAGTAATGCTGCAACTGTGGAGTGTTGGGCTGGGTGGGTTGAGCTATCCCCACATGGAGTGTATGGCTGGTACGGGTGGAGTGTAGTGGTTGGTGGGTTGAGTAGTCTCCCCAAATGGGCTTGCATATGTTATTGATGTTGCATGTATTTTGAAATGGGCCTATAGGCCATATTGTTATCTGAATAAGGGGCTAAGGCCCAGTTTATTGTAATCTGAAAAGGGCTCTGGCCCAGTACCACTGTTACCTGAATAGGCTTAGGCCCAATGGGCTGGAGCTGACTTGGGCTTTGAATGGGTTTTCCTTACACACTGAGTTTCCCCAAACTCACCCCTTTTATTTTCATCCACGCAGGAAATCCCCAACCATAGTGGGCTTGGAGCTGTGAGGGAATTCGGACTGGCCACCCGTTCTGAAAGTTTGATTTTCTTCTGGTGAACTGGACATCCTTTTATTTACGTTTGAAGTTTTGGGTTTTTAAATGTAATAAGCCCGCTTAATTATTTTTGATGGTTTTAATATGTATTACTAAGATAGGTATTACTTGTTTTAACTATTGAAATTGGATAGCTTTAGGGCTTGTTTTCAAAAGAAACAATTGATTTCAAAATAACACGATAACAAGCAAAGCTTCTGCAATGAAAGTATTTTCCAAAATTAATCACTTTTCCTAAAAATGACTTAATCAAATCGGTTTCCTGGAAATATCCATGACGTTAAGGTGTGGCAATGGCGGTATGCATGTCTAGGATTGGATCTGAAGGGAGCTTGGTACTTAAGCAGTCCGATGGACTCACCACCTCTTTTCCTGTTTCCTACTTGGTGCACAGCTTCCATTCACTTTAACCTATAATGAAATTATCTTTTAAAACACTAAGTAAGTTTTTCTGGATCAACAATATAAAATGTTTTGAACTCTTCGATGTGGCATGTCGGATCCGGTCATAATGTCTGGGCCGGGTTTGGGGTGCTATATTTAGTGGTATCAGAGCCTAGGTTGCAAAAACTCGACTGTGGAATGGGTTTACAAAAATAAAGATTTTCGAAAGCAAAAATTTTATAAAGAATACAAAAAACTTAATTTTCAAAATTTAGATCTTTAGAAGGTGGCATTCCGAATCTCCGGCTCAAGTCTATAAGTATTCTGAATTTTTCTGAATATTTTTCTGAATTATCTGTCTGTACTGAAACCCTATTAGGATACTCTAGATAGGATGATACTGAAACCATAGGAAAATTTTATAAGAGACTGAAACTGTAGCTAGACTTCAATTCTGTGAAAACAAACTCTGAACTACTGTCTGATTCATAAAACATCTGTAATAAACACTAGAATATTAATTGATGCATAAAAATTCGTAATTAATATAATACGATATGAGTACAAGAGGCCGTGGACGAAGCCGAGGAAGTGCTCAAGCGAGATCTTCGTCTTCGAGACATATGCCGGCGGTGGATGCACCGGTACCACTGACAACAGAGGTAGAGTCTCATGACCGCGGTGCCGGGGATGATGCCCTGTCACAGACAATGCTTCGTGTTTTGGAAAGGGTTGCCGGGGCAAGTACGGGCAATGGAGTTCGGGGATCTATTTCTGAACAACTTCAGGCTAACGGAGTGGAGATCTTTAGGGGCGTGTCTGGTATAGCCCCGAATATGGTGGAATATTGGTTGGAGGCCACAGAACGGATTATGGATGACTTGGACTGCTCTGAGGAGATTGTGAGTGGGGTATCTGTACTAATTCCTTTGGGTCACTCGGTTAGGGTAGACAAACTGTATAGGGATGTACCCTTAGAAACTCAAGGTAGGATTTTCCCTGGAGATTTGATGGAGTTACTGTTCGGAGAGTTTGATCTCATTTTGGGAATGGACTGGCTTGTTAAGCATAAGGCGACCCTGGATTGTGCTGCTAAACGAATGGTGTTAAGGACCACAAAGGATGAGGAGGTTATGGTGATAGGTGAGCGAAGGGATTATTTTTCCAATGTGGTGTCGGCTTTAAGAGCCGAAAAGTGGATTCGGAAAGGTTGTGAGGCCTATTTGGCATTTGTAAGTCAGTCAAAAGAGGAGGGATTGACAGTGGATAAGGTTAGGACCGTAAAGGAGTTCCAAGATGTTTTTCCAGAAGAGCTTCCAGGATTGCCTCCGAACCGAGAAGTTGAGTTTGGAATAGATTTGTTGCCTGGAACGGCGCCCGTGTCTATCGCACCGTATAGAATGGCACCGAAGGAGTTAGTGGAGTTAAAGGCTCAAATTCAAGAGTTGTTGGATAGAGGCTTCATTAGGCCAAGCGTGTCTCCATGGGGAGCACCGGTGCTATTCGTGAAAAAGAAGGATGATACGATGCGGATGTGCATTGATTATCGCCAATTGAACAAACTGACAATTAAAAATAAGTATCCATTGCCAAGGATTGACGATCTGTTTGACCAGCTTAGAGGGGCTTTTGTATTTTCTAGGATCGACCTCTGATCTGGATATCATCAGTTAAGGGTCAATGAGGTGGATATCCATAAGACGGCATTCAGGACTCGGTATGGTCATTACAAGTTTTTGGTTATGCCATTTGGACTGACGGACGCTCCTGCAACATTTATGGATCTGATGAATCGGGTGTTCCAACCATTCTTGGATCGATTCGTAGTCATCTTCATTGATGATATCCTAGTATATTCTGAAACTGAAGCGAAACATGATGAGTATCTCCATATAGTGCTGCGAGTGTTAAGGGAGAAGGAACTCTTTGCGAAGTTCAGCAAGTGTGAATTTTGGTTGAGGGAGGTAACCTTCTTAGGACATATAGTCTCTGCTGAGGGGATTAAGGTGGACCCTTGAAAGATTGAAGCAATTTTGGAGTGGAAGGCACCTAGGACGGTGTCGAAAATACGGAGTTTCCTAGGACTGGCAGGATACTACAGAAGGTTTGTGGAAGGTTTTTCTGTTATGGCAGCACCCCTGACAAAACTCATAAGGAAAGGAGAACCGTTTGTATGGACTGAGAAGCAGTAGGGAGCTTTTGAGAAGTTGAAGAAAGTTCTGACTGAAGCACCTGTGTTAATTTAGCCGGAGTCTGGGAAGAATTTTACTGTGTACAGTGACGCATCACACGTGGGTTTGGGCTGTGTGTTAATGCAGGAGGGTAAGGTGGTTGCATATGCATCACGACAGCTTAAACCTCATGAAGGGAACTATCTTACTCATGATTTGGAGTTGGCGGCAGTGATATTTGCACTTAAGATTTGGAGACATTACTTGTACGGGGAGAGGTGTATTATATACATAGACCACAAGGGTCTTAAGTATTTGTTGACTCAGAAGGAGCTGAACCTTAGGCAAAGGAGATGGATTGAGTTGCTTAAGGATTATGACTATTCGATCGAGTATCACCAGGCAAGGCTAATGTGGTAGCCGATGCTCTAAGTCGTAGAACTATATCTGATCTGAGAGCAATGTTTGCTCATCTGAGTCTGTATGATGATAGAAGTCTGTTGGCTGAGTTGCAAGTGAGGCCAACCTGGGTGGATCAAATTAAGGAAAAGCAGTTGAATGATGAGTCTTTGGTCGCTCGTTTTCAACAAGTTAAGGAAGGGGAAACTTCTGAGTTTGGGTTAAATGGCGAAGGAGTTCTGTGTTTTCGAGGAAGAATTTGTGTTCCGAAGGACTCTAATTTGAGGCAGACAATATTGAAGGAAGCTCATGAAGGACTTTGTGCCATGCACCCTAGAGGGAACAAGTTGTATCACGACTTACGAGAATTGTACTGGTGGCCTGGACTTAAACGAGAAGTAATGAAGTTTGTAAGGAAATGTCTAACATGCCAGCAAGTGAAAGCTGAGCATCAATTACCCTCTGGACTGTTACAGTCAGTGAAGATACCATTTTGGAAGTGGGAGAGGGTAACTATGGACTTTGTGAGTGGGCTGCCCTTGACACCATCAAAGAAAGATTCGGTGTGGGTGATTGTGGATAGGTTGACCAAATCGGCCCATTTCATACCAGTTCGTACTGATTACTCCCTACAAAAGTTGGCTAAGTTGTATGTGGCAGAGATAGTGAAACTACATGGAGTGCCAGTGTCGATCATTTCAGACCGAGACCCTAGGTTTACATCTCGGTTCTGGAAGAAGCTGCAAGAGGCGCTGGGTACACGTTTGGATTTCAGTATTGCCTTTCACCTACAGACAGATGGACAGTCGGAGAGGGTTATTCAGATTTTGGAGGATATGTTAAGGGGCTGTATCATCGATTTTCGTGGGTGTTGGGAGGACTACTTGCCATTGGCTGAGTTTGCATACAATAACAGCTACCAAGAAAGTATTCAGATGGCTCCATATAAGGCACTTTATGGGCGGAGATGTCGTACGCCTACGTGTTGGACAGAGTTGGGTGAACGACAAGTGCTTGGACCGGAGTTGGTGGGAGATACTGAAAGTAAGGTTAAGTTGATAAGAGATCGATTAAAGGAGGCATCTGATAGACAGAAGTCGTATGCAGACCTAAAGCGCAAAGAGATAGAGTTCGTGGTTGGGGATATGGTTTTCTTAAAGGTTTCACCTTGGAAGAAGATCTTGAGATTCGGCAAGAAAGGTAAATTGAGTCCGCGGTTTATAGGGCCTTATCAGGTTCTTAAGCGGGTAGGGCCAGTAGCGTATCAGTTAGAGTTACCACCAGAGTTAGACAGAATCCATGACGTCTTTCATGTGTCTATGTTAAGACGATATCGATCGGATCCCTCACATGTTGTGCCAGTGGAGGAGATTGAGTAAGGACTGATTTGACCTTCGAGGAAGAACCCATCCAAATTTTAGATCGAGAGGTTAAAGTTCTAAGAAGGAAGTCGATTCCGTTTGTAAAAGTACTGTGGCGTAATCATGGAAGGGAAGAACCTACTTGGGAATCAGAAGAGACTATGCATCAACAATACCCTCAACTATTTGGATCAGGTAAATTTCGAGGCCGAAATTTCTTTAAGGGGGTAGAGTTGTAACGCACCAATTTTCGGGAATTCTGTGAATGTTGGCATAGGTTTAATTATGTTAGTGGGCCTCTAGAAGGCCCAAGCTTAAGATAAAACCCGGCAATTTTAGTTAATTTTTGTTCCATAAGAAAAAGGGGGTGAAATTATGAAATAAAACCTATGCGAAAATGTTTGAAAATGCTATAGGCTAAATTGAAATGGCCAAATAAATAGGAGTGCAAAATAGGAGGATTTGCATGACAAACCTCCCATTTTACATGAAGTGGCCAGCCATCATGTTGTTGTAGATAATATGAGCACTTGATATCCATAATTTATGGTACAAATTGATACAAATTGATAATGGGTTAGGTAAATGTTCCATGATAATGGATTAGGTAAATATTCCATGATAATGGGTTAGGTAAATGTTCCATGATAATGGTTTAGGTAAATGTTCCATGATGGGAATTTCATGTCTTTTGTATTAAAGAATTAAATGGATGAAATATGAAATTTTATTAAAAGAAAAAGGGGTGAAAAGAACAAAGTTTTGTCAATCTTTGTTCATCATAGCCTAAAGTTAGAAAAGAGAAAGGAGAGGAGAATGCTCTTGAATGTTCGGTCACTTGGGGAAGAAAATTGAAGGTAAGTTCATGGTAGTTTGCTTCTATCTTGATGTTCATGAGTTCTTCTTGATTCTACCTTAACTCTTGAAGCATATTTTGGTTTTTAGTTGTGTTGTGAGCATTTAGTCATGAATTAAAATGAAGGAAATGGTTGTTGTTTCATGTTCTTTTGATGAAAAATGGAAGATATAGGTGAATTGAGCCAAACAAATGAGCATGCATGTGCCTTAGATGCTAAGGGGAAAAATCGGCTAACATGTTGTGCTTTAAATTGATGAAATGGAGATTATACTTAATTAAAATCATAGATATATGATGATTGATTGGTGATATACATGTTTAAATAACAAGCATGCAAGTTAGGTGTGTAATAAATCTGCTTGGGACAGCAGCAGTAACATGATTTTGGAAAATCACCAGAAATTGTGGGAGATGAGTTAGAAGCTGCATAAAATATGTAATTAAAGCTTAATTAGTCTCGCTTCAAATGGAATAAACGAGAACATATTTTGAATTCTGTACAATGAGAAATTTGATTCGTAATGAAGAGTGGTCAGATTAGTTAAACAGTGAAACATGGGAAACTTTAAGAAAAATCTGGTATTGATTGGTCATACCAAAATTTCTGAAAATTTTATGGATAGAAGATATATGAGTCTATTTTCAGGGAAAATTAACGGCACTTGATTTGGAGTTTCGTAGCTTCAGTTATAAATAATTTAGTGACTGTTGCTCAGGAAGACAGCTTGCAGTGAAATTATGATTATGTGGTAAACATTGACAAAAATTTGTTAATGAGTTGCTTATTGTTTTCTTATAAGCTTACTATGATCTGTAGGTGTGGTTGGCCGAATATTGTAAGGGGTTAATACGTAGTTCGTATTTGAATAGTTAGATTAATGTGTTAGTAATCCAATTGTAGGCAGTTCGTGTGTGGATCTCGTCAGCATATCGTCGCAAACAGGTGTGTAACTAACACCCTCTTTCATAGTCTGGATCGGCAAAAGTCGAAAAGCTGAAATGCCAAAAACCGGTATTTTGTAGATTTGCAAGTTTGCGAATGCTCGTGAGGTAAATCGATTAATGTTTTTGGTAAGCTGCAATGTTTGGACTGCAAAGTGCATGATTTCTGTGCCCTCTATATTTTTGGGCTTAATGGGCCAAAATTGGAATGATGGCCCAACGGGCCCAATTCGGTAAGAACCCTCGGTAGTGATTCTGTTAGTACCTTTAAAAGTGGAAAATTTATAGTTTTACCCCTATGAGATAAATTACCGAAATACCCCTAGGGTGAAATTGACCTAAATGCATGTTTGACTGTTGTTATTTACTGCATGCCATGTTGTTATTATCTGATGTATGGGACTGGGATATTGACGGAGGAAGTACTGAAAGTGGCTTGTCCACGTATTGGAGGCTTTGCCTCAATTTACTGTTAACTGAGCAGCAAGGCTGCAACTATGGAGTGTTGAGCTGGGTGGGTTGAGCTATTCCCCACATGGAGTGTATGGCTGGTACGGGTGGAGTGTAGTGGTTGGTGGGTTGAGTAGTCTCCCCAAATGGGCTTGCATATGCTTACTGATGTTGCTTGTATTTTGAAATGGGCCTATGGGCCATACTGTTATCTGAATAAGGGGCTAAGGCCCAGTTTATTGTAATCTGAAAAGGGCTCTGGCCCAGTACCACTGTTACCTGAATGGGCTTAAGCCCAATGGGCTGGAGCTGACTTGGGCTTTGAATGGGTTTTCCTTACACACTGAGTTTCCCCAAACTCACCCCTTTTATTTTCATCTACGCAGGAAATCCCTAACCATAGTGGGCTTGGAGCTGTGAGGGAATTCGGAGTGGCCACCCGTTCTGAAAGTTTGATTTTCTCCTGGTGAACTGGACATCCTTTTATTTACGTTTGAAGTTTTGGGTTTTTAAATGTAATAAAGCTGCTTAATTATTTTTGATGGTTTTAATATGTATTACTAAGATAGGTATTACTTATTTTAACTATTGAAATTGGATAGCTTTAGGGCGCGTTTTCAAAAACAACAATTGATTTCAAAATAACACGATAACAAGCAAAGCTTCCGCAATGAAAGTATTTTCCAAAATTAATCACTTTTCCTAAAAATGACTTAATCAAATCGGTTTCCTAGAAATATCCATGACGTTAAGGTGTGGCAATGGCGGTATGCATGTCTAGGATTGGATTTGAAGGGAGCTTGGTACTTAAGCAGTCCGATGGACTCACCACCTCTTTTCCGGTTTCCTACCTGGTGCACAGCTTCCATTCACTTTAAGCTATAATGAAATTATCTTTTAAAACACTAAGTAAGTTTTTTTGAATCAACAATATAAAATGTTTTGAACGCTTCGATGTGGCATGTCGGATCCGGTCATAACGTCTGGCCGGGTTTGGGGTGCTACATTTTTTTATTATTTATTTATTTATTTTATATATATAGGTTTGGGATTTCTTAGCAGGCCCGGGCCAAAATTGGTCACTACAAAATAGTTTGATAAAAATTTGTCATTGTTAGAGACAATGACAGAAAACTATCCCCATTACTGGTTAACTTTCAGTTTCAGTCCCTCTACTTTTTAATTATATAAGAACAGTTAAATCTAAATTTTGGTCCCTATATTGTGTTAAAATTCGAGATTTGGCCTTTATACTTCTTTTATAATTTGGCACTTCAACATTTATAATGTCATTATTTAGTCTAAATATTTAATTCTAATTAAAATTCTGACATAAATTTAAAGAAGCATTAACATCGTTAATTTTTTTTGTTAGCTTCAAGTCCACTATAATGCCATTTTTTGTGACAAACTTATATTAGCATTGTCGATCAGCGGTGAAGCTAGGAAAGTTTTATTTTGGGGGATTAAATTTAATATTTTTACGATAATAAAAATACAATTTCACCATTTTAATAGCTTATATCTTTATAACTTTTAGATAATTAAAATAAATTTTTATCATTTTAGGGGGTTAAAGTGTAATTTTATCATTATTAATTTAAAATTTTAGAAATTATAAATAGCAAAATAGAAAACTTTTCATGCTAGCCCCTGTGTGTGCATCTTTGATTTGATTATATATTGTTTTTCATAATAGTAAAAGAAAAAAACACATTGAAAGACAAAAACAAGAATCACTGGCTTCAATGTGTTTGATGTCAAACTAAACAATGCTTGAATTTCTTTCCCATCACAAATCACAATTTAAAAAGGCTATGTTCCTATTTAATCTTCTCACTGTTTTCTCCTATAAAACCTTGTGTGTTTTATAAAATCATTTTTCTCTACTTTAAAACAAGATTATATACTTTTAATAAATGTGGCATTGGTTACCTTAGGAAAACTTGAGATAATTTCAACCCAATTCGATTATGTATTATTAGCAGCTACCCATATCTTTGAAAAGTCAAAGATATGGGTGTCAAAAAATTGACACTAGAAATCAGAACATTTAAGGCACCGATATTTGGTTTGAAATTTGGCATGGGATAATTGCAATTTTGGTCCCTAATTGTATAGGGGCTTTGCAAGTTGATCCTTGAACCTCAATTAAAAATAGGCCTAACCATTTCTCATTTTCTTCATCCCATATTTGTCATTCTCTACTTAAGGCATTGTTTTCTCTCTCCCTATTTGTAAATTTCACTTGTATTTTTGGAGTGAAATATATTTGGTAGTGCCCGAGGACGTAGGCAAAATTTGCTGAACCTCGTTAAAATTCTAGTGTTCTTTGTTGTTTATTTTGGCATATTTTGTGAGTGTGATTGTAGTGATTTATTGTGCTTTTAAATTACGATAGAGGGATATTCTGGCTAGGAAAGACCTGGTACTTAAGTGATCCTCGTGATCCACCTCTCTTTCCTAGGAGTTGAACTTAGTGTGATTTTTCAGTACAATAATTTTACTCTTTTACACGCTTCTGCGCAACAATTGGTATCAGAGCTAGATTCGTACTTGGAGAATATGACCGTTTATGACACTATTCACGTATTGGCGCTGCTCACGTATACAGTAGTTGGGATTGAGGAGAAAAATGGCAGAGGTATCATCATCAGCAAGGACTACTGTGACCAATGCAAAATTTGAAATAGAGAAAAATGCCTCTTTGGTTAAACCAAAACATATAATAACAGAATCATCTTCTCGGTCGAGCTACAAATCTCCTCATCACATCACAATCCTATGGCATGCCATTTGTATCCAATCTAGTCCGACAAGTTAATAGGATATTATTTTACTTTTCTAATTTCAAATTCATTTCCACAACAATTTCAAATATTCGATCAATTCAAAACATTTATTATCTCAATTCACATATAATTCAATATTCACACATATTCTTACTTAATTTCAAATATTATTATTTACCTTATCTTAGATGTCCCATTACTACAAATTTAATATAACATTTAATAAATAGTTTGAGTTATAGTAATACAAACTCGGAATACGCGTTTACTCCTCAACGATCTTTTCTTTTCCTTTGGATGCCGATACCTCATTTTCCTTGTTAGCTACGAAAATAATAATAACAATTTACATTATTAATTATAGCATTACTTTAATAATTAATTGAATTTTTATTCAATTTATTCCTTAATTCCAATTTAATCCTAATTAACTCTTTTATTTGTTTAACTTAATTTATACTTCATTTCTACTCAATTTCCTCCCATATTCACCCTAACAATCTAGTGTTCACTATAAAGCCCTAATTTAAAATTTCATTCGATTTAATTTCCTAAAACACAAAACTTATAGCTTCTTTTACAATTTAATCCCTTTTTCAATTCTAACTTTAAATTCATTCAATTAAATCCCTAATTCTTCTTTTTGTTCAACATAACCCATGCTTAAAAACCTAAGAACTTCCAAAACCTTAATCTAATTCCAACAATACTTTGTTTTAAAGCTTCTAAAACATCAAAATTAAGAGAAAATGGCTAAATTTAGCTTACCAATTAAACTTGAAGCTTTAAAATCCCAATTTCCCCCTTTTTTCCCCTATTTTCGTTTTGTTCTCTGGTTCTTTTCTGTTCTTCTTTCTTTTACTTTCTTTTTATCCTATTTACTTATTTCTTTTAGTTATTTTATATTACTTTAATATTAAGTAAACAAATTATTTTATAACAATGTACCAATATTTTTATTACAATTGTCATTATTCAATTTGTTTATTATAAAAAAATCTTATAATTTAATTATTATAATTTACTTATTATATAAGAAATTATATATATTTTAAACATATGTACCAATAATAATTACGCACTTGTCTTATTTTAATAATTATTAATAATATATATTTACATGTGTATAAATACACATATCGCACATATACACTTTTATCATCATACATTTGGCACAAATTTTAATTTATTTATAATCTAATAACAAAATTTTTAAATCAAATAATAATAATAATAATAATATTAACAATGTAGCACCCCAAACCCGACCCAGAAGTCATGGCAGGATCCGGCATGCCACATCAAAAACTTTAAAAAAAATTCCATTCTAAGTCTAGAAAATCGTACTTGATGTTCAAAAGATTAATTCATTAAGGGTTAAAGTGAATGGAAGCTGTGCACCAGGTAGGAAACCGGACAAGAGGTGGTGAGTCCATCGGACTGCTTAAGTACCAAGCTCCCTTCGGATCCAATCCTAGACATGCATACCGCCTTTGCCACACCTTAACGTCATGGATATTTCTAGGAAACCGATTCGATTAAGTCATTTTTAGGAAAAGTGATTAATTTTGGAAAATATTTTCATTGCGGAAGCTTTGCTTGTTGTCGTGTTATTTTGAAATCAACTGTTGTTTTTGAAAACGCGCCCTAAAGCTATCCAATTTCAACAGTTAAAATAAGTAATACCTATCTTAGTAATACATATTAAAAACCATCAAAAATAAATAAGCGGCCTTATTACATTTAAAAGCCCAAAACCTCAAACGTAATTAAAAGGATGTCCAGTTCACCAGAAGAAAACCAAACTTTTAGAACGGGTGGCCACTCCGAATTCCCTCACAGCTCCAAGCCCACTATGGTTGGGGATTTCCTGCGTAGATGAAAATAAAAGGGGTGAGTTTGGGGAAACTCAGTGTGTAAGGAAAACCCATTCAAAGCCTAAGTCAGCTCAAGCCCATTGGGCCTAAGCCCATTTAGGTAACAGTGGTACTGGGCCAGAGCCCTTTTCAGATTACAATAAACTGGGCCTTAGCCCCTTATTCAGATAACAGTATGGCCCATAGGCCCATTTCAAAATACATGCAACATCAGTAACATATGCAAGCCCATTTGGGGAGACTACTCAACCCACCAACCACTACACTCCACCCGTACCAGCCATACACTCCATGTGGGGAATAGCTCAACCCACGCAGCCCAACACTCCACAGTTGCAGCCTTGCTACTCAGTTAACAGTAAATTGAGGCAAAGCCTCCAGTATGTGGACAAGCCACGTTCAGTACTTCCTCCGTCAATATCCCAATCCCATGCATCAGATAATAACATGTCATGCAGTAAATAACAACAGTCAAACATGCATTTAGGTCAATTTAATCCTAGGGGTATTTCGGTAATTTATCTACTAGGGGTAAAACTGTAAATTTTCCACTTTTAAAGGTATTTCAGTAATTTATCTATTTTAGGGTTTTTCATGCATATTCCTACTTTTCACGTACTAACAGAATCACGTACCGAGGGTTCTTACCGAATTGGGCCCGTTGGCCCATCATTCTAATTTTGGCCCATTAAGCCCAAAAATATCGAGGGCACAGAAATCATGCACTTTGCAGTCCAAATTTTGCAGCTTACCAAAAACATTAATCGATTTACCTCACGAGCATTTGCACACTCGCAAATCTACAAAATACCGATTTTCGGCATTTCGGCTTTTCGACTTTTGCCGATCCAGACTAAGAAAGAGGGTGTTAGTTACACACCTGTTTGCGACGATATGCTGACGAGATCCACACACGAACCGCCTACAATTGGATTACTAACACGTTAATCTAACTATTCAAATACAAACTACGTATTAACCCTTTACGATATTCGGCCAACCACACCTACAGATCATAGTAAGCTTATAAGAAATCAATAAGCAACTCATTAACAAATTTTTGCCAATGTTTTCCACATAATCATAATTTCACTGCAAGCTGTCTTCCTAAGCAACAGTCACTAAATCATTTATAACTGGAGCTACAAAACTCCAAATCAAGTGTCGTTAATTTTCCCTGAAAATAGACTCATATATCTGCCATCCATAAAATTTTCAGAATTTTTGGTATGGTCAATCAATACCAGATTTTTCTTAAAGTTTCCCATGTTTCACTGTTTGACTAATCTGACCACTCTTCATTACAAATCAAATTTCTCATTGTACAGAATTCAAAATATGTTCTAGTTTATTTCATTTGAAACTAGACTCATTAAGATTTAATTACATAATTTATTCAGCTTCTAATTCATCTCCCACAATTTATGGTGATTTTCCAAATTCACGTTACTACTGCTGTCCCAAGTAGATTTATTACCAAATCACTCTTTCACACATACCTTGCATGCATGTTATTTAAACATGTATATCACCAATCAATCATCACATATCTATGATTTTACTTAAGTATAATCTCCATTTCATCATTTTAAAGCACAACATGTTAGCCGATTTTTCCCTTTAGCATCTAAGGCACATGCATGCTCATTTGTTTGGCTCAACTTCACCTATCTTCCATTTTTTCATCAAAAGAACATGAAACAACAACCATTTCCTTCATTTTAATTCATGAGTAAATGCTCACAACACAACTAAAAACCAAAATATGCTTCAAGAGTTAAGGTAGAATCAAGAAGAACTCATGAACATCAAGATAGAAGCAAGGTACCAAGAACTTACCTTCAATTTTCCTCCTCCTAATGACCGAATACTCAAGAGCTTTCTCCTCTCCTTTCTCTTCTCTAACTTTTAACTATGATGAACAAAGATGGACAAAACTTTGTTCTTTTCACCCCTTTTTCTTTTAATAAAACTTCATATTTCATCCATTTAATTCTTTAATACAAAAGACATGAAATTCTTATCATGAAACATTTACCTAACCCGTTATCATGAAACATTTACTTAACCCATTATCATGGAACATTTACCTAACCTATTATCAATTTGTATCAATTTGTACCATAAATTATGGAGATCAAGTGCACATTTTGTCTACAACAACATGATGGCTGGCCACTTCATGTAAAATGGGAGGTTTGTCATGCAAATCCTCCTATTTTGCACTCCTATTTATTTGGCCACTTCAATTTAGCCTATAGCATTTTCAAACATTTCACATAGGTTCTATTTCATAATTTCACCCCATTTTTCTTATAGAACAAAAATTAACTAAAATTGTCAGTTTCTATCTTAAGTTTGGGCTTTCTAGAGGCCCACTAATATAATTAAACCTATGCCAACATTCACAGGATTCCCGAAAATTGGGGCGTTACAAACAATAATAATTAATAAAATCTAAGAAAAATCTTAGATTTTTCTATCCATTTTGCCGCTTCAATTATTACAAATGGCTTAATTGCCATTTTAATCCCTTTTTCTTTCTATTGTTTTAGAATTAAACATTTAACCTTTACTCAATCTAGTCCTTTTTACTAATTACTCTAAATTAAACTAGTTTCACCTAAATAAAACCTAATTAGGCATATAACCAGACTCATAATTATTCCTAATAATTATTTACAAACCCGTTTCACTAAGATGGAAGCCCGATAATGTACTTTTCTGGTGCCCACGGATTTTGGGTCATTGCACTTATTGTTGTTGAATTCCCTTCCTGATGAATATGATCAGCTTACCACTACATTACTTCATGGGAATGACACAATCACATTTGACGCAGTCTGTAGTGCGTTTTATAGATCTGAGACTCGAAAGAAAGATAAAAGAGATCACAAAAATACAATTGCAGAAGCTTTAACAACAAGAAATCGTTCACACAGCAACAAACCTGGTAGAAGGGGCAAGTCCAAAGAGAGACCCACCAAAGATGAATGTGATTTTTGTCGTGAGAAAGGGCATGGGAAAAAGAAGTATCCTAAATTGCAAAAGGGCAAGGCTATTTCTGATGGATGTGTAGGAGAGCATGATGAGGAGTCGGACTTTAGCTTGGTTGGCATGGCAATGACATGTCATACGAATGAGTGGATTTTGGATTGGGGATGTACTTACCATATGTGTCCTAATAAGGACTGGTTTTCTAGTCTTAAAAAACTAGAAGGTGGAGTTGTTTTTATGGGCAATGACAGTGTTTGTAAGACAATGGGAGTAGGTACAATCCAATTGAAGAATCATGATAGCTCAATCCAAGTCTTGACATATGTTCGCTACGTACCTAGTTTGAAGAAAAATCCCATCTCATTAGGGGCCCTAGAATCTAAAGGGCTCACAATAACTTTGAGAGATGGATTACTAAAGGTAGTAGCTGGGGAATTGACAGTGATGAAAGGCGCAAGAAGAAATAACTTGTACTATTTAAATGAAAGTACAGTTATTGGATCAACATTAACAGTTTCTGCGAAAGATACAGATTCAGAGGCTACCAGGTTATGGCATATGCGATTGGGACATGCTGGTCACAAAGCTTTGCAAACTTTGGCGAAGCAAGGCTTGTTGAAAGATGTAAATTCTTGCAAATTGGAATTCTATGAACATTGTGTTCTGGGCAAGCAAACGAGGGTAAAATTTGGTTCAGCAATTTACAATACAAAAAAAATTCTCAACTACGTTCACAGTGATGTGTTGGGACCTACCAAAGTGGCTTTTTTGGGAGGTATGCACTATTTTGTTACTTTTGTTGATAATTATTCAAGAAAAGTATGGGTGTATCTAATGAAAAGAAAAAGTGAAGTATTGGATGCATTTCTGAAATGGAAGAAGATGGTGGAGACTCAGACTGGTAGAAAGGTCAAACGACTTCGATCAGACAATGGTATCGAGTACAAAAATGACCCATTTTTACAATTATGTCAAGATGAGGGCATTGTACGACACTTCACTATTCGGGATACACCACAGCAGAATGGGGTGGCAGAACGTATGAATTGGACTATACTGGAGAAAGTTCGATGTATGTTGTCTAATGCTAGATTGGGCAAGGAATTATGGGATGAAGCAGTTACATATGCGTGCCATCTAATTAATCGTTTACCGTCAGATGCAATAAATGGAAAAACTCTTATGGAGATGTGGACTGGTAAATCTGCTACTGATTATGATTCTTTATGTGCAACCCAATTTTGGCTCAGGTCTAATAATCCCTAAAATCTAACCCAAACCCAAGGTCCAAATTTTGCAGACCCAAAACCAAAACCCTAGCCCATAATATTTTCAGAAAAACAACAAACCCTAGCCCTCTAATCCAAGTGGCTGTCGCCCCTAGTGCTACCGCCTCTGACCACACTTCAACCACCCTTTAGCCTTGTCCCATCGCCTGCAAAGCCTGCGAAAAGAAAGAAGAAACAGAGCACAGTAGTAAGGCAAAGAAATAGTAGCAGAGATAAATGCAAACAATAACAAAGAGTGTGAAAAACAAATCGGCTATAAAGGCCATTGTTTATCAATGTAAAAGTGGACATGAAATAGAACAAAAAAAAGATTCAGATTCAAACACCAATAGAAGCGTTCGATCATAGCGAGAAATACTTAAAACAAAGGAATAGATTCGACAAAAGGTTTTTTTTATCTATTTTCCTTTCTATTTATTTGCTTTTTTTTTCGAATCTATCTATACACTTAGATTTATTTTCCTTTACTGTTTTTTACACACATATTTTAAAAAAATAAAAAAATAAAAAATATACCTTTTTGGATTTCCGGCCACCGCGTGCAGTGGCAGTCGACGGTCGCCGGCGGTGATCGGTGGTGGGGACTGGCCGGGGCCCTCGCCGGAGCAGGCACCTGCAGAGAGAAACAAAAGAAGAAAGGGAGTTTTTTTTAAAAAACAAAATGAAAAGTGAAATTTTTTTAAAAAAAATTGGCCTTATATAGCCTTCCAAAATGACGTTGTTTTGGGGGCTGCCTTTTAAACCCAAAACGACGTCGTTTTGGCCTATACCCATGGTTGACCCCTGACTCGACCCGCTCCAACTTCAGGATCCACGTGTTTTCATTGGAGGGGCTATTTACGCATTTAGCCCCTCCGCTTTTTTATTGCTTTGCAATTAAATCATTTTTATTTTTAATTTGGCCCCAAAATTTGTCGTGATTTTCAATTTAGTCCCCGTTGATGTGCTGCGTTTTGATGGAAGGAATAATTACTGTTTCGGTCCCCTTATGTTTTGCGCGCGTTCAAATAAGTCCCTTTCTTTTGTTCTATTTCGAAATTCACCCCAAAACTTCATTTTTAATTCAATTTTATCCATTTTTTCACTTTTTCTCATTATTTTATTATAATTTTAATATTATATATACTATTATATTTTATTACTATTATTATTATATTTATTATTTATTAGCATTAGTATTAGTATTATTTTCACTTAATACTTATATGTATATATATTATATAGTATTATTAATAGTTTTTTTTGTTATTATTATTTTTCTTAACTTTATATTATGTATATATTCTTTTAATATATTAGGTATATTTTAAATTCTATATTATGTATATATATATTTTTATACTATATTATGTATACATTCTTAAATATTTTTAGTTATATATTTTTATGTTATCATATATATATATATATGTGTGTGTGTCTAATGTTGTAATACATATATACTTTAAAAGCTATATCAAGTACGTATATATTGTGTACAGTTTTTCTTAAATATTATATTATATATATTTAAATACTAATACTATGTACATAGGTTTTCAATATATGTATATGTTTACGTATATATAACGTTACTAATTTTCTTTTATTATTTTTATTTTCTCCGGTACACATTGTCGTTTATATATTCTTATTATTACTATATCTATTATTTATTAGTATTTTACTATTACTATTATTAGTATTATTTTTTAATCAATACTTATATGTATATATTATGTAAATATTTTAACACTATATCATGTGAATATATGCATATATATATTTTCTTATATGTTATGTACATACTTTTAATATTATCATGTATTTATTTATAGTATATATGTATATATTTATGTAATATCATTAATAGTTGTTTTTTAACATTATTATCATTTCTAATATATATATGTATCGTATATATATCTTTTTTAATATTGTATTTTTCATATATTTATGTATATATTTTTAATAACTATATTATGTATATACTATTACTATATATCTATTTATGTAGCATTATTCATGATTGTTTTTACTATTATTATTCCTAGTATATATACTATGTATACATTTTTTAATACTATATTATATTTTTAATACCGTATTATGCACATGTTATTATTATGTCTATTTTTACTCCTATTATATTATTAGCATATTATTTATATTATTATTATTATCCTTATTAACACATTTTTACCTATTGGCACTACACCAAAATAGGCTTTTAGCGGCGCTTTTTTAGGCCTTTAGCGGCGCTTTTTAGCGCCACTAAAAGTATTTGCGGCGCTTTCACAAGCGCCGCAAAAAATGCCGCTATTGAACACGTCGCTAACTTTTGCGGCGCTTCTCCCACAAACGCCGCTAAAGACCATGTTCTTTAGCGGCGCTTTTCCCACAATCGCCGCTAAAGATCATGTTCTTTAGCGGCACTTTCCCACAAATGCCGCTAAAGACCATGATCTTTAGCGACGCTTTTTATCTCAAACGCCGCTATAGAACAAACCTTTAGCGACGCTTCTCGCAAAAACGCCGCTAAAAACATATCATGCAAAAAAATTATTTTAATTAAATAATATTTATTTTTATTATAAATATTATATTATGTTTTATTTTTTTAATTTGAACTTTAAATATACTTTTAAGGATAAATAAAAAATTTATTTAAATTAAATTTTCTATGAAAATGATAAAAGAAGGCAAATAAAGAAAGTTTAAATAATAATAAAAATTAATAAAAGTGAGAAAATATAAATAATTAATAAAAATTAAAAATTGTAAACCTCGAAATTTTAGTAAAATCAACACCAATGCAATTCAAGCCATTGTTGAGTCTAATACAAGTGAAGAAACTAAGATCCTAAGAAGAGAATCCTATTTTACTAACAGCAGTAAAATATCCATACTTTGTCCAGTATTTATATCGAAAAATCAGATCGGAAGAAGCAATCTCTTTGCACACCACTTCAATTCCTAGTAAGGCCTTCGAAAGTAGTTGATGAAAGCCGGCATACACATCCGATCAATCAGCTTTTAGTTTCAGAATTTCCTTGGCGGTCCTTAAATGAAAATAGGGCATAAGACATGTGTTCCTACATAAGCATGGAAAATCCAACTCAGTTCAAAGACAAATAACTAGATATCGTGTTTCAAACGAATGAATGTGCATGTGAGAGTATCTCCAATATGTACTTCTACCTTTTGTTATATATTTAGGCAGATAGACAACAGATTTTACATCGCAACAACTACTGCCCTGAGTACTAGAGTTTAATCACAGAAAAATCAAAATAAAACATGAACTACAAGGATAAAAAATTGTTCCATGGACTTACCTGCTCAAAACAAAGATTTAGTTCATGGCACATGCTTGTTTTAATTTATTTTTAATTTTTTTTAGATTGTCTTAAATTAATAAAATTAATTTGTGATTTTCAAGAAAAAAAAACATTTTTTAGGATAAGGAAAAAAATTATAAATATAAAAATTCTAAAATAATAAAAATAAACAAATTAAGTTCCGAATTTGGAAAGGGAAGACTTTACCTTGGCCTGCAGCTTCTAAGAGAACATTCACAGATTCCTCACCAGTCCACCACCTATCGAAATCAACCACAAGTCGTGCGGTCCCTAAATTTTCTGGCAGTATGGGAAAGAAGGGAAGTTGGTTTTCTGCAATTAAAAAATTTTTCTTTGCTGCTCATAGCAATTTGGTGTGACTTTGTTTTATCGCTAAATTTGCTGCTCATAGCAATTCGATTCATACTTTAAACTTTACTATGTATATTTGTAAAGTTGATAATCACATTCATTCATACTTTGCTGCTCATAGCAAGCACCTGCTACAAGACACTTTAATGAGGAATAAATCAAGGAAAATATAACAAAGGTATCCACTTACGATTCTTCTAAATCAATAACTTTAATAGCAACTTACTTGTTCAGTTCCTTGTCAAACCTGAAAATCAGGAAAGGCATCAGCTATCCATCTCATTTTCATTAATCATGATTCACGATTTAAAAAGCCAAAGCATATGCAACATGATTACAGGTAAGAAATGGGCATATAGATGTGTTGCAGTACAATTAGAAGTAATATTGCTGAGTACAAGGGCTAAATAAATCATTGAACATTCCAATTGGCCAAGTAGATTTTACACCAAAGGAAGGTAAACCATTGCAATCACAATTCACAAGTAAAACATAGACAACAATAAAAAAAATTCCAATTTTTGCTATTAAAATTCCAGACAATTTCTTTACATGATAAACAAGAATGCTAAATCAAAACATAGCATCTATGATAAGTTAAAATGTTAAAAGAATTATTAACACTAGAACAAATAGATATTTAGATGAATCACGTGTTACGAGACCCGATTCCTCACAAAGTTAACATAAGTTTTATCACTTAAAAACGTAGTAAAAAAAACCACCAAGAGAAGCACACACTTGTTGCAGTTCAGCATGTTTCATTAGAAGCATTAAATCCCCATACGAATGAGATGTTTGTACAACATTGAGAGCACTTGCCATAGCTTGACCAGTCTGCCGACAAACATACAACTTAATCAATAATCTAGAAAACCCGACACTACATATTTTAAATCATCTAATAAAATTATTAATTTTTCAGTATTATTAAAGTAGAAACCATTTTAAATGCAGAAGTAAACGGTTTCAACTATAATTCAGACAGAAATTCAAATTTGCAGAGAACACATGAGAAAACAAAAGGACAAAAGAAAAAAATAAAAGAGTCAAAATTCCCAAGAACGAAACTTAAAATCTTCTCTTGAGTACCCTTAAATTCCATTCTTTTATTATTAAAGTTGAATACCCAGTATGAAAAAAAAGAAAATAAAAGAAAATGACAAGCAATAATTTGAGGAATATTTATTTTTCATCAGTAAAATTGAACACCCAAAAAAACCAGATTTGTTAATAAACCAAACACACATAAAGAAACAGAACACAGCACAGTTCTGGAAATCTAAGAAGTAAGGGAGAATCAACTTTCCTTTAAAAAGAAAACCAACCTTTCCAGCTTAAAACAATACTATTTGTTTTGTCCGTCGGAGGTAATTGATGACATTCTGCAAACCAGAATCACCATGTGAATCTGGAATAGAACTTTCAGCAAGTGCAGAACCACGGTCTTTCTCAGCAAACTGAATATGTATAGCTTCAATCCGGCTGTGTAATATCTTGTTCTGAAGAACATATGACAAAAGATCATATTAATAATCATAGAAAACTGCATTTTTCTACTCTTGCATTAAAATAAAACTACAAAATATATTCTGGTTTGCAAACAAATCAAGACTGCAAAAATAAAATAAAATAAAACATACCCACTATCACCTAGAACAATTACAGAAAATGTAGAAATATAACTTAGATAAAAACCAACCATACTCTCGAGCAGGATAATTTGCAGAAGAGATTTCAGCAGTTCGTTTTAGATTGTCTGAATGGCATAAGACTTTGAGTTTTGGTTCAAGGAATGGATGAAACATGGCACATGTTCCGACTTTGCACAACATCCTCTGTCATACTTCCAATCGGCCATACAACTTAGGACAAATTTAAATTCAGGTATATCGAATAATTTGTTTTTATTTTCCCTTCATATTCCTATTTGTGTTTAATATACTCTATTGTCTCTTATTTGTTTTAATGAGTTTTGGGATTTAGTTATGGGACTAACACGTGGATCTACCTATACGGTCCGACAAGTTGTGGATACAATTTTCCGACTTATAGGAGCATCTCCACAAATTTCATGCAGTAAACACAGATGAACTAAAGTTCTACTACTCGGGGAGATGTTTATCTGTTATGGAAGACCGAGGCCATCCCAAACCTTTGGAACTCCCCAAAATTGTTCCAACTTATTTTACGGCCTGTGCAATAGTGGATCCGATACCATAGAATTTCCATAGCTACCTTTACCACAATTGTCTCATATATGTTTAAAAATGTTTAATATAATATCTGCTTTATCAAGATGTGTTTTAGTACAGTACTTTTAATTATCATATGTGTTTTATTGAGCTAGTGCTTATTTTGAGACTCAAGTATTTATGTCATAGTTTAAAATAATCCAATTAAAATTACATATTTTTAATATGTTCTTTTATCTTTATAAAGTCCGATCAACAAATTTGAATGATTTAAACTCAAAACGATTTGATTTTGAAATAACACTAATCCGAATATAGATTTAAAATAAACGAAACCCAATCCCATAACATTCAATATCTTTCTTTATATAATTTCTACTACTGTTATAACCCAAAATCTTTAAGTCCAACAGAACTAATAATACATATTTTTAATGTGTGTTTTATCTTTACAAAGTCCAATGCAATTCTTTCGCATGTTACTCTTTCCTTTAAAGTCGTCTTCAAACAGAGAAAAAGGAAATTTAAAAACGAAAATAGAAACTATCCAACCAGATTCAAGCAATTGAAAAAAAAAATTCAAATCTTTTGCCTCTCAAAAAAGTATTTACTTTCAGAAGTTTGGGTTTTTATTTACTTTACTCTTCCAATTTTCGATTTTTTCCTTTTTTTTATTGATTGAGTTTCAATCCCCACCATAAATATTTACGTAAATTTATGTAAAAAGCCCTTTCCATAAATAGTTCTAAAAAATTATGATTTTACAAAAACTTTTAAATTATTTTCATTATTTTAAATTTATAATATTTATTTTTATAATAAAAAATTAAAATCAATTATATATTAAATAAAAAAATTCAATTCAATTGTGGATAACCGTAATTGCTAAACTTACATTTTATACTCCGTCAAAATAGCTTGAGTTGTCTTATCACATCCCAAAATTAGGGGCAGAAGAAATAGGGATAAAATTTAAATTTTTTAAAAGAATAATAAAAATAGGGTAAGCAAACTTAGAATGCATTAAAAATAACCCTTAAAACCAATTTCTTGAAGGCTTATGTTAAGGCTGAGTTTGTTAGTGTTAAAACTTCTCTTTGGTCTTAAGTTTGGAACTTTTGTGCATTTTCAATTAAAATATTTTATTCTCTTATTTTTACCCCATAAAGTACTGAATTCCTAATTTTAAACTAATTCCTTGCCCAAATAGAAAATTGTTTTTATTAATCAAGTACTTAATTTAAATCAATCATAATTCTTAATTCTACTTCAGTTAGGGAAAAAGTTTTCATCTTTTCAAACCCTACAATTTTTATGTATGCTTTTTCTCAAGCAACCCTATATATGAAATTGATCCACAATCTAAGTTTGTTGTTTTATATATCTCGTTTATTCATCTAAAGACCCGATTTCAAGTCTTCCTTTTTAAGGTATGTTCCTATTTAATCTTCTCAGTGTTTTCTCCTATAAAACCTTGTGTGTTTCGTAAATATCATTTTTTTCTACTTTAAAACATGATTATATACTTTTAATAAATAAGGCATTAGTCGCGTTAGGAAAACTTGAGAAAATTTCAGCCTAATTCGATTATGGATAAATCTAATTTTAATAATAAATTTAATTATTGAGAAACCAAACTCAGAAGTTTGAACTACTACATTACATCTTAATGGCTGAGTTAACTTTTAAAATACAAAAAACACATTAGTTATTTTATGAAAATACATTATTCTTAATATGGATAAAAATGCAAATAAGGAAATTTGCCTAAAACATATTAAATGCTTACCTTTTATGCTTCTTTGCTTCATGGCTAAGGTTTGGACCATAGATGACACCTACCAACTCCCATTTTGCTTGCTTATTTATTCCTATTAGTCAATTTCAAAGAAAATCAAAATAGCAAGATGCAGAGGCCAAGGTTTGAATTGCCAGAAGCTTTGGTTATGGAAATTCTGTCAAAGCTTCCAGTTAAATCCCTTCCTCGCTTCAACTGTGTTTGTAAGTATTGGTGTTCTTTTCAAACTCCTCATTTCATTTCCAATAATTATCACAACAACCTTGAAAACGACATCCTTAATCTACTTAGTCGCTGTGATGGTAACACCTTCCAACCTTATTTCTCTCAACTTTCAACTGAAAAAGATCAAAATTATATAGTAAAACAGAACATTCACTTGCCCTTTTTTAAGGATGATATCCCCTCTGTTTATGGTGCTTGTCATGGATTATTGTGTTTACTTGATTCTTCAACGGATAAGGCTGCCATTTGGAACCCATCAACCAGAGAGTTTAAAATCCTTCCACCATCTTCAATCCAACGCCCTCCATATTTTTCCCCATTCGAAGAAACCTACCTTACTTTAGATAACGTTTCTTTTGACAACGCTGCTTTTGGGTTTGATTCTAAAAATGATGACTACAAAGTCATACGATTTGTTGATCTTACTTTTGTTAATAGTGAAGAAGAACATCCACATCCTCATTTTATGGACCCAGTTGAGTTGTATTCTCTTAGAAGTAATTCCTGGAAGGAAATTCCATCTCCTGATTTTACACCAACTTGTACAACTTTGGGAAATAATTATGTAGATGGAATTTGCTATTGGAAAACAGAGACAGGGGCATATCTTGATTTTAGAGGACTAATTCTTTCATTTGACATGGGGAATGAGAAGTTCTCAATTTTACCTATCCCAGAATTCGTTGGGTCTTTCCCAGAATACTATGTTGATCTATTGGTGTTTAATGGATCACTTGGTGCTATTGTTTACCCATCGCAAAGAATTGATACGTCTTTTGATTTATGGGTTACAAGTGAAGGAGTGTGGACTAAACAATTCAATATTAAATCCATTTCTAGAGTTGTATACCCATTGGGATTTGGAAAAAATGGTGACTTGTTTCTTAGAGACACAAATGATGAAGTACTATTTGACGCCTCCACCCTAGAGATTAAGAAGCTTGAGATTAATACTTATCTAGATCATTTTTGGTTCGCCATCTCCCTTCATGCTTATTTAGAGAGCCTGGTTCGTATCAATGGAATACAAGAAGTTGAGAAATATGTAATACGTCAACCAACGAGAAATGCATCAAATGAATACTGAATATGAAGAAGGATATTGATAACAGTAACCAAGTTTGAACATTGTTTGAACTTGATTAATATCCTGCAAGTTTAACAGTTGAAGAAGGCACTATCAAGTATTGTTGTCAAAGGCAGAAAGAATTGTGTGAAGATAAGATTATCCTAATCAAATGTTCAAGGTGGAGATTATTGGAACCCACCCATTGTTTGAAAAGTCAAAAAAGGGTGGGCACCGAAAGTAGTAAGTAAGATTGGTTGGCAAGTTGGGTTAAAAGTTGGAATGGGATAATTGCAATTTTGGTCCCTAATTGTATAGGGACATTGCAAGTTGATCCTTGAACCTCAACTATAAATAGGCCTAATCATTTCTTACTTTCTTCATCCCATAATTGCCATTCTCTACTTAAGGCATTATTCTCTCTCCCTATTTGTAAATTTCACTTGTAATTTTTGGAGTGAAATATATTTGGTAGTGCCCGATGACGTAGGCAAAATTTGCTGAACCTCGTTAAAATTCTGGTGTTCTTTATTATTTATTTTGCATATTTTGTGAATGTGATTGTAGTGATTTATTGTGCTATTAAATTACGATAGAGAGATATTCTGGCTAGGAAAGACTTGGTATTTAAGTGATCTTCGTGATCTATCTCTCTTTCCTGGGAATTGAACTTAGTGTGATTTTTCAGTACAATATTTTTACTCTTTCACAAGCTTCCGCGCAACAGATATGCATTAAATGGATATTGAAAATGAAGATATATGGAGAGGTGGAACATAAATGTGTAAGATGTAACAGGTATTTTTAGTTGTGAGCTTCTTAATATTGCTATTATTGTGTGGATTATATGTTTGAGATGTTAGCCATTGCCTGGTTTGTGTATTTGGAGAATTGTTCAGTTTATGTTTGGTTTTAGTTGCTTAGATATCTATAAGATTTCTGCCATAGCTTGAAAACATCATTCTCCAAAGTGGTGAAATGAATATAAGCTTAAAATGCATAACAAAATGGAATTACAAAATTTTGCATTAGATACCCGAAATTTCATAAAACGAAAATGGAAACTCACGAATGAGATTCAAGTGATTGAACAAAAAAAAATCAAATCTTTTCCCTCTCAAAAAAGGTATTTACTTTTAAAAGTTTGAGTTTTAATTTACATGAATTGTTTATTCTTCTAATTTTTTATTGATTGAGTTTGAATCGTGCTTTAGATTAGAAACCTAGAATTTAATTTTGTTTAACCATTTGAAAGCTATGAGTTTCGTTACTTTTTATTAGGTTGTTTTCTGCTAATTAATTAGATTGTAAATAGGTTAAAATTTTAATGCAACCAAAGCTAATATTTTTTTACTTTAATCTATTCAACATTCTTAAAATTAACCTTATGTTGGGAAATTAGAAATTAGTTTCAAATATCAAAATTCATAATGTTGATATTGTTTTCTGCGAAAAAAATGCAAGAGGAAGAGGATTTGATGGTTAAGGTTGTCATTAACTAATTAAAATAATTGCTCTCAATGGTATAATTTTTATAACTTAATCCAAAACAGGTCTCACCTAATGGTTAAGCTTCTTAAACAGATGAAGATCGGATGAACACCACAAGACGAGCATCGAATCAGCCACGAATCCATGTTGCCATGATCCCATTTTGTTCCAGTGAGTGAAATTATGGTATTTTTTTCAAGTTACCTTGTGTTACAAGCTTGTGTGTTAATTGTTTTAACTACTATAAAAATCATCTCGCATTCACTTTTTAAAAGAAAATCTTCTCTATTCCGAATGATGGTTTGAGTTTTACCGTCCCTAAATAATAAGGATGATATCTTAAATATGATTGGAGAAAGCTAGCTACACTTGAATTTTATTTCTCACTCCGGCATACGAGTTTGCAAAATAGCACAGGGACTGTGGATTGCTAGGCTTTTTCTCTATTATAGTGCAGCAACGCTCGGAAACTGGAGCTCTCCGATGTTTGGTTGCGTAAGTACATGGAGACAGCTTCTGAGCTTCCTTCTTTACGTCATGCTTCCCACAGGGACCATAATAATCATGAGTTACATCCACTCCATGGAATCCTGCAATGCTTATACTCACAGTAGATACTATAACCCACATGTACTTCACTTGAGTTTCCATTTTTTGAATGCAATATTCAGTTATACTTATCTACAACTTGAACCCAAACGAAGACATTTCTCAACAATTTATACCCAAACAAATAGCTGAAAAGTAGCTAAACAAAAATGAATTCGGTTACAGTGGACATAGATTTGGAGTTACCAGATTATTAAGTCATCAATTACACCTTGTTTCTATGTATACTATCTCACCAGCAACCTTATATTATATATCTTGTTTCTCCATCTAAGGACCCAATTTCAAGTCTTCCTTTTTAAGGTGTTGTATAATAGTTCTCTAGAGATGATAACTTGAAAATTTGTCACATCGTTTATTGAAAGTGACAAAAAACTATAATGGTTAACTATCACCCCAATGCTTAACAATAATGGTTAACTTTCAGTTTGAGACCCTCTACTTTTTAATTATATAAAAATAATTAAATTTCAATTCTGATCCCTATATTATATTAAAATTTAACATTTGGCCTTTATAATATATTGCTTCAACTCCCAACTCATGCGAGAAGAATTAATGTTCTACTACTTCGGGAGAGGTATATTTTTATGGAAGGCCGAGATTATTCCAACTCCTTAGAACACCACAAAATTGTTCCAACTTATTTTACGGCCAGTTGAATAGCCGATCCAATGTCATAGAATTGTGCTATGGATCTGGCAAGCAATAAAAATTTTTATGAATAACAATTTAATAAAAATGATTAGCAGAATTGAATTAGCTTTCATGCATTAAAGGTTTGCCTTTTATGCCTCTTGCTTCATTGTTAAGGTTCGCTCAATTTGACTTCTATGTATTTGGCTGAATTTGATTGTAATGGTTTCGTATGCATTTGATTGAGCTGAGACACGTAGAGAATGGAGCAAAGCCCCATCTGAGCCCATTTGTGAATAGTCATCATGACCCTCCCTTGCCTTCCCTTCTCACCTCACTCATTTATTACTTTCTGCAACTGCCTCTCCACTTCGCCTCCTTTTTATTTCACTATTGAAGCAATGGTCAGCATGCAGCAACCAAGACTGTCGAGGGCACTACATGCAAAAGCTGTAAGTTCATCAAGCCAGCAAGCTGTGTTTTCACTTATTTTGTATTTTTAAGTTAATGCAATGTAACTTAGTTGTATTTCAACTATGTTAGGTTTATATTTGATGTAAAACTGATGGTGATTGAACTGATTAATCAGCTTTGTTGATTTGTACAAGTTAATTAGCTCAAGTTACTAAGTTTGTTAGTGGTAGTAGGTGAAGTTTAGGTTAACCTACTGTTTTGTCAAGTTGTAAGCTTGTTTATGTATTGGCTTTAAGCCATATTCAGTTTTTGAATGAATTCAACAAGTTTTCATCCATATGCTCTCCATTTTTAGTTTTGCTTCAAAATCTATTTGAGTTTTCTGCTTTGTTTCTGCTGCAAGTCACGAGACTTGCTCGACAAGCATTCTGTTGAAGCTTGCTGCTGTAGCACTTAGATCCAACAATTGGTATCTAGAGCCATATTCTTAAAGGACCTGTTGTAGTTCAGTATCAAAACCATGGCATCATCAGGTTTTTCACCAGCTTCACCACCTGTCTTCAATGGAGAGGGCTTCAACATTTGGCCAGTTAAGATGAGGACTTACCTGCAGGAATTCGACCTATGGGAAGTTGTTAACTCAGATGCTGAGCCAGCACCTCTTCGAGCTAATCCAACAGTTGCTCAAATAAGGCAACACACTGATGAAAGAACAAAAAGGCACAAGGCCATGTCATGCATACAGAATTGTGTGACAGATGTGATCTTTATGAGGATCATGGCCTGTGAAACACCAAAGGAGGCTTGGGACAAGCTGAAAGAAGAATTTCAGGGGACTGAGAAAACAAGGCAACAACAGCTGCTCAACTTGAGAAGAGATTTCGAAAATCTCAAAATGAAAGAGGAAGAAACAGTTAAGCAGTACTCAAATCAGATTATGGCTGTTGTAAATAGCATAAGGCTCCTAGGAGAGCAATTCAGTGAAGCTAGAATAGTTGAGAAAGTCATGTCCACTCTACCAGAGAGGTATGAAGCTAAAATTTCATCCCTCGAAGACTCAAGGGACTTGACAACTATCTCCTTAACTGAGCTAATCAATGCCTTGTATGCACAAGAGCAAAGAAGAGCCAGCAGACAAGAGGAGCACCAGGAAGGGGCTTTTCAAGCCAAAGAAGCCTCGAGCATCAAAACTCACAAAGGCAAAAAGTTCTAGAAAAACAGGCCTAAGCCTGATGCTGCTAGGAGCAGTGACCAACTCTGCAGACATTGTAAAAGAGCTGGTCATCCAGAAGATAGATGCTGGTTTAGACCAGATGCAGTATGCCAACACTGCAAGAAAAAAGGCCATGTTGAAAAAGTTTGCAAGAATAGAAGCAAACCAAGACAGAATCAATTTCAGCAACAAAAGGTAGAAGCTCGAGTAGCTGAAGAAAGCAGTGATCAAGAAGAACATGTTTTTGCTGTGTCATGTGCAGCAAATCAGAAGAAGGGTTCAAAGAGCTGGCTTCTAGACAGTGGATGCACAAACCACATGTCACCAGATGCAACTATCTTCAAAACCCTGGACAGAACCTGCAAAACCAAGGTAAAAATTGGAAATGGTCAGTTGATTAATGCTGAAGGAAGAGGAGATGTGCTGATTCATACCTCTACAGGTGGCAAAATCATTTTAAATGTACTTTTGGTACCTGAAATCGATAGGAACCTTCTCAGTATAACTCAACTACTTGAGAAAGGTTACTCAGTTGTGTTCAAGGAGAAAGAATGTCAAATTTTTTATCCAAGTGGATCAAACCTCATAACAGTCACCATGACTGATAAATGTTTTGAAGTAGACTGGCCAAATGACTTACATTCAGCCTGCATAACCTCCACTGATGACTCTAGACTCTGGCATCAGAGGCTTGGACATACAAACTACAAATCCATAGCCCGCATGGTCAATGAAGGTCTGGCAGAAAATTTCATCGATTCAGTGAAGAATGATGAGCATTGTGAGATATGTCAGCAAGAAAAATTGGCAAGATTGCCATTTCCAACAAGCACAACATGGAGAGCATCAGAGAAGCTCCAGCTTGTGCATACAAATATGTGTGGACCAATGAAGACTGAGTCTCTCAAAGGAAGCAGGTACTTTATTCTATTTATTGATGACTTTACAAGATACTGCTGGATTTATTTTCTAAAACAGAAATCAGAAGTTCCATCTGTGTTCCTGAAGTATAAAGCTGCTGTTGAAACTGAGTCTGGTTGCAAACTTAGAGCAATGAGGTCAGATAATGGAACTGAGTACACCTCAGCTCAGTTCCAAGCCTACTGTGAAGAAGCAGGTATCAAACACCAGTTGACTAATGTGTATACACCCCAACAGAATGGGGTCAGTGAAAGGAAAAACAGAAGCTTGATGAACATGGCAAGATGTCTTCTATTTGAGAAGAATTTACCCAAAACTCTGTGGGCTGAAGCTGTTAACACAACAGTTTATCTCCAAAACAGGCTCCCAACCAAGGCTCTGGCTGAGAAGACTTCATTTGAAGCCTGGTTTGGGTTTAAGCCATCACTGGCTCATCTCAGAACCTTTGGTTGTCTGTGCTACACTCAAGTTCCAACTGAGAAGAGAAGCAAGCTAGATAAAAGAGCTCAAGCAGGGATCCTGATCGGCTATAGCTTGGTTAAAAAGGGCTACAGAATCCTAGAACCTGCTACAAACAAGATATTGGTTAGCAGGGATGTTGTTTTCAATGAAAAAGGACACTAGAATTGGGAGAAGGCTGAACCAGAGGCAGTGGCTGAAGATCTGGCATTGGACCAAGTTGAAAATAATGAAAACACACCTGAAATGGATGTAGATGATGTTCCAATCAGAGGCACTCGATCACTGGCTGATGTTTATGAAAGAGCACAAGTGGCTACTGTTGAACCAAGTTGCTTTGAAGAAGCAGAAAGCCAGGAGGACTAGAAGCAAGCAATGATTGAAGAAATCAGGATGATTGAAAAGAATCAGACCTGGAGTCTGGTTGATAGACTAACAAACAGGAAGATTATTGGTGTCAAATGGGTTTATCGAGTCAAGAACAATGCTGATGGTAGCCTAAACAAGTTAAAGGCTAGATTGGTTGTGAAAGGCTTCAGTCAAAGGTATGGATCAGACTACCTGGAAACCTTTGCACCAGTGGCCAGGCTAGACACCATCAGACTGCTAGTTGCCTTAGCAGCACAAAAACAGTGGCTGATACACCAACTTGATGTAAAATCAGCATTTCTGAATGGATTCCTTGAAGAGGAGATTTATGTGGAGCAACCTCAAGGTTTCAAGGTGTCTGGCAAGGAAGAAATGGTGTACAAACTCAACAAAGCCTTGTATGGCTTGAAACAGGCTCCAAGGGCCTGGTATAGCAGAATTGATGGATATCTGACCAGTTTGGGATTCGAGAGAAGTCTAAGTGAGCCAACTCTCTATGTTAAATTGACTAGTACTGAAATTCAGCTCATTGTGTCAATATATGTCGATGACTTACTGGTGACAGGAGGAGATCGAGAGATGCTAAGTAGCTTTAAAGCTAAAATGCAACAACACTTTGAGATGTCTGACTTGGGATTGATGTCTTACTGCTTAGGCATGGAAGTAACTCAAGCTGAAAATGGAATTTGGCTTAGTCAAAAGACCTTTGCTATGAAGGTTCTCAACAAATTCTCAATGGAGAATTGCAAAGCAACCAGCACACCAATTGCTGTTGGAGAAAAACTCTCGAGCCAAGATAAGCATGAAAAGGTTTGTGAAACAACCTATCGAAGTCTAGTTGGATGTTTGTTGTATTTGACTGCTACCAGACCTGATATAATGTATGCTGTGAGTCTACTCTCAAGGTTCATGCATTGCTCAAATGAAAGTCACTTTAGAGCTGCAAAAAGAGTTCTAAGATACATCAAGGGAACTTTGTCCTATGGAATGCAATTTACTAAGGCTGAGAACTTAAAGTTAGTTGGCTATTGTGATAGTGATTGGGCACGTTCTTTGGATGATATGAAGAGCACAACAGGTTATGCATTCAACCTAGGCTCTGGTATGATTTGCTGGAGTTCAAAGAAACAGGCAGTAGTAGCACAATCTACTCCAGAGGCTGAATATATAGCTGCTGCTGCAGCAGTTAATCAAGCCATATGGCTTAGAAAAATCTTAGCTGATCTTAACCATGAGCAAAAGGAAGCAACAGAGATAATGTGTGACAACCTATCTGCTGTTGCAATTGCAAAGAACCCTGTCTTTCATGGAAGGACCAAGCATTTCAACATCAAACTTCATGCAGTTCGAGAAATGGAGCAAGCTCATGTTATCAAATTAGTTCATTGTAGTTCTGAAGAGCAAACTGCTGACATTTTGACAAAGACACTCAGTGTTTCCAAGTTTCAACACCTAAGAACTAAGATGGGAGTTTGCAACATGCTAACTAAGGAGGAGTGTTGAAGCAATGGTCAGCATGCAGCAACCAAGACTGTCGAGGGCACTACATGCAGAAGCTGCAAGTTCATCAAGCCAGCAAGCTGTGTTTTCACTTATTTTGTATTTTTAAGTTAATGCAATGTAACGTAGTTGTATTTCAACTATGTTAGGTTTATATTTGATGTAAAACTGATGGTGATTGAGCTGATTAATCAGCTTTGTTGATTTGTACAAGTTAATTAGCTCAAGTTACTAAGTTTGTTAGTGGTAGTAGGTGAAGTTTAGGTTAACCTACTGTTTTGTCAAGTTGTAAGCTTGTATTGGCTTTAAGCCATATTCAGTTTTTTGAATGAATTCAACAAGTTTTCATCCATATGCTCTCCATTTTTACCATTTTTAGTTTTGCTTCAAAATCTATTTGAGTTTTCTGCTTTGTTTCTGCTGCAAGTCACGAGACTTGCTCGACAAGCATTCTATTGAAGCTTGCTGCTGTAGCACTTAGATCCAACATTCACCCATATAAACATGTATGTATGCAGGTTAGAGTGTGGGATCTTGTTGTTTTTCTTTCGTTTTGGCTGATTAGTCTAATCTTCATGTAATGAACTATGCTACATTGTTTCGATTATTTAAATCGAACTTAGAATTAATTTTATTTTTTGAAATCCTTCATGTCCAGAATTGAAATTGAAATTAAAAGCTTTTGCTATATTCTGAATTTGTGAATACTGACTTATAGTAAACATATATTTCTAATTACCATTTCTCAAAACACATAATTAACAACATACAACCAAAACAAACCAACATTTCTTATCAAAATCCCAAACACAAACCCATTTGTCTTCAAACACTTCCCTACATTAATACCATATAGAACACACAACATATATAAAAACATCCTTACCCAACCATTCCTTAAACTTCACTAACATCAACCACATATTTGAATGTTCTTAACGTCACGTTTCTTCTCTTCTTCTTTAGGCACAACTACACAAAGCACACCATTCTCCATTGTAGCTTTTATTTGATCCATTTTTACGTTCTCAGGTAACCTAAAACTCCTCGTAAACTTACCACTACTCCTTTCAGTCCTATGCCATGTATCAATCTTATCTTCTTTTTCAACACTCCTTTCACCACTGATTCGTAACACTTTACCTTCTTCAACCTCTACTTTTACCTCTTCTTTTTTAAGTCCTGGTACGTCGGCTTTGAAAATATGTGCCTCTGGGGTTTCTTTCCAGTCTATCCTGGTGTTGCTTATGGCTGTTGAGGTTTCGGTTGATGGGTCGAACATGTTGAATGAGAAAGGGTCGAAGATGGTGGTGTTGTTGTTGCCGAAAAGGGATGGGATCATAGCCATTGTTGAAAGGTTGGTGATGATGATGGGAGAGGAGAGTGGTGAAGAGGGTGTTTATATAAAGTGATAGATGATGATTAGGGGAATGTACGTGGCATTCCGTGGCATGAGATGGTAAAGATATGTCACCATTTGGCTGAATTTGAGACCATCTTCTTTGAATTTCTCAAGCTTTTCTTCAAACTTTCCATGCAAGTTCAAGCGGTGGGATTTTTTTTAATGAGGTGGAATTTTCATTATTTATATTTTATAATATTTTAAAGGATGAAATTATAATTTTAATAGTTTTGAAGATAAATTTTATCGCATAATAATTTGAAAAGTTATAAGTTTTAAAGGGTAAAAAGTGATTTTTTTTTCTTTTGCAAAGCTTGAATCATTCAACTTGCATAGAAGTAATTCAACTCTTTACCATAAAATAATTCAACTCGCTACCGTTCAATCTAATAATAATTATTGGTGAGTTTTATCTTAATTTGTTAATAGTCAATTAAATTAATAAGTATTAGGTGTAATTGTAAGACATATTAAATTTTTAAAAAGAAAATTTAAATTTAAATTATGGAAATGACATTGATGGTATGAAAAATTACGAACCCTGAAAGTATTAGCCTTTAGTGAAGGCTTGATCTTGCCTGCCTCATTCTAACCCGAACTTAATTTAATTGTTTTATTTTTAAGAAAATAATCTTTAATTATTTTATTTTTTATTTTGAAGTAAATAAAATTAATTTTTTCAATCTAAAAATAAATTTTAATATATTTTTTTATTTATATATTTATTCATCAAAAGCAAAAAACTTAATATATGTATATATATTAGAGATATTATTGTAAATATTTTGCAATAAGATAAAGTGGATTTACCTTCAATCTAATTCCGACCTAATTCTAACTCTAACAAATTGAGTCGGGTTAAATCGAAATTTTAAGATTCAATTTTTTTACCTATCCTTAAGCAGGTTTAAGTATTTTTTAATTTAAAAATTCGGAAAAAGATTATTACTAAAAATTGGTATTGTATAAAAAAAATTATTCGATTACATAAAAGATTTATGCCGAAAGCCAGCAAAGGTTTGAAGCACAAGCAAAGTCCAGGGTAGTGGGTTACATACAAAGTTGTCTTCGGCCCAACACTGTATCAAAAGGTTAGAAAAAACTGGTTTATTATGATTTTAGTCCTTCTATTATGCTAACTTTTAAAATTTAATAGATCTACTTTAATTTAGTCCTATTTGTATAATGTCATTAGTAGATGTACGTTGATAACAACATTAGTTTAAACTTTTATATATAATACTTTTTTATAAAGAATAGATGTAGAAGAAACCAAATTTAAAATTGGTGTTATATAATATTATTATTAGGATAGTTTTATCCGAATACGAGCTAGATTCAAATTTGTATTCACATTCTTTTTTCTCTATCCTTCCACATATAAATTCAATAAAAAGTAATTTTAATAAATTATATAGATTAAATTGAGGGTTGATTTTTCTTAAAATAATTTAAGTTTGGATTGGGATTCGGTCTAAAAAAAACTCATTATTTAAAAAAAAATTAATTTCAGGCCAATTTAATGCAATGCAGCCAAAGATTTTAGCAATCTCTAGGTTTTAGTTAAGCAATGGCCAATTGACAATTCGAGGTGCTTTTATTATCACTCCAAAAGTCTTGATTCTTTTTTTTTCCCCACTTGTTCCTTTGTACGATGCAAAAAATTTAAGTGAGTCACTCAATTTGACATTTCATAAATTATAATCAAAATTGAAGGGAAATTACTTATGAAATCGATACAAATATTATATGTAAACTAGTATCTAGTTTATATATATATTCACAAGAAAAATCGAGTGAAGACACCCCAAAAGATGGAGGCAGTGCACCAATCTCCTCATGTACTCATCTTCCCTTTCCCAGCACAAGGCCATGTGAATTCCATGCTCAAGCTTGCTGAGCTTTTGGCACTTGCAAGCCTAAGGGTCACCTTCCTAAACTCCGAGTACAACCATGAAAGTCTCGTTCGTCGCACCGATATTCTTTCCCGTTTTGCTCAGTATCCAGGGTTCAAATTCGAGACGATACCAGATGGTCTTTCCCAAGATCATCCTCGTGTAGGCGCTGCCATGAGGGATATGTTTGGGAGCTTGGAATTGATAACCAAGCCAATTTTTAAACAAATGTTGTTTGAGATTAACCCACCTCCGGATTGTATCATAGGAGATGGTATTTTAGGGCTTACAATTGATGTTGCTAACGAGCTTGGGATCCCCATTATTCCATTTCGTACCACTAGTGCTGGTTGCATATGGGTTTTTTCCTCTATTTTTGATATGATCCAAGCAGGAGAGCTTCCAATTAAAGGTATGTGATATTATTTAATTTGTTGAGGGAAGGTTGAACCCATTGAAAGAAGTCTATAAATTGTTGTCAATTTAAAGTTAGTAGATCTCTCAATGAGTCAACATTAATGAGACTATTACTATTAGACTTCTCTTAATAAAGTCAACCTCCCCATAATGCATATAATATTTTTTTAATTAGTGTTCACAAAATTGTAATGTTAATGATTAGTTTAATCCCACACTGTTTAGAAAAGTTTAAAATTAAAATTAATTGCATTGGGACAATTGAGTTGAATGGGCACAAAACATTGAATTATAATTTTAGTTTGTTTGTTATTTTAAATTTGGTACACTAAAGTGATTATAGGTAAAATTTATAAAATCTTAAAACTTTCGATTAACATGTAAATTTATTGTAGTTAAACATATTTAACTGGATTTTTATGTATGACTATAACTATATGATTTGATAATATTAAAATTAAAGAATTCACATAAGCAGCAACTAACACAATTTGAACATGCTGATATTATAAAAATGAAGACACTAAATTATATCAAATTAAAATAGAAAGATTAAATCTCAAATTTTAATATAATACAAAGATTAATAATCATTATAAAAGTCTTAAGAAAAGTGATTCTCGAGTCTTTGAGCTTTCTTATCTACTTACAATGTGTTGTTTTGTCAAAAAATTATAAGGTAATCAAGACATGGATTGCTTGATAACAAGTGTAGCAGGCATGGAAACTTTTCTTAGATTCCGAGACCTTCCTAGCTTCTGCAAAGTTAGTGATGTAAAGGACCCACTTCTCCAACTTATGGCCCGAGAAACAAGCAAAAATTTCAAGGCCAATGGACTCATTTTAAACACTTTCGAAGAGCTAGAAGGAGCTACATTATCTCAAATGCGGACCAAGTGTCCCAAAATCTACACCATTGGACCTCTCCATGAGCATCTCAAGGCAAGACTTGCCGACACGAATCAGACAATGTCGGATCGATCCTCGAATAGTTTTAGGGAAGATGATCGGAGTTGCATCTCATGGCTTGACAAGCAACCAAAGGGATCTGTTGTTTATGTAAGTTTCGGTAGCATTGCAGTTTTGCCAAGGGAGAAACTCATGGAGTTTTGGTTTGGGCTTGTCCATAGTGGAAAGAGGTTTTTGTGGGTCTTAAGGCCCGAGAATGTGCCCAGAAACGACGGAGAATGTGACGTTGTACCAACGGAGCTCGTGGAAGGGACAAAAGAAAGAGGGTACATAGTGGATTGGGCTCCACAGGAAGATGTCCTGGCCCATGGGGCTATCGGTGGGTTTTTGACTCATAGCGGATGGAATTCGACTTTGGAGAGCGTGACAGCGGGGGTGCCAATGATTTGTTGGCCTTGCTTTGCTGACCAACAATTGAACAGTAGGTTTGTGGAGGAAGTGTGGAAATTAGGATTAGATATGAAGGATGTGTGTGATAGAAGAGTTGTGGAGCAAATGGTGAATGATTTAATGGTGGCAAAAAGGGAGGAGATTTTGAAATCAGCTACTGAATTTGCTAAATTAGCTAAAGGATCTGTGAATGCTGGTGGGTCTTCGAATTGTAATTTTGACTGTCTAATTGAGGACATAAGAATGATGATTAAAAATTGTTAAAAAAGGGAAATTTTGAGATAGGGACAACAAAATGAGGGGCCTTTCCCATCCCCACTTTTTTTATTAAATTATTTCCTAGGTTCCTGCTAATTTCGAATTAAACAATTTGACCCTAGTTTCTTTAATTACCTCTTACATCCTTGTCAACTTTTAAATTAATAATCGTATTTGTTTACTTTTATACTAACAAATGATTTTCAATTGACAAGATAAAAATATTAAAAATTAGTTTAAAATATTAATATCTCGTATTAATTGATACGAGTTATGATAATCATCAATATAAATAGATATTGATTGAAACTAATTAAAATATATTAAATTTTTTTAATTAAAATTGAACTTAAATTATTTGGTATAAAAATGGTAGGGACTATTATCCTCTAATGTATTATCTTGATTCTGTCCGTGCCCGAAGTAGCTAGTGAAGGGGAATAAAGATGTTTCGTATAGGAAAACTGCTTTAACGAAAACGGTGAATGAAATTGATGGTTGAAAACAAAGAAGAGATTGAGAAATCTGTCGGCGGCCCTTGCTGCAATTTCGATTGTTTTATTAAAGATATAAAAAAACATGTTGTAATAAATTAACTTGCAGTCACATGGCATGCAATAAAGATAGGGTTTTTTTTTAATTACATCCAAGGTTATTTAATATTAATAAATTTATATTTTAATTAATTCACAATATATGAAATGATCACTAAATTATTTAAAATTTTTTATTTATGTTATTAGCTTTAAGTTTAATTGATGAGCTCCAAACAATAATTCGATAAATCGTGTGGTAGATCAGTACCCACAAAAAAATAGAAGAACATTCCTTAGATTTAAGTCGATCTGACAGTCAATGTTGGATATCAAAGAATAAAGTTATTTAGATTTTAGTTTGTAGATATGAAAAAAAATTGAACCATACAAGAAAAGGGGAAGAAAAGTTTTCGATTGGTGCAAACGATGCGAATAGAAAAAAACCATACAACAACGATTTTAACTGTTCAGTAACTTAAATAAAAAACTTCAAATAATTTGATGACTATTTTATAACTTTCTGAATTCGAGTGACCAATATTTATGATTTTGAAGCCTATTATTTTCATTCAAGCTTTTGTTTATTTTAATTGCATGAAATAAAAAATTACTTTTAATGAAAAATAAATAAATAAAATCATTAATTAATTTACTTTAAATGGGTGAGTTGAAAATATATATTAGAAAACAAAAATAATATTATAACCATATTTTCTCTTAAAACTTAAAAAAAATTAAAACAAAATTAATTTGCCTAGATATAAATTTTAGCCCCAATAAATTATAATACAACTTTTAAATAAATTTTTTAGTTTTTTTTAAACAATTTGTCATATTCGAAAAATAAATATCACGTCAAGCACTTAAAAAAAAGATAGAATGTATTAATCTCAAAAAGAAAGGGAAAGTCATTAAGAATATAAATAAGTGCGCCACACATCCAATTACATGTCTTTTGAGAAAAGAGTAATGATCCCATAACAAATGGTATCAAAGCAATCCTTGAATGCCCGATTTCACAATAAGCATATCAGAAAGTGGGATGACATAATGGATCAACTGTAACATAGTAGCTTGTGACTAGGACGTCATGAGATTGAATAGAAGAGAATGTCACACCAAACACTCTAAAGTAGACAAGATGCAATAATTCCACATAGGAATGGAAATGGAAAATAAAGTCACCAAGGATAGGTACATGGGCATGGCTAGAAGGATTGACATGGGCCTTAATTTCCCTAAAATGAATTTTATTTTATGTAGGTCTTTTAAAATTTTTAAAAATTTAAATTAGAAGAGATAAAATTACATTTTTACCCTTGATAAAATTTTGATTTAATTTTTTAAAAATTATAAAAATATAAACTATTAAAAATAATAAAGTTATATTTTAATCTATAAAAATTATAATTTAATTTCAGACATGAAAAAGTTTTCTAACTTTACTGTTGGATAGATAAGAGCTTAATTGGTTTCCTGAAAATGATAAATGTAACATTTATTTCTTAACTTATAAATTAATATAACGGTCAAATTAGATATCCAAAGACATCTTTTGGCCATTAAATAGCTTCCAAATTGTCGATTCTTAAGCACATAAAACTCAAAAATCCCCTCAAAACAGATCCTCCAATTAGATGGAGCAAGATCGATCCTCTCAATCCGGTCCTCCACATGTCCTCGTCTTCCCCTTCCCATTACAAGGCCATATAAACTCCATGATTAAGCTGGCTGAACTGCTAGCTATCGCCGGCTTCAAGCTCACTTTCCTCGACTCCCACCACAACCATGAACGCTTGGTCAAGTTCAACAATATTGCTGCCCATTTTGAAAGATACCCAGGGTTCCAATTCAAGACCATAACCGATGGTCTCCCTCTTGATCATCCTAGGTCAGGGAACTGGTTCCTTGATATGTTTGAAGTTATGGAACTTAAGATGAAGGAAAGTTTGAAAGAGGTACTTGTGAATAGTAGCCCGCCAGTAGATTGCATAATTGGAGATGGGACTTCAGCCTTTGCTCTTGATGTTGCAAAGGAGCTTGGAATCCCCATTATTTTTTTTTGTACCAGCAGTCCTTGTTGTTTCTGGGTTTATCATTCTATCCCTGATATAATCCAAGCTGGGGAGCTTCCTATCAATGGTAAATCCACTTCTTTTTCATCAACTTTGTTTATTGTACCATGTTTAGCACTGTTTTTAATTTAGAATAATACAAAGCCCTAAGCCGAAATGATTTGACAAGCATGTTGAAGAAATTAACGAGAAAGACATTTGGAATATTCCTGTTAATTAGGCGAGTTGATTTGGTTTAAGTTGGATTAATTCGGAATTTAAAAATTATAAATCATTTTATGTTTGAATGATTGTGAATTTCAATTTTTCTAAAAAGTTTGGATTGTTTCGGGTTCAAATCACTTTGGGTTCTTGTCATTTAGATTTACCAATTTGACTTTTAAATTTGAAAGTCACTTTAGGATAATTAGTTGGGTTTTTGTATTCATTTATTGAGTCATTCTGATTACAAATCATTCTAGATTGATGGGTTTTTCAAGTTGAATCATTTCAGGATTTTTTTCATTTAGGTTTAACAGTTAAGTTTGGATCACTTTGGGTAACTTATTCCCGTTGTTTTTAAGTTCGAGTCATTCGAAGTTGCCATCATGTTTGGGTTTAAGTCATTTCAAGTTTGAGTTGTTAAATTTCTATGATTAAATAAATTTGAATCTGATATGAGTTTGAATTAATTGGGTTTGTGATCATTGACAATAGTAAATGGGTTTTTGTTAAACAATTGAAGGAAGTGAAGACATGGACCGGCTAATAACGACAGTGCTAGGTATGGAAACTTATCTTCGATGTCGAGATCTTCCTACTATATGTCGAAAACTGGACATTGAAGATTCAATTATCAAGCTAGTCGTGAAACAGACACGAAAGAGCCTTCAAGCTGATGCCTTGATACTCAACACCGCCGAAGAACTCGATGGGCCTATACTATCTCAAATACGCACCAAATGCCCTCTTGTCTATGCCGTTGGACCCTTACATGCTCAATTTAACACTAGGCTCAATGCAAAACATGGAGAATCATATGATCACTTCTCGAATACACTTTGGGAAGTGGATAAAAGCTGCATCTTTTGGCTCAATAAGCAACCGAATCGATCTGTTATCTACGTAAGTTTTTGTAGCATTACGAGCACGTCAAGGGAGCAACTTGTAAAGCTTTGGTATGGACTTCTTAACAGTAAAACGAAGTTCTTGATTGTTGTAAGGCCAAATTCCGTGATTGGAAAAGATGGTGAAGGGGAGGATGTTGTAATGGAGCTCATGGAGAAGAGTAAGGATCGAGGTTACATTGTAAATTGGGCACCACAAGAGGAAGTCTTGAGCCATCCGGCCATTGGCGGGTTCTTTACGCATAATGGATGGAACTCGACTTTAGAGAGCATTGTCGCAGGGGTGCCTATGATTTGCTGGCCTCAGTTTGCTGACCAACACGTGAATAGTAGGGTTGTGAGTGAGGTGTGGGAAATAGGGATGGATATGAAGGATGTATGTGATAGCAAGATAGTGGAGAAAATGGTAAATGATGTGATGGTGGATCGAAAGGAGGAGTTTGCAAAATCCGCATATGAAATGGCTAAGGTAACCAATCAATGTGTCAACGTTGGTGGGTCTTCTTATAGTAATTTGGACCGTTTAATTGAAGATATTAGAATAATGAGCTTGAAAACTCACAAAAAATGATAGTTTCTTAAGCAGAACTCCCCTTCGATAGTAGCATCAATACATCCCCCAGTAAACAGAATAGAAGGGGAGCGGACTTTTATTTTTATTTTTTTCTTAAAAAGTGGATGCATGATAAGATGGAGTTTTTTTTTACACTATGGGTATGAGGGAAATGATTGTATGAAACTGTGACGCCACGTTTTTTATATCTCTTTCCAATAGTTTTATGCCACATCATTACTCTTATCCTGAATTTCAAGATTTTTATCCTGGAAAAAAGTAAATCCAAATTAAAATACGTAATGAAGTAGTTATAATAACTGTTTTCCTTGTTCCACCCTACCCATTATATAAAGTTACTATTTTATTCTATATATTTGTTGATACAACGTACAACAAAAGAAGAAGATAAGGAGGATATCAAGATGGTACAATGGAGGGCTGTTCATCTAAAGAGGTCAAGAGTCAAAACAAGAACAAGAAGATAGGATGACTAAGAAGACAATTGCTTAGAGTAACTCTAGGATGTTAAAAGAATGATCTTTTTGCATCATTCCTTAGAATATTTCCTCTTGTCCATTGGTATGACATAGCCATATAAACATTCAATCCCACTAAATGTGTTGATGATTCACTAAATTAACTAAAATCACGACAAAGGCAAACGCACCTATTGAATAGTAATATTGCTATGGTGAGTCGGGAATATCGTATCTATGAGGACTAAAAGTACTAATAATTACCTTTTTTCTATTATTTAGCCTATAAATTGAAGGGTTATTTTTAATCTAAAACTAAACTAATTACGAAGGACGCAACAGAGAATGAATTAGGAAAATATTTTAAGAAAATTAATGAAAGAGACAATACTCAGAAAAGAATCCACCTAAACTTCACTTATTATTTTGAATCTAAATTAAACAATTTATTCACTTGCCTTGATCCATAGAAATCCCTAAAGTATGTTAAAATCTCTTTCGAGAATAAGAAAATTCAGCTGCTGAATTTGCTAAATTGGCTAAAGAATCTGTGAATATTGGTGGGTCTTCGTATTATAAATTTGACTGCCTAATTGAGGACATAAGAATGATGAATAAAAATGGTTAAAAAAGTGAAATTTTGACATAGGGGCCTTTCCCATCCCCACTTTTTTTATTAAATTATTTCCTAGGTTCCTGCTAATTTCGATTTAAATAATTTGACCCTAGTTTCTTTAATCACCTCCTACATTCTTGTCAACTTTTAAATTAATAATTGTATTTGTTTGCTTTTATACTAATATATGATTTTCAATTGATAAGATAAAAATGTTAAAAATTAGTTTAAGATATTTTTATCTCGTGTTAATTGATACGAGTTATGATAATCATCAATATAAATTGATATTGATTGAAATTAATTAAAACATATTAAATTTTTTATTAAAATTGAACTTAAATTATTTGGTATCAAAATGGTAGGGACCATTATCAAAGTGAAGGGGACTAAAGTCTAAAGATGTTTCGCATAGGAAAATTGCTTTAAAGAAAATGGTGAATGAAATTGATGGTTGAAAAGAAAGAATTGAGAAATCTGTCGGCGGCCCTTGCTGCAATTTCGATTGTTTTATTAAAGACATAAAATAACATGTTGTAATAAATTAACTTGCAGTCACATGGCATGCAATAATGATGGAATTTTTTGGGTAAATTGCACTAATAGCCACTCAATTTTGGGTAGCTGATAAAATAATAAATCTGATTTCAATTCAGTCACTCAACTTTCAAAAATAACAAAAAATCACTATCATTGTAGACATAACAAAAAGTTGAGGTGGCCCGTTAACTTGCCATGTTGGCATCCCACGTGCAAATGACGAAAAAGAAAAAAAGAAAAAACTCAGATCTGAAAAAGAAAAATAGTGGGAAAGCTATTTTTCTTCTTCTTCTCTGTGTTGACTGTTTTTCTTCTTCACCTTATTTACTTCACCTGTCTAATCACTTTGAATTGAAAGGAGAAGACAATAAAAAGAAATTGAAACCAAAATTAGGATTTAGATACTGGAGAAATACTAAAAACCCATATCTTTCTCTCTTTCTCATGCTTTATTCTTCTTATTGTCCTTCAATATTTGTTTTTTATTCTAGTTACTTATGTATTGTTATTGACCAAAAATAGGCAGAGAAGGCTTCTTCTTCTTTTTTGTGATTTAGTATTTCAAGATTCTCTGTGGGACAAATTTAGCCTTGGAAAAATTAGTGAAGTATATATTTGACTGTGCAAGTGCTGGGGGAGGTTGAAAGTTATCCACAACAGCAGCAACTAAGGGAAGAAGAAGAAGAATATTGGGGAAAAAAACCCTAACCCAGTTTAATGGCGGTGCAAGTGGTGGTGGCCGGAGCACTTGTCGTCAGTGCTGCGGATTTGTTTATGGGGTTATTGTATTAGGGCCATTAGAGACTTTGAGAGGGATTTTACAGTGTCTTCTTCTTCTTCTTCTTCTTCTTCTTCTTCTTCTTCTTCTTCTTCTTCTTCTTCTTCTTCTTCTTCTTCTTCTTCTTCTTCTTCTTCTTCTTCTTCTGTTATTAGGGTTTTTTTTCAATTTCTGCTTAAATTGGGTGGGTTTGCACTGTAGACATCCAATGTGGCTAGTAAACTGGTCACGTCAACTAATTAACTGGCAACGTCACCTATCTCATTAGGTCTATAATAGAAACTGTTAGTAGGTAATTGATTTGTCACTTTTCGGTAAAGTTAGTGACTGTTTTGTTATTTTTTTTTAAATTTGAGTAATTGAATTGAAACCAGAGTGACTGTTTTATTAAGTATCCCGAAGTTGAGTGACTGTTGGTGTAATTTACCCTCTTTTTTTAAAATTAGATCCAAGGTTTTAAAATATTAATAAGTTCACATTTTGATTAATTAACAAGATATAAAATAGTCATTAAACTATTCGAAAGTTTTTTATTTAAGTCATTAGCTTTAAGTTTTGTTGACGAGCTCCAAGCAACAATTCGACGAATAGTATGGTAGATCAGTACCCATCAAGAAATAGAATAACATACCTTAGATGTAAGTCGATCTAATAGTCAGTGTTTGAGATCGAAGAAGAAAGTTATTTAGATTTTGGTTCGCATATACATGATGTTCAAAGTTGTTTCATAGAAAGAAATTGAAGTGTACAAGAAAAAGGGAAGAAAAGCTTTCAATTGATGCAAGTGATGTAAACGAAGAAAACCATACAACAACGATTTTAACAACTCAGTAACTTAAATAAAAACTACTAATAATTTTATGACTATTTCATAACTTTCTAAATTCAAGTGACCAATATATGAATTAACTAGTAGTTTTTATTTATGGTTTTGATGCCTATTATTTTCATTCAAGCTTTTGTTTATGGTTTTGAAGGTTTTATTTGGTGTAATATTTTAATTATGCTCAACATTTCCAACTCACCCATTTAATTTACTTTAAATGGGTGAGTTGGAAATGTTGGAAAATATGGACATCACATATATAATAAGGGTAATTACATGTTATTATTTACTATCATGATAGGTTAGCCCAGATTAAAAGTGATCTAATTTGGTTAGAATTTTATTGGGCTTTAATTATTAAATAAAGTATGGGTCAAATATATGTAGATACTCTAATAATTGAGTTCTAATCAAATTCTAATTAATGATGGGCTAATTAGAATTTGATTAGAACTAATATGCCAAGGTTATAAAGATTAGGGTTATAGTCTCCAAATTATACACGAGATATCTTTTCTAATATCCCATCATTAGGAAAAAGAGAGCAGATATTCTCTAAATTTTTGTGTGCTAATTTGGAAGATCAAATTCCTAAGGCCAGGTCAAACTTCAAGGAATTCATGGATTCAGGTACGCTTCTGCATTTAGTTTTGTTTTTTATTTATTCTTGATAATTTGATATGATAGATCCTGGTTTATTCAGTTTTATTTCAGATTTATTTTACAAATCTAACAAGTGGTATCAAAGTCTCGTCATGTTAAATCATTGGGAATTGATTAAAGTTTCTTCTTTAAACAATTGATTCATAAAATTTTATGGGTTTTATATTTCGGATATATATTGATTTTTGAAGGATTATATTAAAGTATATTTTTTTCAATTTATAAAAATAAAAAATAATAAAAATAATTTTAAATTCTTACTTTGTAGAATTGGTCTACAATTCAATTTATGTCTACACTCTTGCATTTGTTTTTATAATAAATAAAGAAAGAAGCATGAAAGTTTAATTTGAAGTCGGCCAACGATAATGTTTTGTTTTTTATTTTTATTCTTTATATCGGAGCACACTAATAATGCATGCCATTAAAATTTTAAGGTTTTCCTTTTCTTTTATTATTATTTTTTTGATGGATTAAAAAAAAGTTAACAGTAAATAGGCATAACTTAGTTCATATTTATTTTTTGATTATAAACATATATAATAAATACATGTTGTTTTATAAATATATATAATTATCTTTTAATTTGATTGAAAGATGAAATTAAGGTAAATATTTTGAAACAAATAAATTTATATTTTGGCTTTTAATTAAGGATATCTAATATTTTAAATAAATTAGTTGGAAAAAAATATTGCCAAAGTGACCTCTTTTGTGTAGATTAGTTTATTTGAAATATTAAGATGATTATATGTTTTTGTGATTCATGCGTTTATTAATTGACCCAAAAGTAAGTTAATATTTGACATAATTTCAACGACATCTGAGTGATAATTGTGTGACAATTATAAGGTATTTTATGTGAGCAATAAGTTAGTCCAAAGATCAATTCACTGTTTGACATAATTTACTGTCAATGTTTGATTGCTACAATGTTTGATTGCTACAACAAGAGTACCGCTTACTGTTAATATTACCGTCCAAAGACTTGATATTAATGTTGTGTTTGATATCTTGAGATGGGATTAGTCATTATCTTGAATTTATTGTTTACTTATAAATACTGATTTAAGCTTGTTTTTGTTCTATATTCAACTAATTCATCTTCTGCTGCCACAATATCTGCTAATATAAATTCTATACCCATGCTTAATGGGACTAATTTTAAGGAATGGAAAAGACACTTACTTATAGTGCTTGGTTGTATGGACATAGACCTTGCACTAAGGGAAGAACAACCTGCACCTCTTACTGCGAAAAGCACCCCTGATGTTAAGAGGGATTTTAAGAGGTGGGATCGTTCAAATCGTATGAGTCTAATGATCATGAAACACAGCATTCTAGAAGCCTTTAGGGGCATAGAATTTAAAGAGATTACTCAAGCCAAGGGTTTCCTTGATGAAATTGAGAAACGTTTTGCTAAAAATGATAAGGTTGAGATGATATCACTTCTGACTTCTTTGATGTCTATGAAGTATAAAGGTCAAGGAAACGTAAGGGACTACATTATGGAGATGTTCCATACTGCTTCAAGACTTAAGGCACTTAAGATCGAGCTTTTTGAGGAATTTCTTGTTCTTATGATTTTGGTATTGCTTCCTGCATGGTTTAATCAATTTAAAATTAGTTATAACTATCAAAAGGAGAAATGGACCCTAAATGAGCTCATTTCTCATTGTGTGCAAGAGGAAGAAAGGTTGAAGTGTGATAATTCTAAAAGTGCTCATTTGGCCAATGCCCCTAAAGGCAAGGGCAAGAAAAGAAAATAGCATAATGAAGTTGCTAAGGGCCCAGCTCAAAAGAAACAACAACAAGCTATAAAGAGTTGCTTCTTTTGTAACAAGTCTGGATACGTAAAGAAAGATTGTACCAAATATCATGCTTGGCGTGCAAAGAAAGGTATAATTCTTAATTTGGTCTGTTCTGAGATTAATTTAGCTTCAGTATCTAGAAACACTTGATGGATAGATTCTGGTGCTACTACTCACATAAAAGTTTCTATGCAGGGTTGCCTAAGTTACAGAAAGCCAAATGATGGTGAAAGACACATCTTTGTAGGCAATGGAAAATTGGTAGAAGTGGAAGCGATTGAGCATTTTAGGTTGTTATTAGGAACTAGTTTTTATTTGGCTTTAAAAGATACTTTTATTGTACCGTCATTTAGACGGAATTTAGTTTCTGTTTTTTCATTGGACAAATTTGGATATTATTGTTCATTCAAAAACAATCAATTTAATTTGTCTTTAAATTCAAATGTTATTGGAACTTGTTATTTAAATACTTATGACAATCTTTATTTGCTAGAAACAGTTGCATCCTATAATGAAACCTTGCATGTGGAATCACGTGGTATTAAATGCAAATTAAATAAGGAAAATTCAACATCATTATAGCATATGCGCTTAGGTCATATCTCAAAAGTTAGAGTTGAACACCTTGTGTCTGATGGTATTTTAAAGTCCATTGACTTCACAGACTTTGATGTCTGTGTCGATTACATTAAGAGAAAACAAACCAAAACCAAGAGATTAGGTGCCAAAAGATCTTCAAAAGTCTTAGAATTAATTCATACAAATATTTGTGGGTCATTCCATATGGCATCCTGGAATGGTCAACTATATTTCATAACATTCATAGACGATTACTGATGTTATGGGTACCTATATCACATTCATGAGAAATCTCAGTCTTTGGACATGTTCAAAGCTTATAAACCTGAAGTTGAGAAACAACTCAACAAAATTAAAGGATTAAAAATGTCAGATCTGATCGTAATGGTAAGTACTGCGGTAGATATGATGGCTCAGGTGAACAATGTCCATTCCTAGAGAAATGCGGTATTGCCCTATAGTACACCATGTCAGGATCACCTAGTCTGAATGGTGTAGCTAAAAGATGAAACAAAAATCTTAAGGATATAGGAAGGAGCATGATTGCTCATTCTACTTTACCTGAGTCCCTCCGGGGAGAAGCATTAAAGACAGCAGCTTACATTTTGAATAGAGTACCCAATAAAGCAGTTGCAAAAACACCTTATGAGCTTTGGACAGGTCAAAAGCCTAGTCTAAAGCACTTTCACATTTGGGGATGTCCAGTTGAGGCAAGGCTTTATAGGCCACATGAAAAGAAATTGGGCTCCAAAACAGTAAGCAGCTACTTTATTGGTTATTCTGAATGATCTAAGGGCTATAAATTTTATGATTCCATAATAATGAATATTTTTTATACGGGAACTGCAACATTTTTTGAGGATGTTGGGTTTAGGGGAGAAATAAGGTTAGAGACATTGCTTTTGAGGAGGAATTAGATTCTAACTCAAATCCTACTATCTCTTTTGACGATGTTAAGGTTCTTATACTTATCATTGATCAATAAGTGAATCCAGAACCTCTACAAGATAATGTTGAACAACTCCCAATTCAAAATGAGGTAATTGTTCCAGAAGAACAAACTCAACAACCTCAAGAACAAGTGCCATTAAGGAGGTCCACAAGAGAAAGGAGAAATGCTATTCCAGATGGTTATATTGTATTTCTCTAAGAACATGAGAATGATAATGGAATGATGGAAGCTAATCCAATCAACTTCAATCAAGCCATGAAAAGTTCTAATTCTCAAATGTGGATTGATGCCATGAAAGATGAGTATAAATCTATGCAAGACGATAAAGTTTGGGAACTTGTCCCATTACTTGAAGGTGCAAAACCAATTGGTTGTAAATGGATATTTAAAACCAAGAGGGATGCAAATGGTAATGTGGAGAGGTATAAGGCGCGTCTTGTAGCTAAATAATATACTCAAAAAGAAGGTATTGATTTTAAGACTGTATTTCTTAATGACGATATTGAAGAAATAATTTATATGGTGCAACCAAAAAATTTCGAGTCAGAAGACTCAAAGAATATGGTTTGTAAATTGACAAAATCCATCTATAGACTCAAATAAGCTTCCCGTCAATGGTACCACAAGTTTCATCAAATAATTATTTCGTTCAATTTTGAGATGAATATTGTTGATGATTGTGTGTATCACAAATTCAATGAGAGTAAGTACATATTTCTAGTTCTTTATGTTGATGACATTTTGCTTGCCGCTAATGATATAGGTTTATTGCACGAAACCAATAGGTTTTTATTTAAGTATTTTGAGATGAAAGATCTTGGGGACACCTCTTTTGTTTTAGGAATTTAGATATATCAAAATCGATCTCAAGGTATTCTTGGATTATCACAAAAGAGCTATATCAATAAATTACTCAAAAAGTTTGGCATGCAGAGTTGTAGACCAGGTGACACCCCTGTCGCTAAAGGAGACAAATTTAGTCTTACTCAATGCCCTAAAAGTAACCTTGAAATTCAGGAAATGCAAAAGATTCCGTATGCATCAGCTGTTGGGAGTTTAATGTATGCTCAAGTTTGTACGCGTCCAGACATTGCGTACATTGTTGGGATGTTAGGCAGATATTTAAACAACCTTGGTATACACCATTCGATAGTAGCCAAAAGGGTTATGAGATATCCAAAAGGGTTATGAGATATCTTCAGAAAACAAAAGATTACATGCTTACTCATAAGAGATCAGATCTTTTGGAAGTCATAGGGTATTCTGAATCTAATTCGCTGAATGTCAAGATAGTAGGAAATCTACATCAGGCTATATGTATCTGTTAGTTGGAGAAGCTATATCTTGGAAAAGTGTTAAACAAACACTTGTAGCTTTGTTCACTATGGCAGCAGAGTTTGTAGCATGCTATGAGGCATCAAACCATGGAATATGGTTGCAGAACTTTGTCACAGGGTTGCGCATTTTGGAGAATGTAGAAAGACCACTCAAATTATTTTGTGACAATAAGTCAGCAGTACTATATTCCAATAACAACAGGAGTTCATCTAAGTCAAAGCATATTGACAAAAGTTCCTAGTTGTAAAAGAAAGAATGCAAAATGATCAAATATCCATAGAGCACATTGGGACAAACTCCATGATAGTAGATCCGCTCACAAAAGGTTTACCACCCAAGGTCTTTCATGAGCACACTACTTATATAGGTGTTACATTGTTTGAGGATATCATGATTTAGTGGGAGTTTATATTTTATTTGTTTTATGTTTGTTTTCAGACATTTATGTATTTGGTTATTTTCTGATCAGAAATAAAGTATTCAGTTTATTCATTATGTTTATTATTTTGGTACTGACCTCACTTAAGTTTAAAGAGAACCAGTTGGAAATAGACATGTTTAGATCATATTGCATGTAACTTCCATCCTACACATCCATACTTGATCTATGTCATTTGGTTGTGTTAATATACGTGATCATGGATGGATTTAATTACGATATATGTAACGAAAGTCGTTTTGGTTCTATGTTAACATAATTAATGGACGAGATTGTTCGGAATACTTTTTGGATATAATAGTAAAATTTTGAGCTCATAAGGTAATATAATGACATGTAATTATAGAGTCATTAGTATATATATGTGGTCCAAGTGGGAGATTGTTGAAAAACATAGACGTCACATATATAATAAGTGTAATTACATGTTATTATTTACTATCATAATAGGTTAGCCCAAATTAAAAGTGATCTAATTTGGTTAGAATTTTATTGGGCTTTAATTATTAAATAAAGTATGGGTCAAATATGTGTAGATACTCTAGTAATTGAGTTCTAATCAAATTCTAATTAATGAAGTGCTAATTATAATTTGATTAGAACTAATATGCCAAGGTTATAAATATTAGAGTTATGATTTCCAAATTATACACAAGATATCTTTTCTAATATCCCATTTTTAGGAAAGAGAGAACAGATATTCTCTGAATTTCTTGTGTTCTAATTTGAATGATCAAATCCCCAAGATCTGGTAAAACTTCAAGGAATTCATGGATTCAAGTACGCTTCCGCATTTAGCTTTGTTTTTGATGATTTGACATGATAGATCCTGATTTATTCAATTTTATTTCAGATTTATTTTACAAATCTAACAAAAAATATATATTAGAAAACAAAAGTAATATTATAACCATATTTTCTCTTAAAACATAAAAAATTAAAACAAAATTAATTTACCTATATATAAATTTTAACCCCAATAAATATAATACAACTTTTAAATGAACTCTTTAGATTTTTTTATTTTAATAATTTGTCATATTTGAAAAATAAATATCACATCAAGCACTTTAAAAAAAAAGATAGAATGTACTAATCTCGAAAAGAAAGGGAAAGTCATTAAGAATATAAGCAAGTGTGCCACACATCCAATCACATATGTCTTTTGGGAAAAGAGTATTGATCCCATAACAATTGGTATCAAAACAATCCTTGATTGCCCAATTTCACAATAAGCACCTTAGAAAGTGGGATGACATAGTGGACCAAACACAGTAGCTTATGACTAGGACGTCACGAGATTGAATGGGAGAGAATGTCACACCAAACGCTTTAAAGTAGGCAATATGAAATAATTTCACATTGGAGTGGAAATGGAAAATAAGGTCATTGAGGATAGGTCAATGGGCGTAGCTAGAGGGGCCGACTGTGGACTTAATCCCCCTAAAATGAAACTTTTTTCATGTAGGTCTTTTAAAATTTTTAAAATTTTAAATTATTAGAGATAAAATTACACTTTAACCCCTTAAAAATGATAGAATTTTAATTTAATCTTTAAAAAATTATAAAAATATAAACTATTAAAAATAATAAAATTATATTTTTATCATTATTATAAAAATTATAATTTAATTTTAGACATGAAAAAATTTTCTAACTTATTCTTAAATAAGAGCCTAATTGGTTTCCTAAAATTGATAAATATATCATTTATTTCTTAACTTATAAATTAATATATTGGTTGTTGACACCATTTTTTTTTGATGAAAACGGGGTCAACTTGGATTTTGAAAAAAGAATGAAAACGGGAGTCGCCACCAATCCCTTTTTGACGAGGTGTGATCGGGTCACCTTAAAATGTGGTTGTTTTTAATAAATGATTTAATTTTATTAAAACAACGATTTTGGTCTACGAAATTCAGAAAAATGAGTTCGGGAGTCGGTTACGCACGAGGAAGGATTAGCACCCTCGATACGCCCAAAATTGGTACCTAGTTGATTAATTAGTGTCTTAGTGTCGAAAATTGGAAATTTGAAGAGTTTTTTTTTTTTAAAAATACGATCCTTGAAAGAAACTCTGATGACGTGAATTGGAATATAAGATTCTCTTGTTCCGAAGGAATATCACATCCAGCACGTTAGGACGCGATACTCTAAATCATCGAAACCAAGATCACCTTATAGTTTAATGAAACCACACTTTGAAGTTTTAAGAGGATATTTGGCTATTTAGTCGAACGAGAAATCGAAACCCAGCACGTTAGGGCACGTTTTCTCGATTTTCCAAACGCGAAATATTGCCTTATTTAGAAAATTTTCCTTTTGATGCTTGGTATTAATGCTTGACAAAAACAATAACGAATACGACAAGGTGAGCAAGGCAAAGTGAGTAACAATAATACAGTAGGCAAAATGAAATGACGAGGCGATTACATAAACAAAGCATACAAATAAATAAATAGAACTAACATTTTAGAAAAAGCACAAGTGTACATGGATAAATAAACAAACACCAAATAACAATGATGACAATAAATACAATTATGTAAAAAAAAATATATATGCATGTATAATTTAAAGCCATAAAATAAGAAATATATATAAATTACAGAATATGAAAACATAGATAAGTATGTACATATATATAAAATCGGTAAGTATTATAAAAAATGTAAATGTGTATTTATATATTTACAAATCGTGATAATATAAAATATATGTATGTGAATTATAAAATATGTGAAATATACAAAAAGCATTTTTAAGAGTATAAAGAATATATAAGTATGTATATGATGTAAAATATGCATAAATATATGTAAGTATATAAGAATTATGAAATGTGAAAAATATATTTAAGTATGTATAAGTACGTATATATACATATTATAAATATATAAATATATAACAAAGCATAAACTAATAATAATAATAATAATAGTAATAACATTGGAATATAAAAGAAACGAACATAAAATTAATAAAATATTAAAATAAAGTGAAATGAAAAATATTAAATACGAAAAAATATATGTGTATACACGTACGTAATAAAAATATACACTAGTACATAATTATAATAATAGTAATACTAATAATACTAATAATATAAAAATAATAAGGATATTTAATAAAGATACAAAAATAAACGAAAAAAGGATTAAAATTGAATTAAAAACAAAGTTGTAGGACCAATTTAAAATGAAAACAAAGAAAAGGGACTTAATTGTAACACGCATGCAACTTGGAGGGTCAAAAGCGCAATAAACCCAAGTATTAAAACGCTGCGCAGCATGGGAGGACCAGGATGAATTCGGGGCGAAACCATGGAGCCAAATTAAAAATAAAAAAAAACCTTGATTGTAAACTCCCAAAAAAGCGGAAGGGCTAAAAGTGCAATTAGCCCTTCCAAAGAAAAACACGCGGATCCTCCCTGGTGCGGGTCGGGTCGACCCGACCCGTGTTCAAAACGACGTCGTTTTATTTGTTTAAACTGGGGGTCCAAAACGGTGCGTTTTGACCCCCTATAAAAGTCAAAAAAATTTCAAAAAAAAACCATTTGTAGAGCTGAAGGGAAAAAAAAGAAAAGGGAGAGAGGAGAGGGGAGCTCGGAGCGATTTCCGGCCAAGGGGGGTCACCGGACGGCCACCGGAGGCTCGCCGGCGCCGGCGCCGGCCACCTCACGCGGTGGCCGGAAAGGTAAAATTTTTTATTTTTTTTGTTATTTATTCTTGGTCTTAGAATATATAGATTTTAGGTTTATATTAACTTTAAAAATGTATAGATATGTATATAGAAATCGAATGAAAATGGATATAAAAAAAAAGTAACCTTTTCCGTTTGCCTTTCCTTTTTTCCGAATGCTTGCTATCTCAGTACTGAGATCTATGTATTTTTTTTTAACTCTAACTTCTGTTTTTTGTATTCAAATGCCGAAAAAAAACAAACAAAAAAAAGAAGAAAAAAAAAACCCCGTTGTTCAGTCCTTCATTTCGGGTTTTATAACCCCTTTTTACATCCTTTTTCTATTATTCTATCATGTTTTTTTGTCTTGATCTTGCAGGGCATGGAGGTGCTGGTAGTGGAGGAGGAGCATGCAGCGGCAGATGGTGTCAGACGCGTGGGGGTATGGGGCCGCTATAGTGGAGCAGTGTATGGGGCAACGGCGCCAAAAACCCTAGGGTTTCTGGCTTTCCAAAAAATTTTTGGAGACTTGGGCCTATCGGGCTTCACTGTTTTGGGCTGGTGTTGGTTTTTTAGTGTTTAGGTAGTGGGTCTGGTTGTAACTGGGTTTTGGGTATTTGTATTTAGGTTTTGTACTTTGGACTTTATTTATTTGGTTTATTGGGTTTTGTTATTTTATTGGTATGGGCTCGGGCAAAATGGGCTTTTACATTGGTGAAATTAGACAACATTCTCCACCTTATCCAAAGACATCTTTTGGCCATTAAATAGCTTCCAAATTGTCGATTCTTTAGCACATAAAACTCAAAAAGCCCCTCAAAACAGATCCTCCAATTAGATGGAGCAGGATCGATCCTCTCAATCCCGTCCTCCACATGTCCTCGTCTTCGTCTTCCCCTTCCCATTACAAGGCCATATAAACTCCATGATTAAGCTAGCTGAACTGCTAGCTATCGCCGGCTTCAAGCTCACTTTCCTCAACTCCCACCACAACCATGAACGCTTGGTCAAGTTCAACAATATTGCTGCCCATTCTGAAAGATAACCAGGGTTCCAATTCAAGACCATAACCGATGGCCTTCCTCTTGATCATCCTAGGTCAGGGAACTGGTTCCTTGATATGTTAGAAGATACCATGGAACTTAAGATGAAGGGAAGTTTGAGAGAGGTAATTGTGAATAGTAGCCCACCAGTAGATTGCATAATTGGAGATGGGTTTTTTAAGCTTAGTTCTTGATTTTGCAAAGGAGCTTGGAATCCCCATTATTATTTTTCGTACCAGCAGTCCTCGTAGTTTCTGGGTTAGTTATTCTATCCCTGATATAATCCAAGCTGGGGAGCTTCCTATCAATGGTAAATCCACTTCTTTTTCATCAACTTTGTTTATTGTACCATGTTTAGCACTGTTTTTAATTTAGAATAACACAAAACCTTAAGTCGAAATGATTTTACTAGCATGTTGAAGAAATTAACGAGAAAGACATTTGGAATATTCCTGTTAATTAGGCGAGTTGATTTGGTTTAAGTTGGATTAATTCGGAATTTAAAAATTTTAAATCATTTCATGTTTCAATTTTTTTAAGAGGTTTGGATTGTTTTGGATTGGAATCATTTTGGTTCTTGTCATTTAGATTTACTAATTTGACTTTTAAATTCTAGTTATTTTGGGTCATTTTATTTTTGGGTCACTTTAGGATAATTAGTTGGGTTTTTGTGTCCATTTATTTTAGGTTAGTGTCAAACCCAGTACAAATCATTCTAGATTGCTGGGTTTTTCAAGTCGAATTATTTCAGGATTTTTTTCATCCGGGTTTAATACTTAAGTTTGGACCACTTTAGGTAATTTGTTCCCGTTGTTTTTAAGTTCGAGTCGTTCAAAGTTGTAATCATGTTTGAGCTTAGATCATTTTGAATTTGAGTTGTTAAATTTCTATTATTAAATAAATTTGAATCTGATATGAGTTTGAATTAATTGGGTTTGTGATCATTGACACTGATAAATGGGTTTTTGTTAAACTATTGAAGGAAGTGAAGACATGGACCGGTTAATAACGACAGTGCCAGGCATGGAAACTTATCTTCGATGTCGAGATCTTCCTACTTTTTGTCGAAAACTGGACATTGAAGATTCAATTATGAAGCTAGTCGTAAAACAGACACGAAAGAGCCTTCAAGCCGATGCCTTGATACTCAACACCGCCGAAGAACTCGATGGGCCTATACTATCTCAAATACGCACCAAATGCCCTCGTGTCTATGCCGTTGGACCCTTACATGCTCAATTAAACACTAGACTCAATGCAAAACATGGAGAATCATATGATCACTTCTCGAATACACTTTGGGAAGTGGATAAAAGCTGCATCTTTTGGCTCAATAAGCAACCGAATCGATCTGTTATCTATGTAAGTTTTGGTAGCATTACGAGCACGTCAAGGGAGCAACTTGTAGAGCTTTGGTATGGACTTCTTAACAGTAAAACGAAGTTCTTGCTTGTTGTAAGGCCAAATTCCGTGATTGGAAAAGATGGTGAAGGGGAGGATGTTGTAATGGAGCTTATGGAGAAGAGTAAGGATCGAGGTTACATAGTCAATTGGGCACCACAGGAGGCGGTCTTGAACCACCCAGCCGTTGGCGGGTTCTTTACGCATAATGGATGGAACTCGACTTTAGAGAGCATTGTCGCAGGGGTGCCTATGATTTGCTGGCCTCAGTTTGCTGACCAACACGTGAATAGTAGGGTTGTGAGTGAGGTGTGGAAAATAGGGTTGGATATGAAGGATGTATGTGATAGAAAGATAGTGGAGAAAATGGTAAATGATGTGATGGTGGATCGAAAGGAGGAGTTTGCAAAATCCGCATATGAAATGGCTAAGGTAACCAATCAAAGTGTTAATGTTGGTGGGTCTTCTTATAGTAATTTGGACTGTTTAGTTGAAGATATTAGAATAATGAGCTTGAAAAAACTCACAAAATGAGCTTTGAACCACCCAGCCGTTGGCGGGTTCTCTTCATTTTAATTTTTTTTATTGCAATATCTCTTTAAACAAAGTAATTGAATAGCAGTAAAACTTTTAAAAATATCCTTACATGATTGAATATCTTGATCAATAAAACTTTTAAAAATATCCTTACATGATTGAATATCTTAGATCAATTACAATCACCCAATTTTTTTATTATTAACCTTAAAAAGATGTACAACAATAGTTACTTAAATCCTATCAAAATATGCCAATAAAATAGGTAAGTTACAAACAATTAAATTGCAAACTGAGTTGTGACTAACTGAGTAATTGACGAATGATGCAAGTCCCAAGACCCAATTTTAGACTAATGGATGTGATGAGTTCACATTACCTCAAAGCCCAACAATAGTGTCAAAAGCCAAACAAATCAAATCAAAATTCAGTCAAAAACAATATTTGAGGATGAATCTTTTCGAGAAAAGGGGAAATGATTTATGTATGGATAGGATGAAATTTATTAAACTTCATTCACCGATGGTGCCAACTTTCAAGTTTAGAAAATCAACAAACTTGCAACGCCTTTTTGGATGGGATCCAAGCATTTCTGGGTTAAGATGCCTTCATGGAGTTCAAAGTTTATCTAACCTGGATTTGATTGCGTTTCAAATTGTGTCAAAATCCAAATTTCTTTCCTAACGTCTAAAGTCCTAAGTCAAATTCTCGACTTAAACAAACTTTACGATCTACTTCCACATTCATCCACCTCAACCTTTATCAATGACACTAACATTCTCACCCTTTGACACTAACAACTAGAGTATTATCTTCATAAAATGAGCTAACATAAAGAAGTAGCAAGTAGCAAACATTATGAATAAACAGAATACTTAAAAGTAATAAGCATGCAAAAGGAGAACTCCCCTTCGATAGTAGCATCAATACATTCCCCTAATAAACAGGATAGAATGGAAGCGGGCTTTTATTTCTTTTCTTAAAACGTGAATGCATGGTAAAGAAGGTTTTTTTTTTGGCACTATGAATATGAAGTGGTTATAATAATTATTTTTCTTGCTCCGCCCTACTCATTATATAAAGTTATTATTTTACCCTATATATTTGTTGATACAACATACAATAAGGGAGGAAGATAAGGAGGAGGTCAAGATGGTGCAATGGAGGCCAATTCACCTAAAGAGGTTGAGAACCGAAACAAGAACAAAATGACAAACTAACCAAGAAGACAATTGCTTAGTAACTCTAGAGTGCTAACAAAAAGGATCTTTTTGCATAATTCCTTAGAATATTTTCTCTTGCCCACTGATATGACATGGCCAGATAAACATTCAATCCTGCAAAATGTGTAAAGGATATTTATAAGCGTATATCATAGGACCTTATCAGTACGAGATTATTGTGCCTAAATGCTCTTTATCACATAAAGAGTGCATTCATACTAAGAGAATGTTAATACTTTAAAACGGGTGGGTGGATAGTTCCATCTAAGAGGAACGAGTGGTCTATTGAAGCGTTACTTCAAATGAAGTCAACAAGAGGTCTATGATGCATCTGATATTGATACGTGTTCAAGTGACGGAGGGGTATAGCAACATTAAAAGAGTAAAAATATAAAAATATGTTTGAACCTAGAATTACATAGTTAAGACTTAATGGTTTCTGGCAATGTTTTCATAATCGAACCCGATCAGACCACCAATTTTTAATTTAATTGATTCAACTGATTAAATCAATCGATTCAATAAAAATTAAATTATAAATATAAAATCCAATTATTTATAAATTTTGAAATCTCATTATTAAAGTTTTGTTAATTCCACTTTAAGATTATATATATATAGCCTATTGATTAAAAATTTATAAATCCACCTTTAAAGAACTTAAAAGTTCCTTGCGAATATGCAACTCATCTCTTTGACTCTTTAGACTTATAAATTTCTCTTCCACTTTCTTTTTGTCATTCCCTCTTCTCATTTATTCTAACTATTCCTTAAAATACCCAAATCTCTTTCGTATCATATCAAATCTCATGTTTTTCTTTTTCTTTCTTTACATAAAAAAAATTATTCTAATCGGTTTTTTTTCAAGTTTCTAAACCCTGTTTAATTGAGTTTTAATTGGTTTATAACAGTTTACTTGTTATCTATTTTAATAAAGAGTGTTAATTGATCATATTTATCAATTTTCAATCCAGTCAATTTAATTAATCAATATAATTCAATTTTGATAACATTAATTTTTTATTTCTAGTTGCTGATATAAGAAAATAAAGATAAATTAATTGTTAGGGAATTTTTAATTTTTAAGGTAAATTTTTCATTCCTTTTTACTTGGGAGGTTGTCCCAAGTAATCAAAATTATGTTTAAAATATTAAAAATAATTAAGAAAAATCAAAATGAAACAACGTATGGTAAAATGAGAATGGATATATTTAATAAATTATAAAATTAAATATTTATGATGGAACGAAATAGATAATAAAATAATTAAGATTTAACAATATTTGCTAGGTGTTGTTACATTTTCATCCCAATGGAGAGCAATGTTATGTTGGCTTTACTTTTTGGACCAACAATTGAGAAGTGGCTTGGGATTTTTTTATTTTTTTCTTCAGAAATGGTGCATGAAAGTGTTGGTGAAAATGGTTAAATTGGCTAAATCATGTGACAGTGTCGCTGGTCCTTATTATTGCAATTATGTAATAAATAATTGCAGTCACGTGACATGCAATAAATATGTAATCTTTCTGACAAGTTTTAAAAGTACGAGTTTGACAATGTTGTCATTAATTGCAGGCTGATTTGATGCAAATGCAATTTTTTATTTATAATAATTGTCTCCGGTGCTCAATCTTTTAGAATATCTTGAATCTCCATTAGGGTTATCAAACATATGTAAAACTTCAAGAGTAACAATGTCTATAATTTTATTATTCTCTTTAAGAGTATATCTTAATGACCATTTCTTTTCGTTAGAAAAGATATGTTAAATTCTCCGTATTAAAGTAGAGTTAGTTTTTTCAGGCTTATTACCACTAATAGTTGCTATAACTTTGATGCTATCAAAATAAATGGTAACATCATAATATTTTTGTTTTTTAAGCATGTGTAAGTTATCTAATATGTCCCAAAGCTCAGCAGCTACAACCGAACGCTTCCCCAAAAAATGATTATTCCTAGAATCCAATTTCCCTTCCCATTACATATTACTCCACCTGCAGCAGAAAAACCAGAAATATAATTAACGACGCATTCAGTATTAAGAAGAAAACCCATATCTAATTTTGAACGTTCAGAAGACTGTTGCGGATCCTTCACCAAGACTTCATTATTGATTAAGGAATATTGCTTTGCCCAACTGTAAGAAACCTTAATAATTTCCTCCAGATTCATTGATTTTCCTTAAAAGATGAACAGGTTACGGTTTTTCTAAATGCACCAAAGTATTATCCCGAATAAGCAAGCCCAAACCAAATCTCTCGTGTTATTATCTGATTGGTCCTGTAGATTCGAGAGCAACCATTCTGAAATATTACCTCTAAAGATTCATTTATTTTTATTGGGGAAAATGATTTGAGTCCAAATATCCTTTGAACATGGACAGCCCCTAAGAACCAGTAAAATATCCTCCGTATAATGACCACAAAGATGACACAACTCATCGTGACCAATTCTCCTTCGAACCCTTTCAGAGTTGGTTAAAAGTCTTTGATTTAGGATTATCCAAATGAACATGTGACGGTGTACTAATGGAGCCCGTGGAAGGGACAAAAGAAAGAGGGTACATAGTGGATTGGGCTCCACAGGAAGATGTCTTGGCCCATGGGGCTATCGGTGGGTTTTAAACTCATAGCGGACGGAATTCGACTTTGGAGAGCATGACAGCAGGGGTGCCCATGATTTGTTGGCCTTGCTTTGCTGACCAACAATTGAACAGTAGGTTTGTGGAGGAAGTGTGGAAATTAGGATTAGATATGAAGGATGTGTGTGATAGAAGAGTTGTGGAGCAAATGGTGAATGATTTAATGGTGGAAAAAAGGGAGGAGATTTTGAAATCAGCTGCTGAATTTGCTAAATTGGCTAAAGGATCTGTGAATGTTGGTGGGTCTTCGTATTGTAATTTGGACTGTCTAATTGAGGACATAAGAATGATGAATAAAAATTGTTAAAAAAGTGAAATTTTGAGATAGGGACAACAAAATGAGGGGCCTTTCCCATCCTCACTTTTTTTATTAAATTATTTCCTAGGTTCCTGCTAATTTCGAATTAAACAATTTGACCCTAATTTCTTTAATTACCTCTTGCATCCTTGTCAACTTTCAAATTAATAATCTTATTTCTTTACTTTTATACTAATATATGATTTTCAATTGATAAGATATAAAATAATCACTAAACTATTCGAAAGTTTTTATTTAATTCATTAATTTTAAGTTTGGTTGACGTGCTCCAAACAACAATTCGACGAATAGTATGGTAGATCAGTACCCATCAAGAAATATAAGAACATACCTTAGATCCAATTCGATCTGGTAGTCAGTGTTGGAGATCGAAGAAGAAAGTTATTTGGATTTTGGTTCGTAGATATGAAAAGAAATTGAACCATACAAGAAAAGGGGAAAAAAGTTTTCAATTGGTGCAAGCGATGCGAACAGAGAAAACCATACAACAACGATTTTAACTATTCAGTAACTTAAATAAAAACTTTAAATAATTTTATGACTATTTTATAACTTTCTGAATTCGAGTGACTATAAATTAACTAGTAATTTTTATTTATGTTTTTGAAGCCTATATTATTTTCATTCTAAGCTTTTGTTTATGGTTTTGAAGGTTTTATTTGGTGTAATATTTTAATTATGCTCAACAATTTCAATAATATTAATTTACATTAATTACATGAAATAAAAAAATATTTTTAATGAAAAATAAATAAATAAAATCATTAATTAACTTACTTTAAATGGGTGAGTTCAAAATAAATATTAGAAAACAAAAATAATATTATAACCATATTTTCTCTTAAATTTTAAAAAATTAAAAAAAATTAATTTTCCAGCCCCAATAAATCATAATACAACTTTTAAATAAACTTTTAGATTTGTTTTTTAATAATTTCTCATATTCGGAAAATAAATATCACGTCAAGCACTTTAAAAAAAGATAGAATATATTAATTTCAAAAAGAAAGGAAAAGTCGTTAAGAATATAAGCTTATGCGTCACACATCGAATCACGTGTCTTTTGGGAAAAGAGTAATGATCTCATAACAAGTGGTATCAAAGCAATCATTGACTGCCCAATTTCACAATAAGCTTCTCAGAAAGTGGGATGATATAGTGGACCAACTATGACACAGTAGCTTGTGACTAGGACGTCACGAGATTGAATAGGAGAGAATGTCACACCAAATGCTTTAAAGTAGGCAAGTTGCCATAATTCCACATTGGAATGGAAATGGAAAATAAGGTCATTGAGGATAGGTATATGGGCGCAGCTAGAGGGGCTAATAGTGGCTTTAATCCCCTTAAAATGAATCTTTTTTTATGTAGGTCTTTTAAAATTTTAAATTATTAGAAATAAAATATACTTTTAACTCTTTAAAAATGATAAAATTTTAATTTAATCTTTTAAAAATTATAAAAATATAAAGTATTAAAGATAATAAAATTATATTTTTATTATTATAAAAATTATAATTTAATTTCAACCCGAAAAAAAATTTCTAAATTCACCCTTGGACAGATAAGAGCCTAATTAGTTTCCTAAAAATGATAAATATATCATTTATTTCTCAACTCATAAATTAATATAATGGTCAAATTAGACAACAATTTCCACCCTATCCAAAGACATCTTTTGGCCATTAAATAGCTTCCAAATTGTCGATTCTTTAGCACATAAACAGATCCTCCAATTAGATGGAGCAGGATAGATCCTCTCAATCCCGTCCTCCTCATGTCCTCGTCTTCCCCCTCCCATTACAAGGCCATATAAACTCCATGATTAAGCTAGCTGAACTGCTAGCTATCGCCGGCTTCAAGCTCACTTTCCTCAACTCCCACCACAACCATGAACGCTTGGTCAAGTTCAACAATATTGCTGCCCATTCTGAAAGATACCCAGGGTTCCAATTCAAGACCATAACCGATGGCCTCCCTCTTAATCATCCTAGGTCAGGGAGCTGGTTCCTTGATATGTTTGAAGATACCATGGAACTTAAGATGAAGGAAAGTTTGAGAGAGGTACTTGTGAATAGTAGCCCACCAGTAGATTGCATAATTGGAGATGGGTTTTTAGGCTTTGCTCTTGATGTTGCAAAGGAGCTTGGAATCCCCATTATTTTTTTTCGTACCAGCAGTCCTTGTTGTTTCTGGGTTTATCATTCTATCCCTGATATAATCCAAGCTGGGGAGCTTCCTATCAATGGTAAATCCATTTCTTTTCATCAACTTGTTTATTGTACCATGTTTAGCACTGTTTTTAATTTAGAATAACACAAATAAAACCTTAAGTCGAAATGATTTTACAAGCATGTTGAAGAAATTAACAAGAAAGACGTTTGGAATATTCCTGTTAATTAGGCGAGTTGATTTGGTTTAAGTTGGATTAAATCGGAATTTAAAAATTTTAAATCATTTCATGTTTGAATGATTTTGAGTTTCAATTTTTTTTAAGAGGTTTGGATTGTTTCCAGTTAAAATCATTTTGGGTTCTTGTCATTTAGATTTACTAATTTAACTTTTAAATTTGAGTTATTTTGGGTCATTTTGTTTCCGGGTCACTTTAGGTTAGCTAGCTGGGTTTTTTGTTTCAATTTTCAAGTTGAATCATTTCAGGATTGTTTTCATTCGGGTTTAATACTTAAGTTTGGACCACTTTGGGTAACTTGTTCCCGTTGTTTTTAAGTTCGAGTCGTTTAAAGTTGTGATCATGTTTGAGCTTAGATCATTTTGAATTTGAGTTGTTAAATTTCTATGATTAAATAAATTTGAATCTGATTTGAGTTTGAATTAATTGGGCTTGTGATCATTGACACTAGTAAATGGGTTTTTGTTAAACAATTGAAGGAAGTGAAGACATGGACCGGTTAATAACGACAGTGCCAGGCATGGAAACTTATCTTCGATGTCGAGATCTTCCTACTTTTTGTCGAAAACTGGACATTGAAGATTCAAGTATGAAGCTAGTTGTAAAACAGACTCGAAAGAGCCTTCAAGCCGATGCCTTGATACTCAACACTGCCGAAGAGCTTGATGGGCCTATACTATCTCAAATACGCACCAAATGCCCTCGTGTCTATGCCGTTGGACCCTTACATGCTCAATTAAACACTAGACTCAATGCAAAACATGGAGAATCATATGATCACTTCTCGAATACACTTTGGGAAGTGGATAAAAGCTGCATCTTTTGGCTCAATAAGCAACCGAATCGATCTGTTATCTATGTAAGTTTTGGTAGCATTACGAGCACGTCAAGGGAGCAACTTGTAGAGCTTTGGTATGGACTTCTTAACAGTAAAACGAAGTTCTTGCTTGTTGTAAGGCCGAATTCCGTCATTGGAAAAGATGGTGAAGGGGAGGATGTTGTAATGGAGCTTATGGAGAAGAGTAAGGATCGAGGTTACATTGTAAATTGGGCACCACAAGAGGCAGTCTTGAACCACCCGGCCATTGGCGGGTTCTTTACGCATAATGGATGGAACTCGACTTTAGAGAGCATTGTCGCAGGGGTGCCTATGATTTGCTGGCCTCAGTTTGCTGACCAACACGTGAATAGTAGGGTTGTGAGTGAGGTGTGGAAAATAGGGTTGGATATGAAGGATGTATGTGATAGCAAGATAGTGGAGAAAATGGTAAATGATGTCATGGTGGATCGAAAGGAGGAGTTTGCAAAATCCGCATCTGAAATGGCTAAGGTAACCAATCAATGTGTTAATGTTGGTGGGTCTTCTTATAGTAATTTGGACTGTTTAATTGAAGATATTAGAATAATGAGCTTGAAAACTCACAAAAAATGATAGCTTCTTAATAACTCCCCTTCGATAGTAGCAACAATACATCCCCCAGTAAACAGAAAAGAATTGGAGATGACTTTTTATTTTTATTTTTTTCTTAAAAAGTGGATGCATTATAAGATGGATTTTTTTTTACACTATGAGTATGAAGCGGTTATAATAATTATTTTTCTTGTTCCGCCCTACCCATTATATAAAGTTACCATTTTACCCTATATATTTGTTGATACAATGTACAACAAAAAAGGAAGATAAGAAGGAGATCAAGATGCTATAATGGAGGTCAATTCATCTAAAGATTTCAAGAGCCGAAACAAGAACAAGAAGATAGGCTGACCAAGAAGACAATTGCTCAGAGTAACTCTAGGGTGCTAAAAGAATGATCTTTTTACATCATTCCTTGGAATATTTCCTCTTGTTCACTGGTATGACATGGCCAGATAAACATTATCAGTATGAGATTATTATCCTAAATGGACTCCTTATCATATAAAAAGTGCGTTCATGCTAGGAGAATGTTAATACTTAAAATGGGCGGATGGCTCTCTCCGAGAGGAACGGGTGGTCTGTCAAAATGTTACTTCAAATGAAGTTAATAGGAGGTCTACGATGCATCTGGTATTGACATGTGTTCGAGGAACAAAGAGGTATAGCAACACTAAAAGAGTAAAAATATAAAAATATGTTTAAACCTTGAATTACTTAGTTCAAATTTAGTGATTTCTGACAAATTTTTCATAATTAAATTAGTGATCAAATTGATCAGACAACCGATTCCTAATTCAGTTGGTCCAATTAATTGGATCAATCGATTCAATAAAAAATAAATTATAAATATAAAATCCATTTTTTTATAAATTTTGAAATCTCAAAGTTTTGTAAGTCCACTTTAAAACTATATATTGCCCATTGATTGAAAATTTGTAAATCCACTTTTAAAGAATTTAAAAGTTCCTTGCAAATATGCAACTCATCTCTTTTACTCTTTAGACTTGTAAACTTCTCTTCCACTTCCTTTTTGTCTTTCCCTCTTCTCATTTATTCTAACTATTTCTTAAAAGATCGGTTTTTTTCTATTCTTTTCTTCTTCTCAAATACTCAAATCTCTTTGGTATCATTTCAAATCTCGGATTGTTCTTCTTTTCCACCAAATCTTAAGAGGCAAATCTGGTTGTAACATGGTTCACAAGATAGGACTCAAAAATAAAATAAAAATTGATAAAAAAATTAATTAAAAACATAATAATATAATACTAAATAAAATATTGGTTTAATCGATTTTTTAAAGTTTCTAAACCCCGTTTAATTAGGTTTTAATTTGTTCATAATAGTTTGTTCATAACAGTTCGCTTATTATCTATTTTAATAAGAAGTGTCGGATCGTTAAATCTATTAATTTTCAATTCAAACAATTTAGCTAATCAATACAATTCAATTTTGACAACATTAATTTCTCATTTCTAGTTGCTAATATAAGAAAATTAAGATAAATTAATTGCTAGAGAATTTTTCCTTTTTACTTGGGAGGGTTGTTCCTGTTAAAGCAAATAGAAACTAACACAGAAAGAAATAAAAGATCAAGAAGAGAATTATTGTTTTTCATTGCTTTCAAAATTGATACGTGCATACATTTATACAAGTGAAGTCTAACTGACGTAAGCAAAGTAACTGCTATTTAACTAACACTAGCTTTTAACAAACTAACTACTTTTTGCATGCAGTTACAACTGCATTACTCTTAACATTCCCCTAGTCAGTCGATTTCTGATTTTTAAGTTCATCAGGCGACAAGACCCTAAGAGCATATCGAAACGTAGAAAACATCTTAGGAGTAATTGGTTTAGTTAGAACATCTGCAATTTGTTGATCAGATGGCACAAAATTGACTTGTAAGTGACCTGCAAGGATTTTTTCCCTGACAAAATGGTGATCGATTTCAACATGCTTCATTCTAGCATGATGCGTGGGATTCTCAGCCACAGAGACTGCAGAGGAATTGTCGCACCACACAACTTGCACTTTGGATGGAAAATGCCTATTTCAGCCAACAATTGTTGAAGCCATAAGAGCTCAGAAACGCAATTTGCGAGACTACGATATTCTGCTTCAGCAAAGATCTTGACACAACTGGCTGCTTCTTTGAACACCAAGCAACAGGATTTGAGCCTAAGAACACAACATACCCGGAGGTTGACCGTCGATCCTCAATGGATGATGCCCAGTCTGCATCAGAGTAGCATACTAGTTTGAGTTGACTGGGTGTTAGAAACAAACCATGATCTATGGTACCAGCTAGGTATCTCAGAACCCGTTTTAGTGCTCTCCAATGAGCTTCTCTTGGAGCATTCATGAACTGGCTGAGTTTATTGACACTAAACGACAGATCCGACCGTGTTATACACACATATTGTAGCATCCCTACAACACTTCTGTACAAGTGAACATCTACCAATGGAGGACTATCAACTGAAGCGGCTAACTTTGGATTGCTTACCACAGGTGTTGGTGTGGGGGTGGCCTCGACTAGCCCAGTTTTTTTAAGTAAGTCAACAATATACTTCTTCTGACTGAGTAGAATTCCCTGTTTAGTGTGCTGAACATCAATTCCCAGAAAGAAATTGAGCTCTCCCATATCCTTGAGAGCAAATTTGCTATGAAGGTGAAGTATGACATCTGCCATTTCTTGATCAGAACTACCTGTGAGAACAATGTCATCAACATAGACCATGAGCAGAAGTTTCTTTCCATCAGATTCACGAATAAACAAGGAGGAGTCAACCTTGGATGCTTGAAAACCAAGCTGATCAACAAGGTACTGTTTAAGAGTTTGGAACCATGCACAGGGTGCTTGTCGCAGACCATAGAGAGCTTTGTGCAACTTACAAACGAGCTTCTGACCCGAGGAATCACATACTTCAAAACCAGGGGGTTGCTCCATGTACAACTCTTCAGTCAGTTCTCCATTGAGAAAGGCATTATTAATGTCAACTTGCCTTAATGACCACCCATTTATAACAGCAAGAGCAAGAACCGTGCGAATAGTGGAGGCTCGAACCACCGGACTAAACGTGTCACAGAAATCAAATCCTGCATGTTGAGAGAAGCCTTTTGCTACCAGCCGAGCTTTGTATCTGTCCACTGATCCATCAGCCTTTTTCTTTATCTTAAACAGCCACTTGCATCCGACTGCCTTCCGATTACTTGGTAGTGAGCAGAGTGTCCAAGTGTTATTACGAGTCAATGCCTGTAATTCATCACGAACAGCTGTTTGCCAGTCTGGAGATGTCATTGCAGTGTGAATATCAGAAGGAACCTCTGCTGAAGAGCATTGGACTGTACTCATAAAAACCTTTGGTTTGAAAGTTCCAACTTTGCTTATGGTAACCATGGGATGTATGTTGAGGGAATTTGAATGAGAAGCTTGTAATGTTTGAGGTGTAGGTGACATTGATGAGGTGGCTGACGTAGGGGTGATAGGTGTTAACGTATGAGGTGAAAGTGAATTCGGTGAAATAGTGGGGTTAGGTTGTTGTTGTACAGCTTGATGGTCAGACAAGGAAAGAGGTGATGTAGGTGAGGGACTAGGTGGTGTAGGTTGATTATGAAAAGAAGTGGTGGTAGGTGGGGTAGCATGAGATATTTGTTTGAGAGGTAGGACCAGAAGTTTTGCACTAGACTGAGACACTGGGTTAGACAAGACAAGTGATGGAGAAAAAACTTTATATGGGAAAATGTGCTCATAAAATGTGACATGACGTGTTACATAGATTTTTCCAGTTGTGTCCTGGCATTTGTAGCCTTTATGCAATGATGAGTAACCTAGGAACACACAGGGTGAAGACCGAAACTGGAGTTTGACTTTGTTAAATGGTCTATGATTTGGGAAGCACAGGCAACCAAAAATTCGAAGGAATGCATAGTCTGGCTTTGTTTTAAATAGCTTCTCATAAGGTGATATATTTCCCAAAGGCTGAGAGGGTAACCTGTTGATCAGGAAGACTGCGCTGCAAAAAGCTTCATTCCAAAATTTTAAAGGCATGGTAGCATGAGCAAGCATGGACAGACCTGTTTCAACCACCTGTCTGTGCTTGCGCTCAACAAGGCCATTCTGTGCAGAAGTGTATGGACAAGAGAGACGCTGGACAATCCCTTGTTCAGCTAGATAGGGCTTTAATGCCTGAAACTCTCCACCCCCATCCGTTTGTAAAACATGTAGCTTTGCTCCAAGAACTCGTTCAGCTTGACGATGGAACTGAGGAAAAACAGTAGCAACCTCTGACTTGCTCTTCAAGAAGTAAAGCCATGTATAACGAGAATAGGCATCAGTGAAGGCAACGTAGTAACGAAAACCATTAGAGACAATTGGAGCTGGCCCCCAAACATCAGCAACGATCAACTGTAAAGGAGAGTTGTATGTTGTAGTTGACTTGGAAAAAGGGAGTTTATGCTCTTTACCCATATGACAAGCAACACACTCAACAAGCTTTTTATTATCAGTAAACTAAATATTACAATGTGAAAGAGCTTTTGTAAGAATAGCACGACAGGGGTGCCCTAGCCGAGAGTGCCAAACATTTAAAGGAGCATTTTGCTAACTGTAAGACATTGAGCATGTTTTGAAGACAGTCCACTTTGAGGAAGTTTGTTGAGATGAAGTCTGTACAAGCTATGATGCACAGAACCCTTCAGGAGAACCTCTCTAGTCTGCAAATCACGGACCTGACACTAAGTGGGAAAAAACTCAAACATCACCCTGTTATCTTTAGCAAACTTTGACACAGATAAAAGATTTTTAGTAATACTAGGCACAAGCAACAAGGATCTCATATACAATGGTCGAGATCGAGTAATTAGTGATGACTGCCCTGTAGACAGAACAGGAAGAGCAGAACCATTGCCAACAAACACTTTACCTGGTCCTTTGTGTGAGTCACTATCACTAAGAGAAGTAATTGAATTTGTAAGATGATGTGTGGCACCTGAGTCTGGGTACCAGGAGTTATCAGCCACTGTTTCAGGAGTAGCCACATAAGCCTGAGATTGTGCTACGCCAGAGGAAGGCATGCTGACCTGTTGAGATGGGCTACCAACACACGGGTTAGGCCAGGTAGATGGAGAGGGAATTGGAAAACACCAACCTGGTGGAAACCACTGCATATTTTGTTGAGGAGGTGATGACCACGGTATTGTAGTGGGACTGGAGTTGACCATACAAATGTTTGCTTGAGGAGGAGGCCGATAGTTACTACTTTTGTAAGTGGAGTCAAACCGATGGTAGCAGCGGTCGACTAGATGCCCAGGCTTTCCACATAGCTGACATTGAATCTTTGAGCCAGAGAAACGCCCTCGACCACGGCCCCGAGAACTAGTTGATGATTTGTAAGCAGGTACGGAACTATTGTCAACAATAGTTGTTTCTGAATTCTGATGAGACACCATGTTGGCTGAGCTAGAAACATCAGAGATCACAACCTGTTGCCGATTTTCAGTATCAAGAAGCATGGACATGACTCCTTGAACTGTGTAAGGAACTTGACTTGCTGCAACAATAGAAATTACAGATTCATATTTAGCAGAAAGACCAATCAAGATTGCTGTAACATGCTCGCGCTCACTGATAACTTCACCATAACTAGCCAAAGCATCACAACAACTCTTAACCTTCATCAAGAACTCTTTCATACTCAAGTCACCTTTGCGTTGGGAGTGCAAAGATCTTCGATGAAACATTAATTTGGAGGTTGTTTGCGTACCATATAAAGCAATAATAGCATCCCAGATTTTAGCACTGGTGTCCATACCAATGAGATGAGGAAGAACAGTTGGATTAATCGAAGATAGCAACCACGATGCAAGCGCACTGTCTTGCTGTTCATACCACTCAAATTCTGGATTTTCCCGAAGACCACCATTGTCACCTGCAATAAACTGGACAGGAGTTTGCTGTGAGTCCAAGAACCCTTGAAGCTTATGCGCTTTTAGTGCCAAGAGAACCTGTTGCCTCCACAGCAAATAGGTATTATCATCAAGAAGAATACTAATCTTCTTTGTAGAAAATAACCTATTGTCGACTACACCATCAGCCGCAGCACAATCCATGACAACAAAAAGAAAAGAGTAGCACAGCGGATAGACGAGAAAGCTGACCCAGGAGAAGCCTTAATCTGATACCATGTTAAAGCAAATAGAAACTAACACAGAAAGAAATAAAAGATCAAGAAGAGAATTATTGTTTTTCATTGCTTTCAAAATTGATACGTGCATGCATTTATACAAGTGAAGTCTAACTGACGTAAGCAAAGTAACTGCTATTTAACTAACACCAGCTTTTAACAAACTAGCTACTTTTTGCATGCAGTTACAACTGCATTACTCTTAACAGTTCCAAGTAATCAAAATTATGTTTCAATTTCTTTTAAAGAATTATGTTTAAAATATTAAAAATAATTAAGAAAAATCAAAATGAAACAATCGTATGGTAAAATGAGAATGGATATATTTAATAAATTATAAAATTAAATATCTATGATGGAACGAAATAGATAATAAAATAATTATTAAGATTTAACAATATTTGCTAGGTGTTGTTACATTTTCATCCCAATGGAGAGCAATGTTATGTTGACTTTACTTTTTGGACCAACAATTGAGAAGTCGGCTTTGTTTGGGATTTTTTTATTTTTTTTATTTTTTCAGAAATGGTGCATGAAAGGGTCGATGAAAATGGGCAAATTGGCTAAATCATGTGACAGTGTCGGTGGTCCTTATTATTGCAATTATGATAAAATCATGTTGTAATAAATAATTGCAGTCACGTGACATGCAATAAGATGTAATCTTTCTGATTTCTTTTTGCAAGTTTTAAAAGTGCGAGTTTGACAATGTTGTCATTAATTGCAGGCTGATTTGATGCAAATGCAATTTTTTATTTATAATAATCAAAACTATAGGATTATATTAAAGTATTTATAAATAAATTGTGTCTAGTGCTCTCATCTTTTAGAATATCTTAATCTCCATGACGGCTATCAAACATATATAAACTTTCATCATTTAATAGGGTTATTTTTGTTAATACGTCTGTAATTTTGTTATTCATTTTAGGAACATATCTCAATAATCATATCTTTTCGTTAGCAAGAATATGTTAGAGTCATCTTAATTAAAGCAGGATTAGTTCTTTGAGGCTTGTTATCGCTAATAATTGCTACGACTTTGAGGTTATCAGAATGAATGGTGATTTCATCATATCATTGTTTTTTAAGTATGTGTAAGTCATTTAATATGTCCTAAAACTCAGCAGCTACAACTGAACACTTCTCCAAAAAATGATTATAGCCTAAAATCTAATTTCTCTTCCCATCACATATTACTCTACCTAGAGTGAAAAAACCAAAAATAGAATTAACAACACCTTCAATATTAAAAAGAAAACCCATACCTGATTCCAAACGCTTAGAAGATTGCTGTAGATCCATCACCAAGACTTCATTATTGACTGAGGAATATTGCTTTGCCCAAACTGTAGGAAACCTTAATAATTTCCTCTAGATTCATTAATTTTCCTTGGAAGATGAACAGGTTACGATTTTTCCAAATGTGCCAAAGTATTATCCCGAAGAAGTAAGCCCCGACTGAATCTCTCATGTTATTATTTGATTGGTCCTGTAGATTCAAGAGCAACCATTCCGAAATATTACCTTCAAAGAACCATTTATTTTGATTGGGGGAAATGATTTGAGTCCAAATATCCTTCGCACATGGACAGTCCCTAAGAACATGTAAAACATCCTCTGTATGGTGACCACAAAGAAAACATGACTCATCATGACCAATTCCCCTTCAGACCTTTTCAGAGTTAGTTAAAAGTCTTTGCTTTAGGATTATCCACATGAACTGTCTAACTATTTGAGGGCCTGAAATTTTTCGAACGCTTTTCTGAGTGTCATTCTTTGCATTCCAAGACTCCTCATTTAGCATCTAATATGCACTTTTAATTGAGAAGACATCGGTAGTAGTTTTAGACCAAGAAAGAGTATTTACCCCTGCTGACTCTATGGGAGGTGGAATGCTACTGATACATTGGATGACTTCTTCTGGGAACCATACCCAAAATAAGTCAAAGTTCCATGTACCATTTTCCATTACCATCTCATTCACTTTACAATCAGAATAGATATTCACATGACTTGGGACATGATTAATTAAAGGTCCCACATTATGTACCCAAGCATTCTCCCAACAACGAACAGCCCGTCCATTACCCACTAACCAAATCATATTATTACACAGTAAAGGCCAAACATTGACCACAGATTTTCACATGAAGGAGCATCTATGTCTCATGATCCAATCCGGCATAATCTCATTAATTCCATACTTTTTTGTAATAACTCAAAATTTTCGGGCATCAAAAAAGTGAGTTGTCTGGTCTTCATTTTAGTAAAATAGATTCGTAAATATTTATTAAAAATATTTACGAAGTTAGTTGTGATTTTAATTAGGTTATGGTTAGGTAAATCAACTTAAAATAAGAGTAACTAGGAAAAATGATTAAATTGCAATAGAGGTGAAAGTTTAATTATAGATTAAAGAAAGTTAAAAGGACCAAATAGGGAATTATGCCATTTTCAACTATTGAGGCGGTTTACTATAGAAATATCAAAGATATTTTTTATTAAAATATATTATATTATATTATATTATATTATATTATATTATATTATATTATATTATATTATATTATATTATATTATAAACAAAAGAAAGAAAAGAAACATAAACAAAATAGCAAACAAAAACAGAGAAGAATAGGGAGAAAAACAAAGGAGGAAAGAAAAAAAGGGAAATTAGGGTTCCAAGCTAATTTGGTAAGTCAATTTAATTCATTTTCTTGTGATTTTTGAGTTTTTATGATCCTAGAACAAAATATTATTAGGTATATATTGAAATTTTGAAAGTTAGTAGATTTTTGGATATAGTTTATGTTGAATTAATTGATGAATTAAGGATTTAATTGATAGAAATTCTAAATTAGAATTGGAAAAAGGATTAAATTATGGAATAAGTTATAAGTTTTGTGTAATAAGGACTAAATTGTAAGAAATTTGAATTTAGGGTTTTGTGATGAAATTTGAGGGTTAAGTTAAGTTATAAGTAGAAATTAAGTGAAAATAAGGTATAGATTATGATAGAAATGAAAATAATTTTGGTTAGGGATTAAATTGAAATTAAGGTAAAAATTGAATAGAAAATTTAAATATTTGATGTGATTTGATGTTGTATTGATAATTTTAACTTATTTAATATTCATAGCTAACATCTGCTGGAGACATCGACCAAGAAAGGAAAGGAAAAGTCGACAATGAGTGATTCGAAATTACAGTTTGTATTACTATAATTCGAATTTAGTTATTATTTATTTTTGAATTTTAATTAACGTGTGTGGTAAGTGGAATTGAGGTAAGAAATGATATTGAATTGTGAATTATGTGAATATTTGAATATATATTGATTGGAAATTGAAAGTTATTTGAATTGAATTAAATAAGTTATTATGATACTGAATTGAAAATATGAGAATTTGTGATTGGTATGAATTTAATTGAAATTGAATTGAGAAAGTGAATTGGAAACCCTATTAACTAGTCAGGCTAAGTCAGATATAGTTGGCATGCCATAGGATTGGAAATGTTCAGGGATACTTCGACCTCGAGTCGATGAGGCACTATATGTGTCGTAATATTGCTTCGGATAATTCTGATGAGGCACTATGTGTCGTATTATTGCTTCAGATTAAATCCGATGAGGCACTATATGTTGTATTATTGCTTCGGATTAAATTTGATGAGGTACTAAGTACCGATTCACTTCGACAAGGCTGATGAGGCAAAAGGTGTTGTACTGGTGTGCTTGGTTGGATTCGTGTATCCGTCAAAGTCCGAGTTAAGTTAATAGGGGTAAATGAATTGGAATGAGATATTGAATTGATATGTGAAAACGAGATGTTTGAACCATAGGTTCATGGAATGGATTTTTGATATAGTGAAATAATGTATGAATCAAAATGGAAAAAAGTTATTTGAAATAGCTATTGTTAAGAAATGAAAGGTTAGTGCATATTTATTTATTTATTTTGCTTTTAAAATTTGTATTATAGTAATATCACTGAGTGTATATACTCAGTGTACGGTTGTTTCCGTGCACAAGTTAGTTGAAGTCAAAAGTTCCGGATCAGCACCCAAGCCAATCCCAAACTCAGCAAAGTGGTGATGTATATTCTCTTTTGTAAAATGGCATTTACCTAGGTTGATTGTATAGGTCATTTTGAAACATGTTTGTGAATGGTATTATAAATTAACCTTGGATGGTTATATACAATATAAATAAAAAGTTAAGATTATGAAATGGCATGTTTGGGTTATTTTGGTATGGTATTTGAATTGGATTGAATGAAATCAATTGAATTGATTTGGATAAACATATGATATATTTATGAAATGTATGTAAATTATCTGTTTAAATTTCATATTTGATTTGATATGTCAGGTAATACCTCATAACTCTATTTCGGCGACGGTTTAGGGTTAGGAGGTGTTACACTTTTCTCTGAGAACCCTAACCTATAAAGCTTCAGCCTTGGTGATAAGACTGTAACTAATTTTCATCATGAAGGTTTTATTTTGATCGCATAGACAATGAAACCCAAGACCTCCACGTGATCTAGGTTCGCAAATGGAATCCCACCCAACTAAAGTCATTTTCTTTTTTCCATCAAAAGCACCCCAGATGAATTGCCTTATCATTTATTTGATTAAATCACAAATGCCCTTCGGAATCAAAATAGATTGCATGAGATAGCTCAGAATATTCAACAGAACTGTTTGTGCTAGTGACCCTCCCTGCAAAAGAAAGCTTTTTAACGTCCCAGCTAGATAAGCGATTACGAACTCTTTCCACTAAGAAATCCAAAGTGCTTTTTGTAACTCTTTGATAAAAAAAGAGAGACTCCTAAATAATGCCCCATATCATTAACTTCTTGGAAACCAAAGATACTATTAACTCCCCTCTTTAAATATTCCTTAAACTAGCAGAGTAAAAGACATTAGTCTTCCTAGCATTGGCATTATGACCAGAAAGCTCACAAAAGTTATCCAAAATTTTTTTAAGAAAACCACTGTGCTCCAAATTAGCTCTATTAAAAGTCACTAAATCATCTGTAAAGAAAAGATAGAGTTTTGGCCCTACAAGTTATAATCGAATAAGGCTCCACTCTTCTGACAAAATAGTCGAATGAAAGCGATGCCCCAACCACTATATGCAAACGATGAAAAGGAATGAAGACAGGGGGCAGCCTTGAGGAATTCCCCTTACAGGCTTGAATTTGGAAGTTAGAGCTCCGTTCCACAAAACCTACATGGTAGACGTCGAAATAACATTCATAATAACATGAATAAAATAATAAGAAATACATGCTACATGGAGTGAAGCGTCTACGATCATAAGCTTTCTCCAAATCAATATGGATAACCATTTATGGAGATTCTTCTTAGTTTTCATAGAGTGTAAGACTTCCTATGCAATGACTATATTATCAATGATATTTCTTCCCACTATAAATCTCGCTTGTTCTTGACCAATAATCTTCGGAAATATGCTTTTAAACTTGTTTGCAATGACCTTCATTACCAACTTATAGTAAAGATTAATGGGTCTAAACTGCGAGAAATTTTCAAGATTTGGAACTTTAGGGATTAAGACAATAAGAGTGTTATTAAACTTTGAGTCAATAATTCCACCTTCAAAAATCTTCCTCACCTACTCACAGATAGCTCATCCTATATTATCCCACTGAGTCTGAAAGAACAATTATCCCACTGAAAATGACCACTTCCTAAAGCTTTCAGTTAAGCCATATTAAAAAGGGTCATCTTGATTTCTTCATTAGAAATAGCCCTCCCAAGGAAATCAATATCCTCTTGGTTAATATTCGGAAACCCACTTAAACGTAAATTCCTTACCGGGCCAAGAGCCTTCCACAAAGATTCTGAAAGAATTTAACTACTTATGTTTTAAGGACAACAGTTTCAAAGATCCACCACCCATCTAAATTACATAAAGCAGTAATTCTATTGAAATTTCTTCCCTAAATTGTACGTTTGTGAAAATACTTGTTGTTATGATCCCCCAGTTTTTACCATTCGCATCTCAATTTTTGTTTCCAAGGTATCTCCTCATGATAAAGAATATTTTCAATCTCTCCCTGGACCTCCAATTTACACTAGGCCAGATAATTAGTACCAAACAGGTCCATCGCTCGTTATAAATTAGAGAGCTTATGGGTTAACTAAATTTTCTGGTGATTTTATATGGCCATAAATGCATTTATTCCAATATTTGAGTTTATCAATGAAACCAGCTATCGTACTTGGCATATCTCCATAAAAAATCCAATTATCTTTTACAAATTTTAAAAAATTTGGGTGCTTCAACCATCTAGCTAAAAATTGAAAGGCCGGTAGAGATTAAAGTCTAGACAAAGTTTTAGAAAGAGAGGCTTATGATCTGATTTAATTCTGTGTAGGTGAGTAACCAAGCAGTTTGGAAAGGACTCCGTCCAAGCTTCATTACCCAAAGCCCTATCCAATCTCTCAAAAAGATTACCCCAATGCCAAGTATAAGGATGGCCCTAAAAGCCCAAATCAAGAAGTTGAGCCTTATCCATAAAATCACCAAAAAGCGAGCATCTGTATCCTTTCAAATGAACGCCTTTTTTTCTTCCGAAAAAAGAATGGCATTAAAATCACCAATGGCCAGCCAAGGATAATGCCCACACAGAATAGAAAGACTTAAATCTCTCCACAATTCTTTCTTTTTCTATCTATCAAGACTGTCATAAACAAAGACAATAAATATGAGTTGGGATTAGAGAAAAGAACGAATACGAGCCAGAATAAATTGAGGTTGATGACCAACCACCTCTAGATCAATTGAATTTTTCCAACCTAACCAAATACCATCAGAAAAGCTAATCGCTTCCACTCAATGGGATTTTTCAAAACCCAATTTAGCAATGATAGCATTAGCTTTAGCCCCACTAGCTCTAAGCTGAAAAAGGTTGACAATATATGGCTTATAATGACTATTATATTCATAGGAATTTATCATTTGCACACCCCTGCACAATCCATGATAGGATAGAAAAAATCATAATAAAAAATTATTAAAAAAAGGGAAAAATAACTTACCTTAGTGACGACCGGTTACAGAATTATCCAATCGCTCTCTTTTTTCCAACGACACGTCTTTAACCAGTTGCAGCTTGCCCACTCCTCCATAGATAAGTTGCTTCGTCCCTTCACTTTGGACCACGAAATAAATCCCTCTCTGACCTTGTTTTTCCTTTAGATTGTACATATACTTTAATAGTGAGACATCAAGCTATATGTCCCTTTGCCCATATTTGATTATGAATCCAATTATCAACTACCAAGAGCTTCCAACTAGCTAGCTGGATGCCAACAATTAGAATTTAGCAAGTTCATGACAAACTGGTGAAGAAGCAAGAGAAACCATGCCTCTAACAAATACAATGGCAGATAGAATCTTGGCATTCCCCCTTTGTAGTTTGGCCTAAGCATGAAGCTCAAATAATGCTTCTTATCCAAAACGCTAAATTCATATTTATGATTGTTTTGAATAAGCCCTCTGCACCTTAACACCCTCTGTATTTCCCGCTCTATGGTAATACACATATACTCTCCACGTGCAACCATCTTATCTACAACCATCTACTCTTCAAGGATTTTCCCTTTATTACTCTAAATCATTGCAATTCCCCTAAGAACCATTGTCGTTCCCTTATTTTCGACGGTGAAACTCTACCCACTATTCCTCATCTCCTTGCTAGTCTAACCATGTTTAACTTGTCGAAACGGCAAAAATGACGATGAAAAGTTAAAAATTTCAAATTGAAACCACCGAAAAGGAACTTCAAATAGCATAATAGCAAGAAAACTTTGAAACCCTAAAATGACAAAAGTAATTTCAAAGAAGATAGCAAACCAGATTTATAGAACTCTTGAGCATACTTAAACGCACCGTTTTGAGAAAAATAGCCATAAACATGTCATATAGCCACTTGTGTAGTGTCAAATGCTCCATATCATGGCCACTTTTCTTAAAAAAACTATGTATATATGACAGTTACTCTAGAATAACTCTAGTGCTTCTTTGTCTTCTCTGATAGAGTAAGTTATTTCCCACCATCAGATGCTTAATTAAAATAATGTCTCACGGAATGCTATTTTGTAACCTTCCATTCGACTTAGAAGGGTAATTGCTATACTCCTTCACCATTCAAACACGTGTCAGCATCAGAAGTAGCATTGACCTCACTGATGACCCCATCTGAAACTGTGCCTTGACAGACTACCCACTTGGATTAAGGTAGTAATAACATCTTGCGCCCTTGACCACTCGTTCTCAACACTCTTGGGTAAGGCCATCCACTCCCTTCAAAAAGGACCAGCCACCTGCTTTTTAGGTCCTCAAATGTGAATACGATTATGTGGGAACCACTTGAGTGTAACAACCTCGAACTAATTAAAGGAATAACGAAATGGACCCCACGATACACGTCATACACACACATTGTGTGAAGATAACTTTCCTCATAGCAATCTACTACGTCACACTAATGAATAATGGCCTATCCATATTTCAAATAGGCCTAATTTTTTTTGTCCAAGCTCATTTTGAGTCTTAATATTCTTGTTGAACCTTCTTAAATTTTGGAGGATCTTCAAGTTGGACAAATAATTTGGCTCTTGAACATGTATATTTGAATCTAACTTTTTTTTTAATTATACAATACTTATTATATGATTTATATATACAAAGATAAATATAAAGCCTTAATTAATAAAAAAAACTTAATGATTTGATTTAATATTTTAGATTTCACTCAAAAATCATATTGTCAAAACTCAATCTACAGCTTTTTTATAAAAATAACTCAAATAATTTAATTAATTATCAAAATGACCCAGCTTTTTAATTAAGTACAAGAATGACTTGAAATCTACAGTAAAAGTTGGTAGAGCCAAATGATTTGATGCCACCAACATGCCACGTCAGTAGGGAGCATAAAAAAATTAATTTTTTGGCGAAGCCATGAAGAATGGCGTCACATGTATAAAGACTAGAGAAATACTTAAATTTCTGAAAATATGAAGAGACTTAAAAAAAATTAATCATTTTCTGGTGAAGCCAATTAATATGGCACCACCAGATTCCCCTACTACCATGTTAGTTTCTTTCTTTTTTATACTTTTTTTACTATTTTGACTTTTTTGACTTTTTTATGTTTTGTATTTTATGTTTATTTATTTATTTATTATTATTAACTTTAAAAAATTTGAAATATATATTTGAAATATTTTATTAATATATATTTTTGTAAATTTTAAATATATATTTTGAAATTACTTTTTAAAATTTTAAATATTATTTTTTAAATATTAAATATATTTTTTAATAATATAAAATATTTAAATATTTTAAACTATCAAATTTGTTATTAGTTTTATAATATTTTAAATATTATTTAATTTGTTTTATAATATTTTAAATTATAATTTTAAATTATCTTTAAAATTTAAAAAACCGTTTGAATATATTTCAATTCTTTTAAAATTAATCATAAAAAAAAAGTAGCAGCAGTGTCAGGGAATCTGGTGGCGCCTGGTTAATTTCTTTTAAGTCCCTTCGTATCTTTAAAAATAATTTAAAAATCATAATTTAAAATATTATAAAATAAATTAAATAATATTTAAAATATTATAAAACTAATAACAAATTATTATAAAACTAATAATAAATTTGAAAGTTTAAAATATTTAAATATTTTATATTATTAAAAAATATATTTAATATTTAAAAAATAATATTTAAAATTTAAGAAAATTTAAAAAATAATATTTAAAATTTTAAAAAGTAATTTCAAAATATATATTTAAAATTTACAAAAATATATATATTAATAAAATATTTCAAATATATATTTCAAATTTTTAAAGTTAATAATAATAAATAAATAAACATAAAAGACAAAACATAAATAAACATAAAAGACAAACATAGCTCCATATTAGAAAATGGTTAATTTTTTTTAAGTCCCCCCACATTTTTAGAAATTTCAGTATCACCCTAGTATTTATAGAATGGTGCCACCAAAAAATTAATTTTTTTTATATTCGCTGCTGACGTGACATGTTGGTGGAGCCAAATGATTTGGCTCCACCAACTTTTACTATAGATTTCAGGTCATTCTTGTACTTAATTAAAAAGATAAATCATTTTGATAATTAATTAAATTATTTAAGTTATTTTTATAAAAAAAAACCCTCAATCTACTAAGCTAGTATAAGGCACTCTTCAATAATTTTTTTTTTAATTTTGGTTCTTTTACGAGTAATATATAAACTAATAAATAAATTAGGAAAGAACACTTATTAGTAAAAGGAGCATGCTTTACAATTTAAAAATATACATATGTGGCATTGTTTTGTTTTGGGACACAGATGGGGCACTGGTTGGGGGCAGAGGATTTCCCTCCCAATTTCCCATGTATAATTTTGTATTTCATACCATCAATAATTGAATAAATTTATTTAATTAAATAATTTAATTGATTCGAAAATTTTTCACTCAATCTACTCGATGGAATACTCACTTCTACCTTATCGATGGCCTAGAATGGCCTAGAAGACATAGTTTGGCCATTATCTAGCTCCCAAAACCTTCGTTGTTGAGCTCCTAAATCTCAAAAAACCCCTCAAACAGATCCTGAAATTAGATGGAAAAGGATCGGTCCTTACAACCTCCTCCTCCACATGTTCTCGTCTTGCCCTTCCCATTACAAGGCCATATAAACTCTATGATTAAGCTAGCTGAACTGCTGGCCCTCGCCGGCTTCAAGCTCACTTTCCTCAACTCCCACTACAACCATGAACGCTTGGTCAAGTTCAACAACATTGCTGCCCACTTTGAAAGATACCAAGGGTTCGAATTCAAGACCATAACCGATGGTCTCCCTCTTGATCATCCCAGGTCTGGGAATTGGTTCCTTGATATGTACGAAGAGGCCCTGGAAATGAAAATGAAGCCAGGTTTGAGAGAGATGCTTGAAAATATCAGCCCACCAGTGGATTGCATAATTGCAGATGGGTTTTAGGCTTTGCTATTGATGTTGCAAAGGAGCTTGAAATCCCCATTATTTATTTTCGTACCAGCAGTCCTTGTAGTTTCTGGGTTTATTATTCCATCCCTGATATAATCCAAGCTGGGGAGCTTCCTATCAAAGGTAAATTAACTTCTTTTTTATCAACTTTGTTTTCGTTTCAACCATGTTTAGAACTGTTTTTAGTTCTGTGGAGGGCATTCGCTCCATAATGAGAAGTTAATGAAATGTCAATAGCTGAGCAATCAACCCGACCCCAACAATTGATAGTATTGTTCTCGTCATCCGTGGAGAGCCATGTACGACTCACAAAAGAGGGCACTTCCTAAATTAAACTTTTAATGTTATTTATTATACATGATGACACTAGTAACTAGGCTTTTGTTAAACTATTAAAGGAAGTGAGGATATGAACCGGTTGTTAACAACAGTGCCAGGCATGGAAACTTATCTTCGATGTCGAGATCTTCCTAGTTTTTGTCGAGAAACTGATATTGAAGATTCAATTATCAAACTTTATGTAAAACAGACACAAAAGAGCTCTCAAGCTGATGCCTTGATACTCAACACCGCCGAAGAGCTCGATGGGCCTATACTATCTCAAATACGCACCAAATGCCCTCGTGTCTATGCCATTGGACCCTTACATGCTCAATTAAACACTAGACTCAAGGCAAAACATGGAGAATCATATGATCACTTCTCGAACACCCTTTGGGAAGTGGATAAAAGCTGCATCTTTTGGCTCGATAAGCAACCAAATCGATCTGTTATTTATGTAAGTTTTGGTAGCATAACGAGCACGTCAAGGGAGCAACTTGTAGAGCTTTGGTATGGACTTCTTAACAGTAAAACGAAGTTCTTGCTTGTTGTAAGGCCGAATTCTGTGATTGGAAAAGATGGTGAAGGGGAGGATGTTGTAGTGGAGCTTATGGAGAAGAGTAAGGATCAAGGTTACATAGTAAATTGGGCACCACAAGAGGCGGTTTTGAACCACCCAGCCGTTGGCGGGTTCTTTACGCATAATGGATGGAACTCGACTTTGGAGAGCATCGTCGCAGGGGTGCCTATGATTTGCTGGCCTTACTTTGCTGACCAACAAGTGAATAGTAGGGTTGTGAGTGAGGTATGGAAAATAGGGTTGGATATGAAGGATATATGTGATAAAAAGATAGTGGAGAAAATGGTGAAAGATGTGATGGTGGATCAAAAGGAGGAGTTTGTACAATCGGCAGCCGAAATGGCTAAGGTAACGAATCAAAGTGTTAATGTTGGTGGGTCTTCTTATAGTAATTTGGATCATTTAATTGAAGATATTAGAATAATGAGCTTGAAAACCCCAAAAACTATGATAGTTTCTTAAGGAATGAATTTATCTCAATATGAATTTATTCATAGAAGTTAGCAGTAACTGCTAAAATTTTGTTTCAATCAAATACCTTCATATGGTACCAAAAAAATGAGAGGTCTTCGGTTTAGTTTTTTTTTTTATTGTAATATCTCTTTAAATTAAATAATTGAAACGTATTAAAAATCTTTAAAATATCCATGCTTGATTGAATATATTCACCAATTATAATAACGAAATCTATTGTTTACCCTTAAAAAGATGTATAAAAATAGTTACTTAAATTCATAAAAATAGTTACTTAAATTCGATTAAAAAGAGACAGTTAAAATTTCAAAAGCTCTCTTTTACTCTCTCTTTTACAGTTCAAATTTTTTTTTGAAATAGCTTTAGACGTCACGAATATGAGAACTAAAATTCAACTAACCTTTTTCTTCGATCTCTGACACTGGCCGTCAGATCGAATTGGATCTAAAATATGTTTAAATTGTTGCTTGGAGCACACTTGTAGAACTTAAAAAAAAAAACTTAACAGCCCAATGACTTAAATAAAACTTTTGAATATTTCAATGACTTAAATGAAATGTTTCAAATAATTCAATGACCAAAATAAAAATTTACCCATAATTTAATAACTAATGATATAGTTTACCCATAAAAAAATACTTTAAAGCAATAAGCATACAAAAAGAGAACTCATCTTCAATAGTAGCACCAATACACTCCCCTCATTGAACTTGTGTAATTTGGCCTCAATTTCTTTAATTAGAGTACCTCTTTAAACAACTAAGTGAATTATACTAATAACTCTTCAAAATTATCCTTAGTTAAATATAATGACAAATAAATCAAGGAAATTAATTAAGATGGTAAAGGCCTTTCTTACATTAATAAATGATCGAGAATTTAATCTTTGTGGTCAGTATTTACCTCTTAATGGGCCTAAAGAACGTATAGAATTAATTATTGAGTTAACTAAGGTAAATATTTGCTAATAAATCAAAAGGTTAATTGTGATGATGTTAATATTGAATGGTCAAATTAGTAATAGTATTGTTTTTATCCATAAATTCCTACTTTTTGACTTAAATTTCTCCTATCCGTGTCCTAACAGACATTGTTGACCATTCAACAGCAGCCCCCCAAAACACTGATCTTTAAAGCACTTAAAAACTCAAAATCCCCGTCAAAAAACCAATCCTGTAATTTACATGGAAATGGATTCTCCTTCACAATGTCGTCCTCCACATGTTGTCATCTTCCCTCTCCCATTACAAGGCCATATAAACTCCATGATTAAGCTAGCTGAACTATTAGCCCTCGCCGTTTCAAGCTCACTTTCCTCAATTCCCACCATAACCATGAACGCCTGATCAAGTTCACCAACATTGTTGCCTATTTTAAAAGATACCCAGGGTTCGAACTCAAGACCATAACCGATGGTCTCCCTCTTGATCATCCCAGATCAGGGAATTGGTTCCTTGAGACGTATGAAGAAGCCATTGTAATGAAAATCAAGCAGAGTTTTAGAGAGATGATGATTAATAGCAACCCACCGGTAGATTGTGTAATTGCAGATGGGTTTTCTGGGTATGCTATTGATGTTGCGAATGAGCTTGGTATCCCCATCATTGGTTTTCGTACCAGCAGTCCTCGTAGTTTCTGGGTTTATTATTCTATTACTGATATAATCAAAGCTGGGGAGCTTCCTATCAGAGGTAAAATCAACCTTCTTTTTTTTATCAAATTTGTTTTCATTTCAATGATGTTGACTACTGTTTCTAATCTAGAATAGTTGGAACCATAATCCCAAAGTATCTAAATCTAATTTAAAGCTAATTAGTAAGAATGGCATGGTAATCAATTGGATAATTTGGGTCACTCTTGGTTGGATTAATTTGTATTTTAAGATTGTTGATTCATTTCGAATTTGGATATTTTAATTTGGGTTATTTTGAATTTGAGTGATTTAGAATTTGAGTCATTCGGGTTTAACTCTTAAGCTCATGTCATTGTTGATTTCAAATCCAAATCATTCTGGATTTACAGTAAGGTTTTCGAGTTGGGTTTGTTTTGGTTTTCGAGTTGGGTTTGTTTTGGTTTTTCTTCATTTAGATTTAGTTTTTGAATTCAAGTCATTTTGAATTATTTGTTCTGAGTCATTTCAAATTTGAATTATTTTTAATATGAGAAATAAAAGGTTTGAATCATTCAGGTTTACAGTAAGGTTTTTTAGGTTGGGTCTAGTTCTTGTCTACACTGGAATGATTGATCTCTAAAACAAGTTTTAAATGTCAATGCCTATACATAAGCTTGCTTAGGTTGATGGGTTTTTGTTAAAATATGAAAGGAAGTGAAGACATGGACAGGTTGATAACAACAGTGCCAGGCATGGAAACTTATCTTCGATGTCAAGATCTTCCTAGTTTTTGTCGAAAACCAGACATTGAAGATTCAACTGTTCAACTTATTGTTAAACAAACACGAAAAAGTACTCAAGCCGATGCCTTGATATTCAACACCACTGACGAGCTCGACGAACCTATACTATCTCAAATACGCACTAAATGCGCTAACATCTACCCCATTGGACCCTTACATGCTCAATTAAACACAAGACTCAAGGCAAAACATGGAGAATCATTTGATCAATTTTCGAATACCCTTCGGGAAGAGGATAAAAGCTGCATTCCTTGGCTCGATAAGCAACCAAATCGATCTGTTATCTACGTAAGTTTCGGTAGCATTACAAGCACGTCAAGGGATCAACTCGTAGAGCTTTGGTATGGACTTCTTAACAGTAAAACGAAGTTCTTGTTTGTTGTAAGGCCAGATTCCGTGATTGGAAAAGATGGTGAAGGGGAGGATTTTGTAAAAGAGCTAATGGAGAAGAGTAAGGATCGAGGCTACATTGTCGATTGGGCGCCGCAAGAGGTGGTCTTGAACCACCAGGCAGTTGGTGGGTTCCTGACGCATAGTGGGTGGAACTCAACTTTGGAGAGCATCGTTGCCGGGGTGCCTATGGTTTGTTGGCCGTACTTTGCCGATCAACAAGTGACTAGTAGGGTTGTGAGTACGGTGTGGAAAATAGGGTTGGATATGAAGGATGTAAGTGATAGGAAGATAGTGGAGAAAATGGTGAACGATGTGATGGTGGATCAAAAGGAGTTCGTGAATTCGGCAACAGACATGGCTAAGGTAATCAATCAATGTGTTAGTATTGGTGGGTCTTCTTCTAACAATTTGGACCGTCTAATTGAAGATATTAGAATGAAGAGATTGAAAACCACAAAACGATTATAGTTTCGTAAGGAAAGAATTTACTTAAAAATATGTTTGAGGGGTGTTTTAATGTGATTTATGTTCTTCTATCAAAATTTAAAGGCAACGAATCATATATATATATATAAACTTCACTTTATCTGTTTATGCTGTCTCATGCGCGGGTTTTTTTACTTGGGGATAATGATTAATTTAGTTTTCAATGTTAATTTTTTTTTTTTCAATTTGACATTATCTTTATTCTTATTTTTAAGTTAAATTTAACCCTTAACCTTTTAAAAAATTTAAATTATTTTTTTTAATAATGTTGTTGTAGCGACCTAAACTTAGATGGCAATTTAGATGTAATTCATACGAACATGTACATCAGGGGCGAAGCCAGAACAATCTTTTAGAGAGTCGAATGAAATTTTAATTTTTTATAGTCTATATCTTTATAACTTTTAAAGGATTAAATCTAATTTTTATAATTTTAAGAGGGCCAAAGTACAATTTCACTTTTACTAATTTAAAATTTTTAAAAAAATTTAAGAGTTTTAATAATAATTTTACATTTTAAGGGGGATCGGGGTCCATGCTAGCCCCCTCTAGATTTGCCATTTCATGGCACTATTTGTTTTATATGCTACGTCAACAAAATAACTTAAAATTTATAAAAATACTCAAAATTCAAAAGAATTTATAAAAAAATTCATAAAATTCAAGGAAAAATTAGTATTAAGTACATGTGGATTATCATGCAGATTTTCATGTTTAAAATTTTAACATTTTACTCAGTATTTTTGTTTTAAAACAATAATTCAACTTTTTGTGAAAGATTGATGGTTAAATTTAATTTTTTTTTTAAGTTAAGAGTTAAATTTAACTCAAAAGAAAAATAATGAAGGTCAATTAGAAAAATATATAAAACTTGAGATTTAAATTTAATGTTATTTCTATTATTATTTGAGTAACCAAATCACTAAAACAAACAAGTAGCATAACATTAGAAATTGGATAAAATTAACTAAAGCTCCCAAAGATTTTATTAACTGGGGATTGAGAGGCTTATTCACAATCTTTAATGAGTATGAAAAGTAAGTGATTCCAATGATAAAATGTGATAAACCAAGCTGTCTAGTGCTTGTTTTGAAGACCCACTTTCACTCAAGCAAAGATTTGATTTCTCCTTTAAATTCAACATTCTCTCCCTTATATTTTCCCCATCTTTGTCCACCATTAATCTTTTGACTGTCTTCTCTATTTCCCCTCTCTCAAGCCCTTTCTCTAATTGCAAACCAATCCCCCAAACCTCACTCACATACCTTGCATTAACCTTTTGGTCAGTGAAACAAGGCATGCAAACCATAGGGACCCCTTCACAAATACTCTCCAAAGTTGAATTCCACCCATTGTGGGTCCAAAAACCTCCCACAGATGGATGAGCCAACACTTGTTGTTGAGGAGCCCATTTAACAATATGTCCCTTCCCCCCCAATGTTTCCAAGAACCCATTTGGCAATGGTTCAACCCAGTTTGAACCATGGACTAGACCTGGCCTAACCACCCATAAGAATGGTTGGTTGCTATTAGCTAAACCCCAAGCTATCTCCAAGAATTGGGTTTCACTTATTGATGCTAAACTACCAAAGCTCACATAGATGACTGATTTAGGGTCTTGTTTATCTAACCATGAAATACAACTTTGGTCATGTGTTAACAAACTGCTTGAAGTAGTACTTGAAGTGACTGCAAAGCATTTATGGAATGGACCAATTGGAAAAAATGGAACCCCAAGTTTTTGGTGAAGTGTTGCAAGGGAAGTCCCTTCTAGTTCTTCAAAAGTGTTCCATATCATACCATTTGATGCTTTGCTTTGTTCCACCATGCCAACCACCACATTGTAAAGATCTTCAGGGTCATTTGTGTGGATCACTGGGAGGTCTTTTACTCTTAATGGTGGAAGCTCAACTATTTGCTCCTCTAGCTGAGAATCTGCCGTTGAATAATATGACCGTCACATATACGATGCTATAATCATTTTTATACGCAAATATATATAGTCATATACATACCTTGTATAGGAAGGTACCCTTTTTCCCTTAGGAGAGGAAAAGAAGAGAAAACACAAAAGGAAGAGGCAGCACCAGTCCTCAATACCATCCTAGGAACCTTAAGTTCATTTGCAACATCTTGAGTGAAGTAAAGTATAGCATCGGAAATCAAGCAAGCAATCGGCTCCTCTGAAGTATCGGACAACAAATCAGCCAAGCAATCACGAAAAGGCAGTCCACATATCGCATTGAGCATCGAGACGAACGCGATGAGATCCTTCGTGCATCGATTGTTTTCAGGCAAATCTTCGGAGATGATACGGAAAGTGAAGTGAGGGTAGTTTGAAGGGTTGGGAGAGTTGAAAGTAGTCTGGATAATGGTGATTGAGAACCCTCTTGAATGAAGAATGTTTGCAAGGTCAAACATGGGATTAATGTGGCCTTGTAATGGTAATGGAAACAACACTAATCTTCTGCCTTTCCTTTGCTCCATTTCAACACTGTTGATTTGCCTATCCATTGCCCTACTTTTTTTCACTTGGCCTTAAAAAATTGTATTTAGATCTCTTGTCTAGTTATCAACTTATCAATGTTAAGTCATTTTATAAAAGACAAAATGGCAATAAAAGTTGAACCTGAGTTGTCCTTTTTACTTGATTTTCACATTCAATGTTTTTATTTTATCCCTAGCACATGCTTAGTGGTATGCATACATGTGGTGCTGTCGTTGGAGACCTCCTGCCTTTTGTTGCATGGTTGGTTTTATTCCTTATTTTGATGGTGTTGACGGCTAAGGTAGTGGGCTTACTAGGGTTTTGTGAGGTTAAACTTGGGTTTTGGTGACCGTTTCTAATTGCATTTGAGAAGCCGAAATTACTTTTCCACCACAAAAAATAAAGAAGAATAGTTGATTTTTGGGTCAAAAATTATATATTATATTATATTATTTAAATATTTCATGTACCATTATATTATATTATTTAAATATAATTTATCATCAAATTAAATTATTTAAGTATAAATTATTATTAATAAATTATTATTACATTTAAGATTTTAAAATATTTAATATACCATTAATTTTATAAATAATTTATATTAAATACTTTAAAGTATTTAAAATTTATACTTTGTTTATCCTTATATTAAATTATTTAAATATCACAAAACTTAATTAATTTTTAACTTTCTACAATCATGTTTAAAAATGACATTTTAACCTTCAGCCACATTCTTTTAGAACACTTTTTTACTGTACTATTCAACTGCGAGCTAGATCAAACAAATCAGTCGGATTGGTTGTATTAAGAACCAGTCTGGGTACTGGTCTAAATAAAGGGTTGAATCGATAAAACCACGAATCGGTTAAACCAATTGAATTGACCAGTTGGATCGATTGAACAAGCATCAAACTATTTTCCTTTATTTTTTAAATTATTAATAATTTATTCAATTAAACTGAAGAAACTAATTGAATTGATAACAAATGATCTGATCAGTTCAACCACCAATTTGATTCTAAAAACCTTACTTAAACATTTAAAAAAAATTACTCAATGGTTCCAACTAGAATTGACACATTTTCTAAGCTTTCTTATCTTTTAAACAAGATTTGTTCGTCGTTTCCCAACCCTACTTCTGACATTCTCTAATTAGTCTTTATAAATCTACTCACTTACGATTCTTTAACCTAAACTTGAATACTCATCTTGATTCCATCTAAAAATAGTTTAAAATTTTCAAATTTCGAACTTTAAAATTTAAATCTAAACTTTCCAATAATCATCAACTTAACTTTGGTTTCTATCTATAATCATACTTTGCCACGATATATTTCTTATCCAACGACGATAGCAGTAACAGGGGAAAGAAAAGGGTCAGTCACATATTACTACTTACACAGAAAAAGATTACATTTGAAAAAAATTCATGAGGGCTACATCTTTATTTATTTGAAAATGTTTTGATTTCAACATGTTTTGACTCTCTTAATTTTTCTTCCTCATGCTTTGAATCTTGGATAGCCATTGCTTTCAAAACAAATTACAAAGTAAAACAAAGGGGGTTTTTCCAAATCTTCTAAGAATCAGTAGGACCAATGAACCTGAAATTTTGAAATGGAGATCTCAATTTATGGCACTACTCTTCAACCACTCTCACTATTTATTTTAATGGATGGAAATTAGATAAGGCAAGGGAAATCTCCTTCTTATAAGGCAGTTGAGTGACACGCATACCAAAAACGAAAATTTTCCTCGTTTTTACGTTTAAGCTTACGAGTGGCATAGATAGATTAAAAGTGATAATGGATCGGGTTCGAATTGAGATTAAGTATACTTTATATTTATTCAAGTTTGATTTAGTTCGAAATATAAACGTAAAATTTTGTTCAGGCTCATTTATATTTGTAAATGACTAACTTAAATTTATATTAAGTTTACTCATTATTTTTATTTTTATTTAAAAAATTAATAGATTGCTTTAATTTAATATTTAATAAAAAAATTCATTTATTAAAATATTTACATAAACATCTTAATATTTTTTTAATACTTACATTATAGTATTATATTATTATAGATTTGATTTTTATGTGTTATAAATTATGTAATATATAAAAATAACATAATATAATGTATTTAAAATTTAGAAAATAATTTGGGTCGAGTTGGACTAAAGTTCAAACATTCAATTTTGAGTCTAATCCATATTTCAAATGAGCTTATTTTTTTGTATAAATTCATTTTTCAAGTATAATATTATTATCTAAACTTACTCAAATTTCAAACAAAATTTCAAGATTGAAACAGTTCTACTCTAGTCTTGTTGCAGTTTTCTTTTGGACCAAATATTGAGAAATTTTTTCTAACTTTCTAACACTACAAATTAGGTTAAAATTATCAGCATAAAACACGAATTACCCTTTGATTAAAAGATTTATGTTTAAATTTTCTATTTACTTGTAAAGCAATTTAGTGAGTGATGCCAAAAACAACTTCATTTTTACTGCAAGTGTTTAACCTTACGTGACATAGGATTCTACACTCCTATGGCTTTCTTGCCGCCTTCACCAAATTTGCTTGTAAATGTTAGGAATCTTTTTTCCTTTTTAGTGTAATAACTTTTTTCTCTTTCTAATTTTTAAAAAAATTTATTTTAACTCTTTATTTAATTTTTTATCTTTTTTTTAATTTTAAAATTTATATATTTTATTAAATTATCACAAAATAAATGAAAAAATTAACGTTTTCTAATTTTATTGACGTTGCATGCATGTAAATTACTGTGTGAATAGCATATCAGCATTTAAATAATTTTTAATTTTTAAAAATTTAAAAAAAATTATAAAAATTATTTTTAAAAATTAAAAATAATTAAACTCATTAAAATATAAAAAATATATTTTAAATTTTAAAAAATTAATTAAATGCAAACGTACCATCTACGTAGCAATCCATTTTAAGGTGATTTGTTAAAAAATGTAAATTCAAGAGCTAAAAAAAGTAAAATAAAAATAAGTTAAAATGATTTTTTTTGTTAAGTTGAAAGGCCACAAAAATCATTATACGTTTTTTTTTTTTCAACACGGCAAATTAGATTAAAATTATCATCATATAACACAAATTACTCTTGAATTACTCAATCGAAAAAATATTTATATTTAAATCTTCAATTGACACTAACTCACTACCCTTTTTCAAAAAATCACAATTGGGATAATGAAATTGAAAAAAAAAATTATTTACGTATAAAGTGGTTACGCTCTTAAAGTACTAACAACGCAAAAAAACAATATTACGCTTAGCTCTCCAAACAATTATACGATAAGCAATCCACTTGAAATTATTTTAGTCATATGATCATAACATTATTTTAAAATCTCAAAACGTGAAGAAATTTTACTTTTTAATCTCAGCATAATTCCTCCAATTTATTATAGATCATTCCACCAACTAAAATTAATTCTACCGAAATTAAGTTGTCCCATTTTAACTCAAGCTTTATTGTTTAATGCAAATAAAGTTGGTATATTTAATGCAAATACTTAAAATGAAGACTGTAGAGATGTTTGACTAGGTCAATACTGCAGCAACACCAAGGAGAAGAAGCTGTAGAAACAAAGATTTATCCATTGTTTATTCTTTTCAAAAAATTTTGAAAAAAAAGAAAGTGCCCAAAAATTAAATTTAAATTAAGTACCAAAAACCAAAAATAAAATAAAAATGGGTTCCAAATTTAAAATTTCAGGCTAAAAACGTACGGCAAATTTTATCCCATAATTATTTTTTTTTCTAATTTATTTTATTTTATTTTTTAATTATCACTTTCAATAATGTCATTGTCCCCACCACCGCTACTTCACGTTGAAGCAAAGCATGCAATTTTTTCTTTTCTCTTTTTTGCTTTTACTTTTTATATCTATTTAAAGTAGTCCTATTTGATTTATTGCTTTTGGCAAAAGGATTTTCTTTTCTTAATTTTGGATTTATTAGATTAAGTCAATTAATTGCTTGCTATGAGAAGATTTAGTCTTTAAGAAGGGATAAAATAATATTTAATCCCTAAATTTAGTCTCTAAACTTTTTTATTATTCGGATTAATTCTAACACTCTAATGTTTTACCACGATATCACTTAATTCTTTTAAATAATATGATATAATCTCAATGTATTAAATCATCAAATCAACAAAAATTATAAAAAATATTTTTAGGACCAAATTGAATAAAATTATCTTATCCAAAAAAATTACAAGAAATATGTACTTTTAAGAATAATTGAACCTTGTGAGTAGATAGACAAAATTTGTGAAGGCAAAAATCTTATTGTCATGTTCCATTTATTATCATATCCTTCAATGAAGGACAAGCATGCAATTAATTGTTAAGGAAAGTATATACAAATTAGAACAAGCATTCCAAGCAAGATAATAAATAATAATAAGAATTTCTTATTATTAGTAAAAATATATTCTTCCGAAGGGGATATTACAAAGAGGGGTCTGGATTTTTTCTTCCTTCTACAATTTTCTCCCAAATTTCAAAGGCAGGAAATCCAAATTACCCTCATAAAATTATATAAAATATTAAAAAAAACCATTTATTACAACCAAAAAAAACCCATTCCTTCCCCTAATTCTTGTTCCTATAGAGTTAATCACCCCCAGAAGCTGCAAATCTTCAAATCTCCTTGAAAGATAGAGAAAAAAGAACCCCATAACTTGTTAACTTAAAAATACTATTTTATTTTATTTATTTCTAAACTACACTCACATTCTTGAATTCTTCTTTATATATATATATATATATATATAAACCAAAATACCATATACCCTATCATAAAAGCTACTACCCTACTATCTTTTTCCATCAAAATAAACACTATTTTGAGAGAAAATTTGGACAAAATTTGGACTAAATTTTCAGTAAGTCCATTCTTGAGGCAAGTTTAAGCTTCCATCTGGTCTATAATTTCTTCTTGCTTGTGTCAACAGTGCATTTCTTCTTGCTACCAAAGCATCTACACAAAATTTGAACAATAAGAACATTGGTTTTAACATAAACAAGGAATTTGAATCTTTGGAGTTATAGTTTTATACCATAGTTTGATGCAAAAGTGGGATTGAATTGAGGTTGAACATGGTTTTTGGTATCATCGAAGTTGAGATTTAGAGCTTGAACAACCTTTGCTGGTAGTAACACTGTTGAACAGCCTAAAGAACAAAGCCAAGAAAAGAACTTAGAAAAAAATCCCTACAAAATGGAACATGGAAGTGGTCTAATTTATGTTTTTAGTACCTGATTTCTTTCTAGGTTCATGAGTGGTGGTGTTGGTGGTGTTGCCATATCTGCGAGGTATAAACACACCAGTGCCAGTTGATTCCCTCTTGACACCACTAGATCCACCAAGAAACATAGCTCTCATCCCATTTTGTGAATGTTTCTGCTGTTGGGGCTGAGCTTGAAGTGGAGGCCATGAAGATTGTGGTAGCCCCAGTGGTCTCCCACCAACAACATTGTTCCTTAATCTAGTCTGAATCTGGTGCTGGTGCTGGTGCTGGTGCTGTTGCTGGTGCTGTTGTTGAACCTGTGCTTGCCAGTTACTTGCCTTAACTTGCCTTCCATTAAACTAAAAACACAAAAAAAAAGACCATAAGAACTTGAACCCAACAAGCCCCAAAATACAATTTTTAAAATTTTACTAAAGGGTTTACCTGATTGAAAGGAAGGGTTTGGTCTGAATACAAGCTGTTTGTGGTTGTGTTGTTTTTCATAAAGGAATGATTTTGCGGTTTGGATAAGGTTCTACCATGGTTAAAGTTGGTATATTTAGGCACTTCATTGCTCATTTTTAGCCTAGCAACTTGACCAGCAGCAGCATAAATGAGATCCCAAGTGTCATTTTGAGGACCAAAAGGTGTTGTTGGTGGAGATGGTACTTGAGAAGGACCATTAGGACTACCGTTGCTTGAAGATGACCAACATCCACCGAGTCCACTCAGTGTCGACCTTGGTGAACTCGCTAAAGCTCCGTTTTTCTAATTCAAAACAAGAAACCCAAGTTTAAAATCTGTTCAACAATCAACATAAACGAAAAAAGAAGAAAAGAACTTTATCATACCTCGTTTTTGTCCATGGAAAAGGTAGCAGGAACAGTAAGCTTCTGACTCGTTGAGTAAGCGAGCCGTCGAGTCAATCCAGCAAGAAACTCATCTTCATCACTACTTTCAGTCTCCGTAGAGCCAACAACAGATTCAACGGGTGAACTCAAAGGCGAGAAGGAGTCAAACTCGTAAGGGAACTCAGAAGGGAAACCATGACTAGATACCAACAACTCAGTACCCTTTTTTCCACCGATTTCGTTCTCGAATTTCCCTTTCTTCATAAGAACATCATCGTCGGTTAAAAACTTCGCCGGCAACCAAAACTCAGCATCGTCCATCAACTCAGCCATGACCAAGAAAAACAGAGGAAAACAGGGGAATGAAAGGAGGTGAGGAGGAAAGGATTTGCTTGGGAGAGAAGATTTAATAATGAGGACCCAAGTTTGGGTTTTGAAAGAGAGAGGGACCCAACCGAAAAGAGAAGAAAGGAAATGGAAGGAAAGTGAGAGGAGATGAGTAGAGAATGTTGAAGACAAGCTGTGCTTTTATTAAGGTTTCAGGGTCACTTTGAGACAGAGAAAAAATAAATAAAATTTAAAAAAGATTTAAAATTTAAAAGGAAAAAATCAACAAAATAAAAACAAAAAACCCAAACTTGGAAATAAAAATTGAAGCTTTTAGTGGGCAAATTGCCAATGGAAGATGTGAAAAACAACTGGAAAGGGAATGGCCCAGTGGTTGGAGACATTTGTCCTGTTTTCCAACACACCTGACATCTGTCTTCTTTTGGTTTAATTTACTAACTTAATTAACAATTAAGAGAGTAAAGTTCTTCTTTGTTTTTTGAATTTTTTTAAAATTTTAAATTTTGGTGACCAATAATTTGTTTTTTTTTTTGGGTTTGGGGCAAGATTTGATGTTTCTTAGTGGTTAAATTTTACTTGCTTACATCAGATTCTCTTTGTATTAACCCTAAAAAATCACATGATTTGATGGGTTTTTTTTATTTTTTTTCAAAATTTGAATGATTAAATTGGTTAAAGAGATTGGGAGATTTTGGTATGGAATATTTCAAAATATATGCTAATCTTAACTTCAATTATTAAATTTTGAATCAACTATAATCGAAACATCATAGCAAAAGTCAATTTCGAATAATTTTAAAAACAACTTACTCGTTATGAATATAAATTTTAAGTCTCAGTAAATCTAGAGACAATACATACATGATTTACACAAAATGGGAGCTAAAGGTCAAATAATATTAATTTCGGATACAAGACTTGAAACAATTAAAACAAAGCATTGCAATGGTCCCTGCGAATGCTCACGCAATGTGATTTCTGCCCAGTGCTCTGAATGTCAAAATGAAGAAATTTAACCAAGCGCGGGTAAACAGCGGGAGTAACTATTACTCTCTTAAGATAGTCAAATACCTCGTCATCTAATTAGTGACGCACATGAATGGATTAACGAGATTTCCACTGTCCCTGTCTACTATCCAGCGAAACCACGGTCAAGGGAACGGGCTTTGCAGAATTAGCGGGGAAAGAAAACCCTGTTGAGCTTGACTCTAGTCCGACTTTGTGAAATGACTTGGGAGGATACTTAAAGGTCAAAATTTTCAAAATAGTTTAATAATGGCCATATCTTTTTTAAGTTGATCAAATAAAGGTTTTTTATACAATTTACCCAAGTTTTTAGTACCAAATCAAGTGAATATTGAAGCATTTAGAATGGAATACATGATAGCCGAGTGAGATATTATTTGAAAATAAAAACTTAAATTGAAGTCCACTATATTGTATTTGAAAAGCTTTTATTTAAACACCTTTGAAAATGTTTGGTACTTATTTGAGTACTTTCAAAAAGATTTAATCCTTATTCAACATTTTGAAAAGTTTGGCCATTATGTGAACAACTCGTAAAAGGTTTGATCCAATTGAAGCATTTTGCCTTAAATAATTTGTGTTTGTTAATGTTTTCTTGGTGATGGACGGAGCCTGGAGACGATTCTTTGAAGAAGATAGACTGAAATCAAAGGTCGAGCATTCATACAAGATGAACATGAGTTTTGAAGTGTTACAACTTATGTGACACACTCTCAAAGCTCACATCAGCAAAGTTGGAGTGAGCAAACAAGCAAGCTTAGGTTAATCAATCATGAAGCTAAAATCTAGATAGAAAGAAAATGAAACATATTTGGATACTTATACCTAGTCCTTAGAGTGCTCAAAAGGCTAGCTAAAGATTGTTTATTAAGCAGTCGTCTAGTCATTTCAACACATTAATCTACTTGGTTATCAATTTGTTGGTTCTACAACCTTGGTTGCTCAAGGTCTCCATGTCAAATCATCAATGGAAACTTACTTTTACTTGTTGAAGGGAGTTTGGTCTCAGATTGTCAATAAAATGTATTGTCCTCTTGTCAGGGTTTTGCCTCTTGTACTTATTATACCATGGATGCAAAGTTAACAAATATAATCCTCAATTGGTGGTTCAAACCCTTGCAAGTGTAATATACATAATTAATGTTTCGCACAATACCGACACCTCTCCTATGAACTTTTAGGTCATGTCTCCACCAACCAAGGCTTTCCCTAAACTTCATGAACCCCTCTGGGCTATCCTTGCAGTATGGGAGACAAAACCTTGGCATTAATGATCCATAAGTAGTGGTGTATCAACGTTGCAATTTAGAAAGCCCGATGGAGGCCAAATGCATGCAATTGCGCTTGGGAGTGAGCAACTTTAGAAGCAACCCAGTCTTGGATAAAATGAGTAGCAAATGCCATAGCATGAGTCGTTGGGACATCATCCGCACGCCAAAGGAATAGGTTTCGGTAATACCATAAACTCTAATTACCTTTAACTGTATTAAATAATATATTTAATTTTTTTATGATAATAAATAATAAAATGTAATTATTTTTATTATATCATATTTATAAATATGTTTGTGAAATTCAAAATTTTCCACAAAATTAGTGATCTTATATCTATACCTTCTTTATGAAGATAATAATGTGGGTATTTGGGCGGCTGAAGTGCTCATGATTTTGAATTTGGTATAAATAGAATTAAGTAAGCTAAAATTATGAGTAAATAGGGATGGATCAATGACCATATTATTCTTACAACACGTATTTTATGTTATCCACTCATTCTTATCTTCTTTCTATGTTATTATGCTATAAATATAGAGCAAGAAAATGAAAGTAAAGGAAATCAACCATGTTAAGGAATAACATCTATATAAAACTTTACAACTATATATTTTAAATGAGATTACACTATGTCATTTTACTTATGTAAATTTATATAGTAATTTTTTTGTGGTCGCTCATATTCTTATATTACAAAACATGAAAATTATACATAAATTTCAATTCAATCTGTGATGTAATAAATAATTTTTAGTTTTATTTATATAGAAATGTGATTGGATGATTGAAGATGACGATTCCATAATTATGTTAAGAGATATAGAAAGTAACTTTGTGGTGTGTTAGAGAAGGAAGAAAGAGTTTGGGGAAGTTTAACGAGAGTATTTGTAATTATCATCCCTTGTTTCATGTCTAATAAGAAGTATTTATAGATTTTCTATCTGATCCTTGAGGACCCCGATATCAATATGCTTTTAGAAGCTATTGAGTCATAGGATATTTGTCATCCTTTTTTTTCATGTCTTGATTTGATTTGATGAGGTTCACATATAGAGTATGTAAGAGATAAGTATTATTGATTATACTAGACGAAATATTTCTTGTAAGTAAAATATTTTTAGTCGTTGAACCTCGTTAGTAAAGTGATTTATTCAACGAGATCCTCCAAAGACAATAAATTTTATACAATAATATAGACATAATTTCTTTTTTTTGGAAAATTAATCTTAAATTCAAATCTTTAAATTAATATTGTGCCATGATTACATTTTTATGATTTTTGATAAATACATAGTTAAATTTGTTTTTTCTGTCACCAATGTTATGTACAATGGTAGACAGCTTATAGCTGCAAAGGGTATAGGGTCAAAATCATGAAAAGATCAAGTAACTCGCAAATGAAGTAAGTTTGATAGAACATGAAATGAAATGAAATCAATAGGCAAAAAAAAGCTTTATGTAAGCTATATACCCATCTCATCCAAAAGGAATTTCAGTTTCCACCCCCACTACTGTCTTCTCCTTCTTTGCTGATAATCTTAATCATCTTAATCTATTGCAATATATATATATTGGGAAGAGATTCACTTATACAGGTATTTTATATTCTATTCATATAAATCATGCACGTTAAATTTAATATAAATTAAATATCTTTAACTATTCTTTTTATGTAAAAAGGATTTCAACTGTTAAATATATATTAATACAAACCGACATGATAGAGGTATCAAATTCATTCAAAAATTTACATGCATGACGAGTATATATACCTTGATAAATTTAATATTTCAATTGTTAAAATATTAATCATATATAAAGTTACAGAATCATGAAAATTACTTAAATTTGACAGCATACGTGGATTCCTCCCTTATATAGTAAGAGTTTTAGTGTTTGTATTATAAAAAATAATAATAATATTTCTCACTCTTTCTTTCCTTCTTTTTAAATTTACGACTACAATTAAAATTATAAACCATACATATTTGAATTAATTATAATCAAAATTAAGTACTACAAAACGCAACTAAACTAACATCCAGAGCCAAATTAAACCAGTTTTAAAGATAAATAAATATAAAGACAACCCAAACATGATTTATACAAAATGGAAGTCGAACTTGGTACATTAAGATTTCTATAGTATAAATTGTATGAGTTTTAAGGGTTTCAATATTCGAAATTACAAGTTATAATTATGCTATAAATTACAATTTATCATTACAAATATTACTTAAATTCAAAATGATAATTCTAAGCAACTCTTGAAACCTCAAAATTACGAAAGTGATCAGTCCTCATGGCTAATTGGGTTTTCAATTTCAAGTTTTTAAACCATACAATTGGCTAACAAAAATCAGTGATGGCACACTTGCACTCAAAAATTGCAAAGTGATCTTCTTCTACCCCTTAAAAGGGTTCTAATAAACGGCTATAATTAAGAGTCAAAGTCTATAGTTTAATTTTGGTATAATTGCAAAATTTGGAACCTCATTATAATAACGTGTAAATCACTTATTATTATCAATTGCTAATTGCTTAAATTTGGGTATTTTCACCATCATTTTTAACATCCTTCTAGCCCTATCAATGGTGAAATTAGTGGAGAAGTGGGCAATAATGCAAAACAGCAAAATAACTCTTCAAGCAATGGATTTAGATATAAAATTAACATGCATATATGTTTATATGTATAAATTTTTATTAATTATAAAAATATTAAAATATGAAAATATTGTTATAATAATAGATAATAATCTCTTTAAGAAAAATAATTTTTTTCTTATTCGAGTTAGTGCTGAATTGATTTATGACATCAAACTCATCAATAAATTTTATTATAGTGTGCGCATATATATATATATATCCAATTTTTCTATTATAAATACTTAACAAAATTAGCATAAGTGACTTAATATGTTAATAATAGAATTTTGATTTGGTAAAATGTAAGGGTTTTGACTTACATTCACAACAATTTTTAGAAAAAAAAGCATTTGAAAAAACAAACTTGCAATCATTGAGAAAGTCTAGTCATATTGGTCACCAAGTGGGGCAATTAGATATATCCTCCATGTCAAGTAAATCCTCTACACACACTTTTATATATATGGATATAGATATTCAAAAAAATTTTGTAACAATATTTTCTGGAATTACTATTGATTGGACAACATCTATAATATTCAAACTCTTTTTTTAATAGGAATGTTATCTAGAAGAGTCGCAAAATGAACTAGGATCCCTTTTGCAATATATATTATTTTTCATTGGGTAATATGCAGATAGATCAATGATGCTTAAAAAATAAGAAAATACGATAATTAAAGGTGTTTATGAGGTTTACAGCAACTTCAATATTAAAAAAATTTTAGGTTTAAGTTTGATTTAATTTGATATGTATAAATAATTTGTTTTATTATTTAAAATTTTGAATTTAAACTAAATCGAGTAAGTGAAAAGTCAGTAAATTTTTACTCAAACTCGATCAAAATAAATTAAGCTTACTGTGGTGCCAAACGAAACACTCTTATGGAGAATAGGTCTAAGGAGGTAAAAGTAATAGGGAAGCCACTATATTAGGAATCAGATTGCATTTTGTTCCCTCTATGTTAATTCAAACTTTCATTCATTTGTCCTGTTAAAAACTGGCATGGCAAACGAAATAATTAGATGACAACACATGGCATGCCACGTGCACAATATATTAATATACTGAGATCAATTTTTAATAATAGAAATTGATAAAAAAATTAACAGAATTATTAAATATATATAAATTAATTTGTCCAATTCATAACATAGAAACCCCTACGATAGTTTCACTGGTCTAAGGGTAATTGGTGTCCCACTTTTTGTAGGGTTTTGCATGATTTGCATGTAGTAGGTCATAGTGAGAGTCTTCAATTACATAGGCAAATGGTGCATTGATCAGCCGCATTTTATGGCCCTAATTAAAGCACAAAACATAATCATTAAGCCATCCCTCCATGCATTATTTGTTATCATTAGGTTTTTTCCTTCTTTTTCAAGTGTGTTATTTATTTATTATTATATTAGTAATTTATAGCAAAAAATTATCAAAAAATTAATAATAATAATAATAAAGAAACAATGAAATGCTGAGGAAATATATCTTATAATCATATTGTTGGTGTCACAGATCCCATCGCACACATAAATCATTAATAAAAGTCATATATAGTAGACAAGTCACCCGCTCCACTCTTTCATAATTAATTTAACTATAAGAAAAAAAAAAGTCAAGAAATTTGGAATAATAATAATAACTGCAAGATTATTTTAAAAATAAATTTTTATATGCATTACTTTTTTTATAAAATAATATTTAGTACATTATCTTGGTCGAGAAGGGTAAAGTTAAAAAAAAAAATTATTTTAGGAGGGTCAGGCCCTTGTCTAGACCTGTTCATGGGTCGGGCCACTCGACCTGTTTGAAATATGGGAGAGTTTGAGTAAAAATATAGGCCCAAAAAATAGACTTGGACAAAAAAATAATACCCATTTAAAAAACAGGGCGGGCCTCGAGTAAGGCATTTTTTGGCCCGAATTCACTAAATGATCTATTTTTTTAATATTATTTTCTTATTATTTTCTTTCTATGTTGCTACCATTTTACTATTATGTTACTACTATTTTTGCTATTATTGTTTGGATATTGCATAAAACTTATTTTATTATTAATTTTGTTATTATTTTAAAGGCATTTGCTTGTTAGATTGTATCTATCTTAGTGTAATTTAAGTATACATATAAATTTATTTTTAGTTTGTTGTGAAATATTTATTTTGATGTTTTTAGCATTTTTGATGTATTATATTTTTTTAAAATTATATAAAAATAATATAAAAATTAATATGGGCGGGCCGAGTCGGGCCCAAATTTTAACATTTTTATCCCGGTCGGACTTGGGTAAAATTTTAAGTCCATTTTTCGACCTAGGCCCGGGCCTAACAAATGAATCTAAATTTTTAATTGAATCCGACCCGACCCGTGCACACCTTTACCCCTGTCAGCTTATAGAGTTATAGAAAAATATTTAAAAAAGGTGAGCATTTTTTTAATATGACAAGCAGTCTTGCAAAATTAACATAGTCTATTTAATTTTTAATATTTTACTATATAGTATAGGACATTTGTTAATCTCTTAAATTTATTTGTGAAATTTAAAAATTTCATTTATAAATATAACAATTTTTAAAATATTTATAGAATTAAAAAAAGTACACTGTCAATTTATCAACTGTATGTAAAATTATACATAATTAATATATGACAATTAAAATCACATAATTTTTAGGTACTCTTTAATCTTCCCTGCCTAAAATAAAGCAATAATGGGCCCCTAGACTTTGCCAGCTAACCTAGGTATCACAAAATCCCCGTGAACTCGCTGGTGAGAGAATCAAAATCTCTCATTGTGCAAATATCATAGATTCTGAATCTTTGATGACGTGGCACCAGTAAAGATCCGGCAGCTTAACTGTCATTATGTCTTTACGTCCTTTACCTTATCACTTCCCCGCCCTTTTTTCTAACGGCTGTCGTTTTTTCCACCGTCACCGTCGTTTTTGGCCGAACCGCATACGTAATTTTCGAGACAAGTGGTGACGGTGCCGTTAATGTTCCGGACTTGAAGTTGAGTATTAAATTTGGTTAAGCAAATTTCCCGCCAAAGAAAGTGTTAAAAATTAAAAAATAAATTATTTAAAGAAAATCTAAAAAAAAAGTGTGGTGGGAGCCAATAAGGCTGAAAATGACAGCGTCGTTAGTCAAAAGCGGGAAAATTGGAAATTATTAAAATTTATCACTTTATTTTGATTTTATTTTTTTGAATTTAGATTTTTCTATATCCAATAATTAAGTTTAGAGTTAAATTGGATTTAATAGAGAGATAAAAGCTCTCTAAGTTATGTTACTTTGGGGATAAAGCAATATTTAGTGTCAAGTCATATTTTGTTTATTTGAGTTTTAGGATCAGATATTTTTCTTAATTTCGGCCTATGTGATGATCATGTGAAATTTTGGTATCATTTAATGTCATTATTTTAAAAATTAAGTCATGATGTGACATTATTCTAAAATACCACGTCACCACATGAATCAAAATTGATAGACTTACCAAGTTCCAATCCTATTATGGGCTAAAAAAATTTCAAGAATCGAGTTGAGAAAATTTGTCAATTTTAGAGACTAAATGCTGATATATCCATTTCTTCTTAGTATAAAATCTTTCAATATCTAATAATCACATTTGGTCTTGACTAAATTTAAAGTCGAGTTGCGTTAAATCCTCCTGAGTGTTTTTTTTTTTGATACAGCCACACAAGCACACAAGTACACAACGCACTGCCACAAGCAAACTTACGGATTAAACCTTGGTCTCAAGCTTAAATGAACTCACTTTTTGCAAATAGATTTACTAATTAAATTCAAAGTGTTTTATTTTTAGAACTTCTAAAACTTAATAATCACATTGAATCTTAATTGATTTTAAAGTTGAGTCGAATCAAATTGTCAGATAAAAGATAAGATAAAACTCTTCTAATGTTGTGGACCTAGTAAGAGGCGGCAAATATCATCGAACTCCTTACACGACATGATAAATAGTAGACCGAATGTTATTATTATCGTCTTGAAGGTTGGAATCTAAATATAATGATAAATACTTTTTATCATTTTAAATATGTCCAATGATTTATATTTTAATTAAAAAAATACTACTTTTATTTTAAATTAGGTTTTCCACTCATGCTTACTTTACTTCACCTTTCAGCAAAATATTTCGAATTTTCCGCCGAAAAATTAGTCTGGTATATATCGTTTCACGGTCTCTATCAAATTCCAAATAATCAAAATTAAAAAATTTATTTGAAAATAAAATCTAAAATCAATAAATTTATATTTTAAAAATCTCGTACCGTTTTACTAAATAAATTTATAAATTTATTTTTAATATAAAATCTAGTAACTAAAATATATTTGAAAAACACACATGAAATTTAAATATAAAATTTTTAATAATTTTCTTTGATAAATAATTTTGATAATGGAAAAATAAATAAATAAAATATTAATTGTGAATAACTTGATTTTCTCTTAAATATTGTCTTTGTCCTTTTTGGTGAGGTGATATGTGATTCTTTTGAGGGTTTGGAATTTCGAAATTTGAACTCAACGGTTAGATTTATTTTGCATCTATTTCCCACTAAAAAAAATTAAATAAAGGAGAAAATTACAATAAAATTTTCGGATAAATTATATAGTTAGTCACTTAATTATTAGTATATTTTTCTGTCAGTCATTTAACCGTTTGTGATAAAAAAAGAAAATTTAAATAATTGGATTGTAATTTTTCATAGTCATAATTGAGTTACTAAAACAAAAATTTAGTAATAGTTGAGTGATTATAAGTGTAGTTTATTCTTTTAATTTTTATATTTTTTTCGAATTGGTTAATTTTAACCCTTACATCTTTTGAATTTTGTAATTTCAATTTTGACCCAAAATGATAACAGTTAAATTCTATTATTAGTTGTATACCATTCATAAGTTGTAGATTTAGTCCGTATTCTCTTATTTGATTAATTTCAATCATTATATTTTCTAAAATTTAAAATTTCAATCCTAACTCAAACTGTAACTATTAAATTCGTTAACTAATTTTTTTTTTAGTATTACGTGAAAATAGCAAACTGATATGACATTACTATGTGATGATATGTTTGTCATAAAAAATTTTGAAAATGATATAATTGAACTTAATGAATTTAACAATTACCATTTAAAGAAATCACAGCTTACGCGTGATACGTGGACTAATAACAGAATATAATCAAAACATAAAGTAATTAGATTAAAACTATATGGCTACAATAATAAATAATAAACTTAAACTTAGTTAGTTTGTAGAATATTATTTAGAATTTTCCATTACTTTAAAAAAGAATTGTACATCCCTAGTGCTCCATGCTTTGTTGCCTTCATCTTACATTTATATTAAAATATTAGTGTGGAATACATAATTCTATAAACCATAGATGATCCCTCCAAACTTTTACAAAATAAATTTAATTGGATATTTAAATAATATAAAACCCTTCATTTTAATGTTGTAACACAGTGTAACAGTTACAAACCTTAACAAAAGGCCTTTGCAGAAAGAGGATGAGAGGGAAAGGAATAAATAACCAGGGATATAGTTCAGGTTGCAGATTCAGATTCAATTTATTTTTCTGAAGATTTGAATAATATTCAAATTTAGGTTTTAAAATTATTAACCATTACGAATTTGAAATGGATGCAGATAGATATTTGGATATTCATTATTTGAATCTGCATAATTTATTCAAATAAAAAATATAGATATTGAATTTGTTGCGGTTGCGGTTGCTAACCATATAAATAATGAAGTGTCGAATTTTATTAAAATTTCGTAATTAAATATAATTAGGTGAGAGTAATACTAAGATGAGAATTGAGAAGGTTGTTAAAAGAAATTTTTGTGTTTAATTATAAAAGGAAATGTGTACTATATAATTAAGGGCACCTACCCATACTATACATTGAGTGAGTTTTAAGCCTTTTCTTCCATTATAATCATCAATAATTTTGGCTTGCTCCCACATGTCATGCAAAAAACTAACTTGATGGGGGGGGGGTAGGAGAAGAAAGATTCTTTTAAATCTAACGTAGATTTTTATCTTAGGGTTAAAATATAAATTTATTATTATATAGAGTTTAGTTCATTGAATTTTAATTCGATTGATGTAAATATGATTGTTAATATAAGAAGATGTGAGCTTGAATATGCTGAAATACATTATTCTCTTATTTATGAATTAGGAATAAATTATGGTTAGTTTTAAATAAAAAACATATATCATCATAACTTATAATAAAATCATTAAAAAATTTTATTAATCAAATAGAATCCCTTTGTTGTGAAATTGAAAGCTTATCGCAAGAAATATCTATACCTAAGCCATGATTTTGCCTTCGAAACTTTTGCCACTTTGATTTCAAAATTTGAAAAAGAAAAAAATAAAAACCCTAGTGGACCCTCATTGTCACATGCATAGGATACCATTGGATTAGATTTGTAAATATTTATTTTATAATATAGTTTAAAATGCCACTACACTAGCTTGCTACACAGGGAGTCACATGCTGAAACTTCAAGGAAAATGCATGCTGTGGTCATTGGTCAAATTCTTGAAAGTTGCGTTTGTATTCTTTTTTGTATTTTTAAAGCAAGAAAAGCCTTTTCATGCAAGAGATTTATAGAAAATAAAGTTAATTGCAATAAACATCTCAAACTATAACTTTCATTTTACATTAGTCCTTAAATTTTAAATCATTCTAATTTTAAATCATTTTACATTAGTACTTTCATTATGTCAAGTAGGTCCTTTTGTTATTAAAATTGTTAATTTAACTGTTTAATAACATGTCAAATCTTATGTGATATAATTTAAAATAAAAGTTTTAAGAAAAATGAATTTTGTGACAATAGATGTTTTAAAAAGCTTAATTTTGAGGTTTTCAAAGATTTTACAGAAGCTTTATCGTTTCCTTTATTTTTATTTTTTACTTTTAAAAGTTGTGCAACAACGCTATATTTTTTTTTTCAAAATTTCCATTTTAAATTTAGTTACATAAGATTTGACATGTTATTTAATGATTTTAATAACAAAAGGGCTTAATTGATATAACATCGATAGGTTAAAGATGAAAATAGAATGTTTTAAAGTTTGGGAACCAATTTAGAATGAGAGTCATGGCTTGGAAATGTCTGATGCAGTTAACACTAGAATATATGAATGGATTTATTTGATATTTTGTGAGTGAAAATTTCATAAGTAAGATTTAAATATTAATGCGATGTTTTTAATACTTTATTTTAATATTTTGTTACATTCTAATAGAATGTTTGTTATCCTTTAAACCCAATTAACAAAATTTAATTTTTTACTAACAATATAATTTTATAAGTCTAGAAATCTCACTTTACCTTATATATTAAAAGAAAAACGCGCTTAAATGCATTAATACTTATATTCTCATTACAATAATAACGATACTAATAATATACAATTATAAAAAAGAAATAACTCAACTTTATGCTTATCCAATGTGTCTACACCTTTTTTTCCATGACAATATGTCTTCATCATAAATAAAAAAATGTTGAATGAATAAAAAAAAGAAGATAAATATTGGTGGAAATATATATTGATTAAATATAATTTAACCCTAAAATTGAGGTAATTTATTTTTTAGTAAAATAACAAAACAATGTAATTTTTGTCATTTTATTTAGATAAATTTTAATATCTTTATCACAATTAAATAAAATCTTTAACATTTATTTTGCACTAAAAAATCCAACTCTTTAACATAAATTATTATTTATTTGAAATAAAATTTATGGGAGTACAAATTAAAGGATATAAGTTTGTTGATAAACTTGATCAACGGATGTGAAGATGAAAGAGTCAAGTGGCAGAGAAGAAAAGGACCCAAAAAGGGGGTTTGGGTTGTCCTCCCTCAATAGGGTCTTCGAAATTGTATTTTAGGAGAATTTTTCGGGTTGGATTTTAGGTCGAATTCCAGGTCGAGTTATTTTTACTATCGTTATATAACAAAGTTTATCTGGATACAATAAAAATTTTAAAATTATTTAAATAATAGAATAATTCCTTGTTTAATTTTTTTATAATAATTTTAATATTTGTCTTTGTGTTCCAATTATAATTAAAAAAATGTGAAAAATTATTGTGCTAAATTTTAGAATCTCTTTTATTCAAAGGCTTTCTTTTTACATGGGATCAATGCATGCATCTTTGTTTTACCTTTTGACTAAGATCATATTTTTATAGTTTTATAGATTTCCCAACCTCTTTTTAGTTTCTACTTAGGTTATGGTTATGGTTATGTATATATTTTTTTGATGTGGATTAATATAAAAGTTTACAATTTCTCTAGGAATTAAATTATCATTTTCTATTTTTAAAAATCAAAATTAAATTTAAAATTTTAGTGGCAAAATGTATTTGTACTAGTAGGTTAACTTTAAACTCTATAATTTTTAAAGGGACTCAAGGAAGATTTTCTATGTTGAGAAGGCTAAGGCCCTTGTTTGCCCCATAGTGTCACTCTTGAATTATGTGGATAGAAAAAATATTGCTATAAGAGCTATGCCTACAATTTAGGAGTTCAACATTGAATTTAGTTAAAGTTTAATATGATTATTGAATATGAAGAGTCTCAAATAAAATGAAAAAAAAAAACAATGTGAATATGTTGGTTACTATCTTCATGCTTAATTAATAATTAATGCCAAAAATTATAATGGATAGTTTGGTTCATGGAAGTTTATGTTTTTGGCAATGATGTAAAATTCTGGAACACAACTATATGTTTGGATTTCAAACATTCCCAACAAGGTCAAGGTTCTGGAATATAAGAGATAATCTCAATATCACATTTTCCAAGTAAACCCACGTACCACATTCAGCACAAAATATGAAATTTTTTGGACAATTTTATCCTTTGCTTTTATAATTTATAATTATTCAATGAACTTAAAAGTAGTTTTACCAATTTTTGGAAGGCTAAAGCCATTGCTTCCCCCCTTTTATTTGCCCTTGCATGTGCGGCTCATACCTAAAGTTATCGGATATTCTTAGTACTCTTATTAGATCTATCAATTTTGACTCAAACATGAACACCTGGTCTAACCAACCCAAATTCAAACCCGAGCTAAATTTGATAATAAAAAGTTAATAACCTAAACTTGGACAACTAGAGCCTAAAATTGATTAAAATCTAAAGACAACAACTTATTAAAATGACTTAAACTTCAACACAAATCCAAAACAACTTAAACTCAAAATGAATTGAGATTACTCAAACCTAAAATTAACCGTAACCAAAAATCGAAAATAAATCTAAAATTTTAAAACTCAAACAACTCGATTCACTCAAAAACCAATTCAGAAAAATTTTTATCCATCCTTATCAAACACACAACATACTTTAAAAAAACAAAATAAATGTATGAAAACACGTTCACATGCTACATAGGTAAACATCACTTTTAAGACATCACAACTTCCACGAAAAAACATAAAAAATCGAATGAAAACAACCGATCCATTGTATTTATATATCTCACTCCATCATGATAAGCATACATCCAAACTTGTCACCACATCAGCTTACCAATATGAAAAATTTAGATCACAAAAAAAATAAAATAAAAATCATTTACTACTATTTTGTTGATTTGTACTATTATCTACTCAATCAACATTTAAAATAATAATAAAATTTTGGATCTGATTTAGATTTTTTTTTTCTTTTTGGGGATTGTTTACACTGAATTTGGACTTCAATCTTCAATAAATAAAACTAGAGAACGATTTTGCAAAACAAATGTCTGAAAATTGTTTTTTTTTTTATAATGTTTGTGAAATGTCTTTTTTGCAGTGGATCCACATGGTTTTAAGAAACATCTTGGTAATATAAATGGGTAATGGAAGATGAAAGAAAAAGAACATGAACAACTGATATCCATGTGTCTGTTTGGAGTAACCTAAGTCAATTTTCTTTTATATGTACTGTTTCCTTGTAAGTTCTTGAGATGAAAAATCTCAGAACATTCTTGATTATAAAACTTTTGTTTTTTGGCATCAATAATTAATTTTCCTTGTCTGTAAATCAAACATCTGATTAGAAACAGCTGTTTTAACAGTTCTTTGATAATCTCAATGTTAAATTTGGAACTTCTTATAATCATTTATATTGTAAGGAAGATAATCAAATTCTTTTTACGCGGTAAATACATTATTACATGTGTAATTTAATGTAATTAGTTTATTATTTTAATATAATACTCACAAAAAAAATTACACTTATTTACAAATTGATACAAGATTAATGACAAAATATGACCTAATGGATTTAACTATTACTTTCTAGTTGGAGATGGAAATTTCAAAATTGAAAATAATCAAAATAAAATATATAAAATTTACAATTTATACATAATACATGAGTTAATAGTAAAATTTAACTATTTTAATTAAATATTAAAATTATGAATATAAATCAATTGGATTAAATCCAAAATAAACATCGAAAGTTTTTGTGGCAATATGTTTGCTAATAAAGTCGATGTCGGCATGGGGAAAGAAGAAACATCAACGTTCTTCATTGTCAATCGACTTTACATTTGCATCGAGTTATTGGGAGTTTAAATTTTGGATAATATTAAATTAAAGGGATTAATTTTCTAATTTTATAATAGTTCACAAATGATGTAATTTGAGATAAAATATTCTAAGTATTGGGATATTAATGAATTTTGAATTGTTGATTAATAAAAAATTAAACCAATTTGTTCATATAAAGTCTTAATTGAGAATTTGAAAATTATTAGTTAATTGAATTAATCTGATTTAAGCGGTTGAATTTAATGCTTTTAATCACTTGTAACTTAATAAAAATCAAAAATTATTATTTTTATAAATATATTTTATTTAAAAATCAAAATAAATATCTTTTTTACATCAATGAAGCTATTAGTGTAAAGGTAAAAAGATTGTATTGATTCAAATAATTAATTAACATTTAATCCAGAATTCAAACTTTAAACATAGAGCTGTAGATTAATAGAATGTTCGATAAACAATTCGATTTTAGTTCGTTTTTATTCATTTATCAAGTTAGACTAACCATGAACAAAATTTTTTAGACTCATTTTTATTTATTTAAAGTTTGCTTATTGTCCTTTGTTTTGAAGAAAAAGAATTGTTTATTGTTCGATAATTATAGATTAATAAAATTATTATTGTTTGTGTGCTTATGTTATTTATAATATAATCATTAATATTCATATTTGATTATTTTGTTTAAAAAATTAAAATATATGTTAATTTATCGTTTGTTTGTAATAATTCATGAACATTGTTCTTGAATATGGTCCATTATATATTTGTGATTATGTTTATTTAAATTAAATGAACAAACATGAATTCACATAATTTGGACAAATTACACTTAAAGTCATTAAATTAATAGTAAATTTATATTTTAGTCACTCAACTTTAAAAAGTTACAAAATAATCACTGAATTATTTGAAAGCTTTCATTTAAGTTATTGGGCAATTAATTTTTTTTTAAAAAAATTGAGCTAGCAAACTCCAATTGATGATGCAACAATCAATAAGGTGGATTGGTATCTACCGATAAGTAGAAGAACTTATCTTAGCTCCAAGTCGATTTCACGGTCATGTCGGAGATCAGAAAAAGAAACTGTTTGGATTTTGGTTTGTAGATTTATGATGTTCAAAGCTATTTCATTAAAAAAAATTTAACTGTAAAAGAGAAGGTGAATGAGAGCTTTCGATTGGTTCAACTGATGTAACATCGATTTTAATAGCTCAACTATTTAAATAAATTTTTTTGAATAATTTAATGACTATTTTGTAGCTTTTTAAAATTAAATGACAAAAACATATATCTACTAATAATTCAATGACCTTAAGTGTAACTTATATTAATCTTAAATAAATAAATACAAATTAAATATGAACAAGCTCATAAATCAACAAACAAAAAATTATAAATTCAACTCGATTCATTTACAACCTTGTCGGACAAAATCCGAAATAAATAAGTGAAAGTTATGGGGTTAGCGTAAGGGAAACAAAGGACATGTTCTCATTGTTATGCGGGAAAAAATTAAGAAAGGCGTGTCGGAAGCCATGCCTATACTTCCTTGTTTTTGGAGATTCTTGGAAAATACATGTTTCATTTTATTGGCTATTTAACTTTGCATCTCAACCTTTTTGACTAGGATTGCATCAAATAATTATAATTAAAAAATTATATATGTAATATAAATTATATAATAAAATAATATTTGGTACATTCTCAATAGAGTTTTTATACTTGGTAAATAAGATTAACAAGTGTCTTATAAATGAATAATAAAATATTTTTAAAAAAACACATGACAAATTTTTAGAACTGCTTGCGGAATAAAAATACACTAACAATATACCAAATAATTTTCTTTTATTCATATGTCCACAAGCACCACCGCCATCACCAAACATACCTTTCTCCCACTTTTATATATATGAGAATTTTTTTTGTAAATTATCGATGAAGTTTTTAAATAGAGAGTTTATAGATGTTCTATAGAGATATAGTAAAAATATTTTTAAAATATATGATAATTTTTTTTAAAAAAAATTCTTATGGAATAAAAACGTACACTAACAATGCACCATATACTAACCCATAAAAAATACAATTATAATACAATAAAATTTTATTTTTTTCCTATGTCCACAAGCATCACCGCCATCACCAAACATCTCCTTCCACTTTGACATATATGAGAAATTGTCAATAAAATTTTTAGATATAAGGTTGACTTTGACATATATGAGAAATTGTCAATAAAATTTTTAGATATAAGGTTGACAAGTGTTTTATAAAATTATAATAAAATATAAAAAATATATATTAAAAAAAATGGAGACATCAACATTTTAAAATTATTTGTGAAATAAAGAAATACACTATCAATATACCATAAACTCACCCATATATATAGATATAATTAGTATCTAAAAACATGTCTAAGTTCCTTGTTTTAATTTGATAAATTAAGTGTATTAGGGTTTGGTCTCAAAAGTGTGCATTAGGAGCCCTTGAAACATGGTTTTGTTTTTGTTCTCCCCAAAAATTGAGGGCTTTGGTTTAATTAATTAATAATTTTAAATTACAATACCATTTGCTTAGTCACAGATGCTTTTGTCACATGATTTGTAATTTTTTAGAACTTTCTTTTAGGTATAAATGCACCCATGGTTCATCATCTTTAAGTCCTCTCATTCAAATGCTTTTTTAGCTTGTTTTAGAATTTAATTATATACTGTTAGCGGAGTTTTTTATTTTTATAAATAAGATTAGAGGTTGATGAGTGTCCTATAAAAATATAATAAATTATTAAAATATACATATTTAAAAAATAATTATATGTTAATTTCTTATTTTACTTGTGAAATAAAAAAATACAATGCTAATTTACCAGATGTTCTCGTATATATATATATTATGTTTATTTTATTTGCTTGTAATTGAGAGATAAGAAATATTTCTTTTTCCTTTTGTAGATTTTATTGGTTTGTTTTAAGATTTGAATTTACCAAACATTATGTTTATTTTATTGGGTTGTTAAAGTTGGTTGTAGAGACAGATGTAAAAATTGTATAGTAAAGGCACAAAAATGAGACTAAGATTGTTTATTTAGTTTGAATATAGCTAAATATATTTAATAGTCGGGTTATCTGTTAAAACCTGAAAGTTCATTCAAAATTTGAGAGGATTTAGGTAAAAAATTCAGTTCATTTAAAATATGAGCGAAGCTCGGTTTGAACATTCGAGGCTTGAATTCGACTCGGACCGATCTATTTTTTAATTTAGTAATATATTACATTATGTAATTTATAAATACACACAAAAATTAAATCTATGGTAATATATAATATTATAACATGAATACTAAAAAAATGTTTAGCTATCTATATATAAATTTTAAATATATAAAATTATTAAATTAAAAATTAAAAACAATATAAATATTTTAAAAATAAAAAATAATACAAGTGGGACTTAAATGAGTTAAGGTTAACTAATTACAAATATAAACGGGATGAGACAATTTTAAGTTTATATTTTAGGTTAGATGCATTTAAGCAAACATAAAATGTGATAGTATCATACTTAAAATCTCCTTGGACTCGACCCAACCCATGAACGCCTCTAAATGCAATCTTACACCGGAAAAAACCGATTTTAACCAACTATAGACCATAAATTTTTAATTCAACCGCCATCAGTTGATTGATTCAATCGGATTTTTCAACAAAGCATAAAGGACAGTAACCATCCATCAAAAGAAAAACACTTGATGTTCATTCATGTGAGATTTGACAAGACTTGAGTTTCATCAAAGGGACAAGTTCCCAACATTGTTAAAGAAATATGAGTATAAAAGAAAAACAAGAAACATGATTTATTATACAACAATTATATATTGCAATATACAATTTCATGTACAAAATGAATGCATTGTTGTACAAATTGCCAGTAATTTGCAGATTAAAAATCAAATCATTAGACCAACTACGCCATACAAAGACTAGTTATTTCTTCCAAGAGCTTACTATACACAATCTTCAAATACGAGCAAGTGCAGAAAATGGTGAGGAGAGCTGGACAAACAGTTACATGGTATGGATCGTGGCATATACATGAAGTGTAGAAAATTACAAGACGGAGTAGTTCGGTTTCCGGCTCTCCTCGAGTGATATCTGCATAGGGAAAATAGCGATGCTTGAATGCGTGATGAATGATGTTATAGTCCATTACATTGTTTGATTTGAATATGATGCAATAAGGTAAAAGATAAAATACCAGAAGAAGATCTTCGTCGGTACCAAAGGATTTGCGTGCTTCTTCGAGACACTTTGATGAGACCCTGTCGTGTTCCCTGCACATCAGGAGCTTGTTGGATAATCCACCAGTTTATAAATGGATTTTTGGATTCAATATATCGGTAGCTGTTAAAGAGTTATAAAAGGAAGCTTAGATTGTACCGAGAACTCGCAGGATCTCTGATCTCGAACTCGTCTGTTTCGGAATCGTAGCCACATATCACAACGTAGTGACCTACAAAGAGAACAAACTCCTTAAAAACTAGATCAAATGTAGCGTGATTATTCTGTTATCAACCAAATCGAATTTGAGCTTCGAAGCAATAATGATGAAAATGTTATCAGTCAGGTTATTAATCTAGTTTGAAATAATATAACGAGCCAGGATGACTATGCCTATGGTTGAACTATCCGACTAACACTAGCAGTCTTGTATATATATAAAGCAACAGCATGATATATATAAGTTATTACAATGATATGTATCCTCATATGAGCATTCTGTTTAGTATTTTCAAATTGTATACGAAAGTGTGCAACACTTACCGGTATATCCTACATCGTTTCCCTGAAATCCAGGGATGATGACATCCTCCATCCAAGACTGACTGCAATGCAAGATTTCGGCAGAACTATTCAGCACAAACTAGTTAAGAAGTCATCATTATCGTGCAATAACTTAAACCTTGTAATAACCGCTAAAATGCCTGAGGCGAACAAAGGGGGAAATACGGAACACGGGAAATACAAAACACAGCGGAAAGTTGTACAATAACAATTTACAACCGACTAGGGAAAAAATCTTAGAAGGAGAATGTATACCTCAATTTGTACTGGTCAACCAAAGCGATTGCAATATACTTTCCCGACAAGATCCAACAAGAGATTTCTTCACCACTGATGGACCTGCACTGTAAAATGGGGAAAAGTTCATAACCCCAAGCAAAAGGTTTAATTGCGACAAAGATCATTGGAATTATGCCACACAGAGAAAAGACAGAGTTAAAGGGAGCTAAAACTTTTATCACAAACAAACGAACGTATCAGTACATTCAATCAAAATGCAGTCAAGATTTAATGTTCCAGTGAATACCCCTATATTGATTCCTGCTTCCACCGCTTTTTTAAATAGTGTATCTACTCGAACCAGATCGTTAGGCAGTTGCTCCTGCAGAATAGTCAAAGAAATGTGAAAACCACACACCGGCTATTTAAGCATTTAATGATGTGTCATGGTACAAAGATAAATTACCTTATAATATGTCTCACCGGAGTAGTTCGGGTTAGCTCCAAATGTTACAGTATAATAGGAAAATCTAACCGAAAACTTTTGCAGTAAGTAAGCGAGATCAACTGTCCAAATGCTGCATATACACAGATGCAGCTTATCATCAAAAGATGAAATGAAATGATATGAATGTACATCATATCCGAAATTTCCAGGTTTTTGATACATCGTAACGACAACATACCTAGTTGTGCAGCAAAGTTCAGCTAAATTCTCAATACTACAATCATTAACACCAATAGTAGTTAACGCCATCAACACACAAGCAAGTCCACAATCCCAAGAGAACAATTGGTTTACATGTGGAACCTATAAAACACCATTAAAACAAATTCATAATTACAGCTTGTAACACAAGGTAACTTCAAAAAAATCCCATAATTTCGCTCACTTGAACGAAATGGGATCGTGGCAACATCGATTTGTGGCCGATTCGATGCTCAAAACCGTAGCATCGTGTTGTGGTGTTCATTCGATCTTCATCTTCGTCTGTTTTAAGAATCTTGTTTAACAGCAAATATAGAGGCCACATCAGGTGAGACCTGTTTTGGATTAAATTATAAAAATTATGCCACTGAGAGCAATTATTTTAATTAGTTAATAACAACCTTAACCATCAAATCCTCTTCCTCTTGCAAATTTTTCCTGCAGAAAGCATTAAAATAATTGAAACAAATCTCTAATAGCTAAAATAAAGCTCATAAATTTCCCAAAATATGGTTAATTTTAAGAATGTTGAATAGATTAAAGTCAAAATTAGCTTTCTTTGCATTACAATGACCTATTTACAATCTAATTAATTAACAGAAAACAACCTAATAAAAAGCAAAGAAATTTGGGGGGGGGAGAATCAATAGCTTTCAAAAAGTCAAACAAAATTAAATTGTTGGTTTTTGATCTAAAGCACGTAATATTACGAAGACTTATCGACAGGGGATTGAAACTCAAATCAATAAAAAAGGGGGAAAATCGAAGAACTTGTAGAATAAATGTAAATAAAAACCCAAACTTTTGAAAGAAAATGAGGAAAACGAAATACCTTTTTTGAGTGGGAAAATATTTGATTTTTTTGGGTTTCGATTGGAAATGCAGAAGCTTTTTTCTTTCAATTGCATGAATCTGGTTGGTGAGTTTCCATTTTCCTTTTTTGGAATATCCTTTTTCTCTGTTTTGAAGACGACTTTGAAGGAAAAAAGTAACATGTGGAGGAATAGCATTGGACTTTCTAAAGTTAAAAAGAAACATATTAAAAATATGTACATTAATTTTTTATTTATTTTTAATTATAATAACATGGTAAACTCCTAATAATTAGCGCTGATTATATAAATATTGATTTTATGTTTATATTATTTTCAATAATTAAATGTCATATCAATAATTTTATCCTTAATTTTAAAATTTCAATCTTTGAAAAAATCAAATCCATATGAAATATTAAAATTTAAAATAAATTATTGAAAATAGTAATATCTTTATTTCATACAATCCTTTCTCATTAAAAAATTATGTATATATATATAAAGATATTGAATGTTATCGAAATGGGTTTGGGTTATTTTAGATCCTTGTTTAGGTTAGTTTTATTTTAAATACGGATAGTTTTGGGTTTAAAATATTTAAATTTGTTAATTGTGGTTTTTGAGTTTGATTATCTCTATTTTATGTTCTTTTGGTTGCTTTTAGACGATGTTGTTGGGTCAGGAATCAACTTATATTCTATCCGTTTAAAAGAATCGAATTGACCTATGAGTAAATTATTTAGAATTGATAAAAAGCTGAAAATGTAGACAAAAAAAAAGTTGACTGTTGAATCAACTTATAATTTTTTTTGCTATTGTTTTAAAAAATTATTAATTTTATGATTTTTTAATTTCAATGCATTTAGATTTCAATTATAACAGATCAATTTAATCAGAATAGCCACAATACCACATGCTATGAGAATCGAAACAAAACATAACTTATCACACAAGGTAACATACACACAACAGAAACAACATACTTCATTGATCGGATAATCATACATATTATTCATCGAAGTTTACAAAATCATTGACCTTGAATATGCAATCCAAAACTCGGTCCTAACTAAACTTACTTAAAATAGGCTTACACTCTCATGTGGTCCACACACCTTACCTAGCAAAGCCTGTGTGGCCTACACGGCCTGGTGCACGATTGTGTGGCTCACATGGCCTGGCACACAACCGTTTGGCTCACACTGTCTAGCACACGATCATGTGGCGTCGACAGTTTCAATTTTTCGCTATTTTACGAAGTTTTGAGTTAGCACTACACACTTGCTTACTTTCGGGATGTCGACAGAACAACAACACACTAAAATCCTAAGAGGAGATTGTCAAAATCCTCAACTCGCCGGGAGAGTAAGCACCTCATAAATATCACTTGAAGATTATAATAGGAAGAATCACCATTTGAATGGTGGCGAAACATAAAATAGGTGACACTAGAGTGAACAACAGAGTGCTATTTTGCAATTTAATGGAAAGAAACGAGAATAAGGAAAAGAAAAGATAAAAGAAGTAGAAAGCTAAAGAAATCTGATAGAAGGAGTTGCAACAAAAGAAATCCACCATATTTTTCCTTTTTTTTAAAAAGAACCTTTTATCAAAGGTTACAATGTTCTAGTTGTAAGGATTTATAATCATTGTTGTGGTTAAGAATGAAGTGAGAGCAAAGCGTATGGATGGTGGAAAAGAAAGAAAAAGATAAAACATAGAGTTTTGATTTCTCAAGTGGAGGTCCAAAAAGTCTTGCTATTTGAACTCAAACCAACACTATTATTATGCATAAAATATTTGAATAGAATCATTCAATTGATTAAATTAAGTACATTAAAATCAAAAGTGTAATCAGATAAAAGTTGGAATAATTTAGACAAATTCACCTATAACACCATCCTTTATCTTAGAGCTAAGTAATATTTTTACTTGTTGGATTTTGAGGATACGCTGTGAGCCAACCAGACATTAAATTTAATGCATTTACGGAATATAACGATGATAACACTAACATTCCAGGACAAGACAAGAAACTAGATGTAATCATAAAAGTTTAGCATTTTTTCATTAAATTGTACGATATAAAAAAAACAAATAAATAAAAAACACAAAGTCAAGGTAGGGCAAGTTTCTCGACTGGCATGCAACCATTATAATCAATAGAGACAATAATGAAGATACAGAGCACACTTATCAGGGCTAACATTGGTACATTGTTTGGAAAGTTGAAAATCTCCACTCATAAAGACTAAAACTTTGAATTTCGTAGACAACACAATATTGTATGCTTTTTGGAGGGTATTAATGCAAACTTTGTATCTCATAATGTTATGCATTTTGAGCTTATATACATTTCCCGCTTTAGAAGTTATTATACAAAATAGCATTTTCAAACTATAGCAAAAAGGTTATAAAACACTAGGCAACTAAAAACAACATATGCTAAACAATTCTCCAAATCCACAAACCAGACAAAGGCTAAACATCTCAAACAATAGTAGCAATATCAAAAGCTCACAACAAAAAATTCCAATTACATCTTACACCTTTATGTTTTTGTTCCCTATCCATCTTCATATTCAGTATCCATTTCATGCATATTCCTCTTCATATTCAATATTTATTTGATGCATCTCCAGCTAGTTGACGTATTATATGTTCCTCATGCTCTTGTATTCCGTTGATACGAACTAAACTTTCAACATAAGCGTGAAGGGAGATGGACTCCCGAAAATGATCTAGATAGTATTAATCTCAAGCTCCTAAGCTCTTGGGTGGAGAGGTCAAATAGGACTATTTCATTATTTGTGTCTCTAAGAATAGCTCACCTTTTTCCAAACCCATGGGTGTAAACTCCAGAAATAGATTCAATACTGAATTGTTTAGTCCATACTCCTTCTCTCGTAACCCATAATCAAAAGACATGCCAGTTCTTCCAACAGGCAACAATGACACTAAGTGATCCATTAAACATCAACAGATTATCATAGTAATGTAAGCAAGACCCAGATTTATGGGAAAGGTAATATTGAAAACTTCTGATTCGCCAGTCAAATAGAGAATTAGTCCAGATATGCTCTGTCATTGTTTCCAATAGCAAATTCCATCTACATATTGTAGCGACGTGAAAATTTCTTTAGTTTCGCTTGGTCGCTAATTGTGGCGATTTATTAACATTTGAAAAAACTTTCGATTTATTACAAGGGAGTCGCCACGATCCTTTTTTATAGGTTGATGGACACTAATAAATTATTTTAAACAAAAAGAAGGCCAAATTTAGGTCTACGTGAAAGTCCAGAGAAAAATTGGGGTTCGGGAGTCAGTTACGCGTGAGGAATGTATTAGCACCCTCGCGACGCCCAAAATTGGTATCTCATAAACATGTGTTGACTTGATTTTCAAAAATACGAGTTCAATATAATATTTAATCGTGATCCGATTGAAAAATGAGAATTTTTAGTTTTCGATTTTTTTTAGAAAGGGTGTCCCGTTTTTAACACAAGCCGACGAATTTCACCCAACATAGCGATGAAATCGATGGCTTAATATTAAATCGGTACATTGCCTTATTTTTGAAATTAATTAAAACATGAGAAAAAATATTTCTAAAGTGAGAAATTAAAATAGATAAAGGACGCAAAAAAATGATATCATTAATGAAAAATATTAACATGGAATACTAGAATATTAGAATAACAATAATAATGATATTTACAAAATAAAAACAAATCATGTACTAATAATAAAATAGGAAAAATGATATATTTGGTAATAATAATATAAAATAATAATATGTACATAAAAATACATATATATATATGCATATAATAAAAGTATGTAATAATAATATCTACAATAAAAGAAAATATTAGGAAACTTACATAAAAAATATATACATAAAAAATTTACAACAATAATATAAAATAATGATATGTACAAATATATTATATACATATGTACATAAAATATACACTAATATATAATAGTTATAATGATACTAGCAATAGTAAAATTTGTAATAATAATATATACACAATATGGTATTTAAAATATATATATGTATATGTATATATAATAGTATTTAAGAATATATACATAAGAAATATATAACTAATGGCATTAAAAAATATATACATAATATATATAAAATACCTAAAAAAAAGAAGGGGGAAAGAAGAGAGAAGGAGGGGGGAAAGGAAATCGGCGAGGGGGGGCGGTCACCGGTCGATCGTCGACCGCCATCGTCGCCGGCGCGGCCACCGCCCACGGTGGCCGAAAAGGTAATTTTTTTTCTTAACAATATATGTATATATAAAGAAAAAAAAATAACACAAAAAAGAAAGAAAAAAAGATTCGAAAGAAGAGGAAAAAAGAAAAAGATGCAACCTTTTTATTGATGTTTTTTTTTTGTGTTCAAAATTTGAAGGGATTTTTGTGTTTTTTTTTCAATCTTTGTAAAATCCCCCCCTTACATGATTTTTGAATGGCTTTTTATAGCCATCTTTTACATGATTTTCTATTATTTCTTTTTCTATTTTGTAGGTGGTGGTGGTAGACAATGGATATCAAAAATGGGAGGAAAAATGGGGCAAGTGGGAAAGTGGCTAGGTGGCTAGGGTTTCTTGGTTTTTTTTGGGGGGGGTTAGGTTTTTTTTTTTGGGTTAGGTTTTTTTTTTGGGGGGGGGCTTAATGGGCTTTTGAATTGGGTTTAATATTTGGGTTTTGTAATGGGTTTGGGTAGATGTAAATGGGTCATGGGTTAAGGGTTTTAGTGGGTTTAGAGGTTTGGTTGGGTTTTGATATAATCGGGCCCGGGCAATTTGGGCTTCTACAGCCCCTCTTTGCTCATTGTCGTGCAACGATAATAGAGCAAAGACTTTCAAGGAAGACCAAATTGCCCGGTCTTGCTAGGTTTGACTTGCTTTAGAACTCTTCTTGTTTAGTTAGTCCTTTTTAGTCCCCGCATCTTGTAGCTTTGGTTCACTCTACTGAATATTAGATATACGCTTGTAGCTTCAATTTATTCCAATGTAACTTCAAGGATATGAAATTTATGGTTCGATCTACTTCACTGTAACTTCAGAAAGGTGAGATCTACAACTTCAATCTACTCTTCTTCGCTTCATGGATAGGTTTTTTTTCTTCTGCATTCAGCATATGGTCAATTAGAATTTGATTCTCGTAATCAATGGCCTGACTCTAAGGACAACAGTTAAATCTAACCTTAAAGCAATTTTGAAAATACTCAGCTCAGCGCATGTGATGCCAGAGCTCAACTCATTCCTTCTCGCAATATGAATTGATTTTTAAAAAAAAAAAATTGAAAATAGATCAGCCGTGAGCAAGGCTAACTCACTTCTCGCATTGAGTTAATTTTTTGAAACTAACTTGAAAAGCAGATTTTGAAAATACCTCGCATGTGACTGGAGGTCAACTCACCTCTCGCAATATGAGTTGATTTTTGAAAAACAGAAATTAAAAGACTCAACTCAACTCTCGCAGAAATTTAAATAAAGTTCAATACCTCAGGAAATGACTGAGCCTCAACTCACTCTCGCAATATAGCTGATTTTGAAAACAGTCAAGAATATGTAAAAGGCTCAACTCACCTCTCGCATATGAGTTGATTCTTGAACACGTAAATAAACAGAAATTGAAAATACCTCAGCGTGACCTTGAGGCTCAACTCACCTCTCGCATTGAGCTGATTTTGAAAAGTAGGAAATTGAAAGGTTCAACCCCACCTCTCGCAATATGAGTTGATTCTTGAACAACGTAAATTGAAAACAGAATTGAAATACCTCAGCGTGACCTGAGGCTCAACTCACCTCTCGCATATGAGCTGATTTTAAAAAGTAGAAATTAAAAGGTTCAACCACCTCTCGCAATATGAGTTGATCTTGAACAACGTAAATTGAAAACAGAAATTGAAAATACCTCAGCGTGACCTGAGGCTCAACTCACCTCTCGCAATATGAGTTGATTTTAATAAAAGTTTAGAAATTATTAAAAAAGTTCACTCACTCTCCAATATGAGGATTGGAATTAAAACGATAAATTGAAAACAGAAATTGAAAATACCTCAGGTGACTGAGGCTCAACTCACCTCTCGCAATATGAGTTGAAATTAAAACAACAAAAAAAATACCTCAGCGGCCCGAGTCAACTCACTCTAGAATAAGTGATTTGAAAAAACAAAAATTAAAAGGCTTAACTCACCTCTCGCAATATGAGTCAATTTAAAACAAAAAATACCTCAGCGTGCCCCGAGGCTCAACTCACTTCTCGCAATATGAGTTGATTTTGAAAAAAACAATTAAAAATACCTCAACATGTCTTGACCAACTATCTTCGCAATATGAGTTGATTTCCTTGAAAGCAGAAAAAAAACAAAATACCAAACCTTCCTTGTAGAATCGGTTCTTTCTTTGATTCAGTCGCTTCTTCAAGATTCTTGCTCTGTTAGACTATCATGATATATCTGATATGCACATGTTTTATGCTTTATGCCTACTATCAGTCTCCAACATTCTAGTCCATACCAAATCTTCATGCTTTTTCTCGACTCTTAGCATACCTTCTTCAGCTTATGAGTTCACGTTTCAGATATACTCTTCGTGAACTTATTTACTAAATCTTCTTTCATCTCAGGTAATGCTTAACATTTCTTTTGTTTAGAGTATGTCATTTCACCATTTATCATGTAAATAAACACATAATGAGATGCATGAAAAAGGTCAGATAGGGACAAAAATGATATTTCATATTCATCTATTTCAAATGTGGCAAACAAAGCAAGTTAACCAATGAGAGTAAAAAATGTCAAAAGAAAGAAAGGATCGTATTCAACGGATACAAATGCTCTAGATATTCAACACATGAACTCTTCCTCGTTCCTCAATCAAAAATCTTTTCGAGCGCGGCTTCTTGCGTAGAAGATTTCGAGCTTTCAGAATGCTTCAAATACTGTAGCCTCACTGCTTGACCTATCGTTCGACCGCCAGGTTTGTTTCATTAGGACGCCCTCTCGGGTTTTCATCCTAATCTTTTTGTACTAATCAAGACGCCCTTTTCGGGTTTTCGCCTTGATCCCTTTTTTTTTAAGATGCCCTTTTCGGGTTTTCATCTTAAGCATAATATTTCTTCACAGCATCTGAGTTCACTGGATTCGACAACTCTTTCCCATCCATCTCGGTAAGGATCAAAGCTCCTCCTGAGAATGCCTTCTTTACGACATATGGTCCTTCCCAGTTTGGTGCCCATTTCCCTCGCAGATCTTTTTGTATTGGGAGAATTTTCTCAGCACGAGTTCTCCTTCATGGAATTCTCTTGGTCGTACCTTCTTGTCATGGGCTGCGATCATTCTTTTTTGGTACATCTGCCGTGACAAATTGCCCTGAGACGCTTTTCTTCAATGAGGTTCAGCTGATCATATCGAGCTTGTACCCATTCTGCTTCTTCTAACTTTGATTCCATTAAGACTCGTAGAGAAGGGATCTCAACCTCGATAGGTAGCACAGCTTCCATTCCATAAACCAGAGAGAAAGGAGTTGCTCCCGTAGATGTTCGTACAGATGTCGATATGCAAACAAAGCAAATGGAAGCTTCTCGTGCCAATCTTTAAACGTCTCAGTCATTTTCCCAATGATCCTCTTAATATTTTTATTGGCTGCTTCAACAGCCCCGTTCATCTTTGGGCGATAGGCGAGGAGTTATGATGCTTTATTTGGAATTGCTCGCATACTTCCTTCATCATCTGTTATTCAGATTCATGGCGTTATCTGAAATGATTCTTTCAGGCAACCATATCGACAAATGATTTCCTTCTTCAAAAACTGCAAACTGCAGTCTTGTCACATTGGCAAACGAAGCGGCTTCTATCCATTTTGTGAAGTAATCAATGACCACAAAAATGAATCGATGTCCATTAGAAGCTTGGGAAAATAGGCCCTATGACATCCATGCCCCACATAGAAAAAAGCCACGGAGAAGTCATGACGTGAAGGGGCGAAGGGCTACATGAATTTTATCGCCGTAGATTTGACATTTGTGGCATTTTCTGGAAAACTAATGCAGTCGCTTTCCATCGTCAACCAGTAGTAACGAGTCTCATAATCTTTCTGGCCATACTGAAACCATTGGCAGTGGTCCCACAGATTCCCTCATGGACATCTTCAAGTATCTTTCTGGCTTCAACATCATCCACGCATCTCAAAAGTACTTGATCATTTCCTTTTTATACAGGAATCCCATCAAGAAAAATCCGCTGCCATTCTTCTGATTGTTCTTTTGTCGTTCTCATTGCTTGTTCGGGATAGCTTTGATTCTTGATATATTCTAAGATATCATGGAACCATGGCCGTCCGTCTGCCTCTTTCTCAATGCTACAACAGTGTGCAGGGACTCGTATATGCTCATTTTGAGGGGCATTATTTCTGCTTCTTTACTTGCTTTGAACATTGAAGCCAAGGTGGCCAGGGCATCAGCCAATTGGTTTTTCTTCTCGGGGAAGTAATGAAAAGTTATTTCTTTGAATTCTTTGATCAATTCAGCACTAAATCACTGTACTTAATCAATTTTGGGTCCTCACTTCCACTCTCCACGGATTTGTAAACCACTAGGGCTGAGTCCCCGTACACCTCTAAGATTTCGATGTTTCGTTCAATAGCTGCACGAAGTCCCATGATACAGGCCTCATATTCTGCTATGTTATTGGTACAGAAGAAATTCAGTCTTGCAGTGAACGGATAATGATTCCCGTCTGGTGATACCAGGATTGCTCCAATTCATGCCCTAAAGCATTTGACGCACATCAAAGCACATCTTCCATGACTTCTCTTTTGATGACTCGGATTCATTTCTGTGATGCACATTAAGTCTTCGTCTGGGAAATTAATTTAAGGCTCATATTCCTCCGTCGTTCGAGTTCGCTAAGAAATCAGCTATTGCGCTCCTTTTATCGACTTCTGACTTACATAGCAATGTCATATTCTGATAGGAGGATCTGCCATCGTGCCATTCTTCCTGAGTGCCGGTGATTCCATCATGTATTTTATTGGGTCTAGCTTTGAAATTAGCCATGTCGTTGATACAACATATATTGTCTGAGTCTCCGAGCTACCCAAACAGAGCGCAACAGTATTTTTCAATGGACGAATACTTTGCCTCATATTCAGTGAACTTTTTACTGAGGTAGTAGATCGCCTTTTCTTTCTTTCCTGACTCGTCGTGTTGCCCCAGTACGCAACCCATTGATTTCGAACACAGTCAAATACAATATCAATGGTCTTCCCGGAGTTGGCGGTACTAGCACTGGAGGACTAGACAAATATTGTTTATCTTATCAAAGGCCACCTGCATTCCTCATTCCATTTCCCGGGTTATGTTTTCGAAGAAGCCGAAAGATTGGGTCGCATTGGTTGGTAAGTTGAGCGATAATCGGGCGATATAGTTAATCTCCCTAAAAATCCTCTAACTTCCTTTTGCGTGCGGGAGGTGGTAACTCTTGAATGGCTTTTATTTATCTGGATCAACTCGATACCTCTTTCACTGACAATGAAGCCTAGCAACTTCCGAGGTAGCCCCAAAGTACATTTGGCTGGATTAAGCTTTAGCTGAAACTTTCTCAGCCTTTCGAACAACTTCTTGAGTTCACTACATGCTCTTCTTCCCTCGAGATTTAGCAATCATATCATCGACGTAGACCTCTATTTCTTTATGATCATGTCATGGAATAAGTCACCATAGCCCTCTGATATGTTGCCCAGCATTCTTTAACCCGAATGGCATCACCTTGTAGCAGAACGTTCCCACATTGTTATGAAGGTAGTTTTCTCCATATCCTCAGGGGCCATCTTGATCTGATTATACCCGAGAATCCATCCATGAAAGAAAACAATGAATGTTTTGCTGTGTTGTCCACCAACGTATCAATGTGGCAAGGGAAATTATCTTTTGGGCTTGCTCGTTCAGGTCACGGTAATCACGCACATTCGTACTTGCCATCTTTCTTTGGTACGGGACTATGTTAGCCACCCATTCTGGATATTTGGAGGCTTGTAGGAAGCCAGCATCAAATTGCTTCTTGACTTCCTCTTTTATTTTCAACAGCATTTCGGGTCTCATCCGTCTTAATTTTTGCTGGATGGGCTTGCATTCTGGCTTTAATGGGAGCTTATGGACCACTAAATCTTCATCTAGCCCTGGCATGTCCTGGTATGACCATGCGAAAACATCTTTGTATTCGTGGAGTAAAGTGATCAAATTATGCCTGGTACTCTCTGAAATAGAGTCCCAATCTTCACTTCTTGTTTCCTCTTCAGTGCCCAAATTTATTGTTTCCACAGATTCTTCGTGAGGCAAAATCTGTTTATCCTCTTGTTCCACCATTCTTAACAATTCAGGAGACGAGACGTAATCTTCAGCATTTTCTTCGGCTTCAAATTCTCCTAAGCAAAAGCCTTCTCAAAATCAATTTCAAGATTCGTGACGGCTTATTCATGTCGTCAATATCTGAGCACCTGAAAGTTGAATGGAAAAGGAAGCTATAGAGGGGCATCCAAGTATTGGAACAACAAACAAATGTTATGTCATGGCAATGAGGCAAATGTAAGGATAGGCTATGAAATGAGAAATGATTATGAAATTAGTGATAATGCGAAAAATCGTGACAAAATGCATCTTCATTGATATTCATTTAAATGATAAAGAGCGAATGCAAGCTCTTACAAAAGATTCTATTATATCTAAGGACACAATAGAAGGTTAATGTTTAGCATTACTCTGAAGACTTATAAACTACAAGAAGCTCCTCGGCAGTCCAATTGTTCACATGAAACCAGGAGGGCAAGGGCGTATCCTCGAGACATCTTTACTTGCACAGCCCTTTGTCAATGACATTTATACTGACATTCTGAAACCCCTTTCAATTAACCCAGCTGTTTCGTGGATCATCTTGTCCAGGGTATATCATTCCCGCAGATGTAAATGTTTTGACAAGGAGGGTATTCTATGGGCTCCCATTCTGGTTCTCGGCCCAAAGTTCTTGCGATCCTTCTTTCCTGATCTTTTTCCACTGTCTTCTTCTTTGACGCATGTCTGGCTGGAACCCCAAACCGTATCGGGCTTGTGGTGCACTGCTTAAAGCCCTGACTATCCTGCAGATATCTCCCTAAACTCTTCTCGCTCGAGCTCCCTTTCCTACGGTCAATTTGACACCCATTCTAGTATTTCTCGACAGTTTTGGCATCGGAATTCTGTTTCCTCAACACAAAAGTGGCATTGACGAATTCAAGGGATCGAAGGAACATTCCAATGCGTCTTTGTTCACTTCCAAGTACGGTGCATCGGCAGAGACAGATGCGACAATGTCTTCTTCTCCCTCGACAGTGACCAAACAACCGTCCATGATAAATTTCACCTTTTGATGGAGGGATGATGGACTGCTCCAGCAGAATGGATCCAGGGTCTTCCCAAAAGGCAGTTATAAGAGGGTGTATGTCCATGACTTGGAACTCGACATCATAAATGTAAGGGCCCACTTCCAAAGGGATTTCGATCTTTCCCATGACTTCGCGCCTCGTCCCGTCGAATGCCCTTACGTGGAATGACAGGGCTTAAGTAGGACAAATCCATCGGTATTCTGGAAAGCGTGGCCAATGGCATAACATTTAACGCTGACCCATTATCGATGAGCACGTTCGGTATTATGTAGCCCTTGCAGCGAGTCGTGATATGCAGCGCTTTCACCGAGCCTCTACCATTTGGCGGTATCTCATCATCACTAAAAGAGATGAAATTGTCCGCATTCAGATTGTTTACCCACCTATCAAGCTTCTCAACGGATATGTTGTTAGCTACGTAAGCTTGATTTAACACTTTCAGCAAAGCGTTCCGATGTGGCTCTGAATTTAAGAGTAGAGATAAAACTGAGATTCTTGCTGGCTGCTTGCTTAATTGTTCCACCACACTATACTCACTGTGCTTGATAAATTTCAAGAATTCCTGAGCTTCTTCCTCGTTCACAGGCTTTTTAGTTTCTTGCACGGGTGGAATTTCTTGCTCGACTTCGACTTCGTGCATCACTGCTTTCCCTTTTTGCTTCGAGTCACTACTTTTCTTTACCGGTTCAATTTCTTTAGAATAGCACGCCACTTCGGGTAAAATGACCTACTCTCCCACATCTTCAGTTATGGCTTTGGAATTTCCACTTCGGTGTGAATATTAACATCGTATCTCCACGGTACTGTTTTATTGTTCTTATAAGGGAAAGGAGATGGTACTTCGATTATCATTTTTGGCTTCACGGCTCTTTCTTCGCGTCATAATAAATTATTAACGGTCGGTCGGCGCTATACTGGAAACCTGATGATTGATTGTCAGAAGCGCATATTTCTCCTCTATCGGCCTCCTCGCTTTATAAAAATCCCAATCTCCTTGTTATCCATCATACTTTGCAGTAATCCTCTGAACTCATCGCAGGACTGAATGTCGTGCCCTTCAACGCCATGGAACTCACAAAAATGTGACCTTTTGCATCTTTTCCTTCGAATACTCCGTCAAGACGATAGAGCAACTCTTTTCAACTAGTACCTCCCAGATTTTCTGCAGAGGTGTTCTTATTTCAGAAACCCATCTTCTACTTTGCCGTCGTTTTCCTCTCCTACTGCGCTCACATTCCCTTCGGTGTGGTTGGGAATGGATTCCGGTTGTACCGCCAGTACCATCAAATCGCAAAATGCCGCATCAATGAGTCTTGAACTCTCCTTTGAAGGCAAGACAGTTCTCCGTAGAATGCCCCTGATTCCAGCATGGTATGCACAACTAGCGTTGGATCGTACCATTTTGGGTATGGAGGTTTAAGGGGTGCCATGTAATGGGGGGATATTAACTGTTTCTCCAAAAGTTTTGGTACAATTCCCCATACGACACAGGGATGGGAGTAAACTGCGGTCTCTCGGGATTAGGCTTGCTGGTCTGGTTCATTTCTGGGTTGGCTTTGAGCGGGTATAGTGTTTTGTGGAATGAGGTGATGGTCTTTGGTTGTTCGTGGCGTAACGGATAGGAAGAGGTGGTGCTTGGTAGTAAGGGTTTTGAGGGGATAATAGAAATTTGGAGGTGGATAATTTCGAGGTCGGGGTTGTTCGGATATGGATTAGAGGCATAACGGCTTCCCATTCCCACCATGTGGCTTCTGGTTCTTTCTTCTTCATAGGTGCTGCCTTTTTGAACCTTCTGACCTTCCATTCTACGTCTTGACGGATTCTCTATGAGCTCACCAGATATACAATATCCGCAAACTCTTCGTGGCACTTCCCACTAATTTGTCATAAAAGGCGCCTTTAAGGTGTTGATAAAGAGAACGGTTATCTCCTTTTTGTTAGTGGGGGTTCCACTTGGGCCGAGACGTCTCTCCATCTCTGCGCATACTGTCTGAAGGTCTCTGATGGCTTTTTCTCCATCATTTGCAAGGTCATCCGGTCTGGCACCATGTCCGATACATGCTTGTACTGCTCGCAAGAATGCAGACGCCAAGTCCTTCCAGGATCGAATCTTTTCTCTACTAGTTGGTTGTACCACCGAGAGCTGACCCTGTTAGACTATCTTGAAAGCAATGTATAGTAGCTTATCCTCGTTCACATAACCGGTCATTTTTCGACAGAACATGATGAGATGTGCTTTTGGGCACCTTGTCCCATCATACTTTTCAAAATCAGGCGCCTTGAATTTCGGAGGCAAGATTAGATCAGGTACCAAACTGAGTTCTTTGGCACCTAGTGCGGAGAAGACTTCAGTGCCTCTATTGCTTTGAGTCTTTCCTCTAGACTTCTATATTTGCATCATGATTATCCAATTTCAACTTGGCTACCTCTGCTGGGTTCGTCCAGATCTGGAACTAGTGGATGCAGGGCTTGCCCTGGTTCGACACGAATATCCTTGCCCCAGATTAGTGGGTGGAGCAGGTGGCAAGGTCGTTTTCAAGACTGTGGGTTCCCCTTGAGTTACCCTCTTGTTTGTATATGCGGTGGTGAGTGAATCCCGGGGATAAGTGGATCCTGATCGTGGTGAATTCTTGACTGAGGTTCCATACATCGGGTTTGGACGGGTCCTTTCCTTTGACCAGTGTCATCATCTCCATCATTTTGGCCATCTGATCTCTTTGCTCGAGTGATTCCTCTCGAGATTTCCATTAGTCTTCGTTCTTGTGCGATTTGCCAGTTGCTCTTGATTCCTTTTGAGCCCTTTCCATCCTTTCAATCTCTCATTATTCAGCCTCTATCTAGCTTGCGGCGGTTTTATACGGATGACGTGGTCCAGTCTTGTGGTATTAACTGCGATTATATATTTTATCTTCAGGCCGAGTATGGGATAGCAATGTATGAATGAAGATGAATGAATGCATGAATGTCAAATGAATGTCAGTCATGAATGATATGCAAAAATTGGTGTTAATTTCAAGATAGCCCCTATTAGGCATTTCCTTATCAAAGGATACACAACGTTTCGGTCACTCGTATAATTGACTCCTCCATTAGAAACCCGTTTTTGGCAACCAATCTCTAATCAACACCTTCCTAACAAGATGCCTTCGATGCATGATGAAATAAATACAGACAAACGACCTTGGTTAGCGCAACACATATAAACAGAGAAAAACTGTGGAAAATCTAACAAATTAAGCTACTTGGTCCAGTGGACTCGATTCCCTTGCTTAGAAAGCACAAATGTAAAAGAAATAGAAGGTAAGATGTGCTTTTCCCGTGTACTTATTTCGGTGACTACTAAACGAGCGGAGGTTCGGCATGGCTCTAGTTGGGTGGCTCGTATGGTTCACTATATGCGGTTTTGGTTCTAGACAGGTACTCGAATTGCTCGTACTATCATCTGCTAAGATTAGCACGAAGCCTCGGTCATAACCCACAGGCTCACGAGTTCAATTCGAGGGATTACATTTACTTATGCCTATGCGGAGGGACAAGTTAACTCACGAAAGCATAAGTCATATGTAACCCGAAAGTATTCACTAGCCTGTGCGGAGGGACGAGTTAACTCACGAAGGCATAGCGTTTACTTTCACTTAAACGGACAGAGCCCGGGTAGAGAGCTTATGTTATGCAAAATGCAAGTGCACGGTGTGTGAGAAACTTGCAATCCTCCATATTTTAAAAACTACAAAACTAAACGAAAGATAAAACAAATTAGGAGATACGTATGTATGATTTTTTCGAAAACAAAACTAAGGATCATGATTAAATATAATTTGAACACGGAAATTTGAAAATTTTGACAACACGCTTTAATTCAACTCGACTTCAAAATGGAGTCCCAGTGGAGTCGCCAGCTGTAGCGACGTAAAAAAATTAGTTCGCTTGGTCGCTAATGGGCGATTTATAAACATTTGGAAAACCAACTTTCGATTTATTAACAAAGGGAGTCGCCACCGATCCTTTTGTATAGGTGTGATCGGACACCTAATAAAATTATTTTAAACAAAAAGAAGCCAAATTAGGTCTACGTGAAAGTCCAAGAAAATTGGGGTTCGGGAGTCAGTTACGCGCGAGGAAGTATTAGCACCCCGCGACGCCAAATTGGTATCTCTAAACATTGTGCGACTTGATTTTTCAAAAATACGAGTCAATATAATATTTAATCGGTGATCGATTGAAAAATGAGAATATTTTAGTTTTCGATTTTTTGGTAGAAAGGTGTCCCGTTTTTTAACACAAGCGACGAATTTCATCCCTTACCATAGCGATGAAATCGATGGCTTAATATTAAATCGGTCACATTGCCTCTATTTAATTGATTAAAACATGAGAAAAAATGAGGCTAGATAGGAAAAAATGAACAAATAAAAAAAAAGATAAAAACTTAATGTATTTACAAATGAAAAAGACTACATTAGGAAGTTAGAATATTTAGAAAAAAAATAATTAAAGGATGGCTTAAAAAATAAAAAAAACAATAATAAAATAAACGTACATAAAAAATATATACATAAAAAATTTACAAACAATAATATAAATAATGATATGTGCAAAAATATATATATACATATGTACATAAAATATACACTAATATAATAATAGTTATAATAATACTAGCAATAGTAATAATTTGTAATAATAATATACACAATATGGTATTTAAAATATATATGTATATATATAGTATTTAAGAATATATACATAAGAAATATATAACTAATGGCATTAAAAAATATATACATAATATATATAAAATACTAAAAAAAAGAAGGGGGAAAGAAGAGAGAAGGGAGGGGGGAAAGGAAATCCGGCCAAGGGGGGCCGGTCACCCGGTCGATCGGTCGCCGCCCGTCGCGCCGGCCACCACCCACGGTGGCCGGAAAAGGTAAAATTTTTTAACAATATATGTATATATAAAGAAAGAAAAAAACACAAAAAAAAAAGAAAAAAAATGCAACCTTTTTATTGATGTTTCTTTTGTGTTCAAAATTGAAGGAATTTTTGTGTTTTTTTTTTCAATCTTTGTAAAATCCCCCTTCCTTACATGATTTTTGAATGGCTTTTTATAGCCATCTTTTACATGATTTTCTATTATTTCTTTTTCTATTTTGTAGGTGGTGGTGGTAGACAATGGATATCAAAAATGGGAGAAAAATGGGGCAAGTGGGAAAGTGGCTAGGTGGCTAGGGTTTCTTGTTTTTTTTTTGGGGGTTTAGGTTTTTTTGGGGGGGGCTTAATGGGCTTTTGAATTGGGTTTAATATTTGGGTTTTGTAATGGGTTTGGGTAGATGTAAATGGGTCATGGGTTAAGGGTTTTAGTGGGTTAGAGGTTT